>NW_028152170.1:0-332000 GCF_964638095.1 Poromitra crassiceps | reverse complement strand
TAGACGAGGCACACACACTGACACTTTTTTTAAATAATCGCACCCTTTTGGGGTTATGTAATCACATGTGCTGACATCGCGATTGCGATTCGATTAATCGTGCAGCACTACATAAAAATATACAAAATAGGGTCCAGGTTGAAAAATATCAAAATTACCCTTTAAGTGTTGTTCTTGATGTCACTGTAACACTACTTTTCATTGTGGCAGGTCAAAGGCTGCTGTGAGAGAAGTGCTGCCTCCTCGCAAATCCGTACGTCTCCAAAATAAACCGGCAGAGAGAGTGAGGGTGACCAGATCCCAGCCAACCTGCGAGGTAGTCTAAAATTGAGATATATATATATATATATATATATATACACATCACATCATAATATATATATATAGATATATATATATATATATATATATAATGATGTGATTTTGCTTTCTTGATAATGAGAGGAAGGAGTGAACATTGTAAGCAGTGAACATGGTTGAATTTAAAATAAAGTACAATAATAATAATACAACCAACGTGATTTCAATATGGCTCTGGTTTCACATCAGTATTGTTCTATGCCTTGTTCATGTCAACTGCTTTCATATCAGAGCTCTGATGAGTTGGAGGAGGTGGTGTCTAAAAGGCATGTATTGAGGGATGTGTGTAGTTTTTCTTTTCATAGATCTAGCCTCTTAATTTTGCCCTCAGAGTATTTATTTTTTATTTATTTGTTTATTTGGACGGGACAGTGCAAAATTAATGAACACAGAAACCATAGAACAGATAATAAAACCTGGAACATAGTAAGTGTAAAAATTGCCAGATTTAGCACGAGGCTAATTTCCATCCGTTGTCCCCATAAAACAGTGCACCAAATTGGTGCATATGTAAAAAGAAAATTGCAGGGTGGGCATGCCCCCGGACCCCCCTCCCCCGCAATTATAAAATGTCTATCTAACATACAGAAATGAACATTTCTATATTCTCCCGTCTCCATGCTTTGCCCACTGGTTGATTCTCAACTGTCCCAACTCGCAGGCTAGGTAAATACAGTAAGCAAGCAACACATCTGACTAAAGTGTGAAAGACATGTTTGTGCCTTCCAACCATAGCATTAAGTACTATAGTAGTATAGCTTATACTGAAGTAGAACCATACTGTAACTGTAGTAGCCTAGGCTACATTACTGGTTCATTTGAACAAAACATTAAGAATAAGAGCAGCTTATGAAATTTATAAATGTCCTTTGTAGCAGCAGTGTAGAGACTAAATATCTGCAAATGACATCTCAAAGACAGGATGCTGTTGAGAAATATTTGAGGCTGTCTTCAATTGTGCTAAAACAACATTGGAGAGCTTTGTGCAAAGAAGATACAGGCCCACTGTTGCATTAATATTGGTATCCTATTTTATGGTTAAGTAGCCTATATTTGCATGACATAGAGCAGGGGTTCCCAAACTTTTCCGACCAAGTACCACTACGTACCAAACCAAATTCCCCAGGGACCACTTCCACTACGTAAAATAAAATGACGTATTTTTGTAGTCGGAATGCGGAAGTCCCGGACTTCCGGGTTCTTCACTGTTTCTGCCTATGGGATTTTTGAATGGGCTTTTGGCGCGATGCTTCAAATAAAGTCTGTGGGCAACGCAAGCTTAATCAAACGCGAACCTGTGTTCAGCGAGATAATCTTCACACATGAGGACCACTTTTATGAGTTTTGAAGCGTAAATGCGAGCCCGAGAAGTAAAAAGCTCATGCTAAGCTATTCCAGAACTACACACAGTGTCGCATAGGCTTCCACGTCACATCACCACAGCCAAATTCAACCTGTAGTGTTGTTGTGTGCGCTGCTGTGCACTGATTACCCTTTGCTGAACCAGGTGAGGGAAAGAGAATTTCCGTGTTCGTCCTTTGAAGTGATGATGTTATTGACGTATAATATCCCCGTCGACTCAACAGTGTAGTCTCATTTAGCCGTTTGCTAGCTAGCCGCCCTTTTAACGGCACGTAAAAGCTTAAAAACTCATAAAAGTGGCCCTCATGTGTGAAGATTATCCTGCTGAACACTGGTTCGCGTTTGAATAAGCTTGCGTTAACCACAGACCTCATTTGAAGCATCGCGCCAAAAACCCATTCAAAAATCCGATAGGCAGAAACAGTGAAGAACCCGGAAGTGTTAGCATTAGGGCTGCACGATTTATCGTATTTTCATCGTCATCGCGATATGCAAATGCGCGATTAACACATCGCAAAAGTCCCGTGTTATCGCAAAAAAAAAAAAAAAAATACCGGCTGAATAAGTGTCCAAATGTTCATGTCATTCTGGCCAATACTCCACTTCTGTTATAACATTTCAGTCTGGAATATGGAATATCTTTCAATAATCGTTATGACTAAAAGGCTAAAAGTAATCTCATGTGTAACAAATGACTGTTCTACATTGAAGTAAAAATGTAAATAATTAACTTGTTGGTTTTGGATTTTCTTTAGCTTCAAGAGTGCATTATTGTTCATGACCCTCAACACAGGCTTTGAGAATCCCGTGCCACTTACTGATACGTATGCTTAAATTAACACACTCATATTGCAAAATGAATTTAGGCCCTCACTGTAATACTTCAGAAGTTGAATTTGAAGTTCAGCATTAATACATTTGTCATTTTTTGTCTTAGATTTACCTTTGTGTGTTATTGCAATATAAAACTACATAATTGAGAATCGATTCTAGATTCTGGAATCGAGAATCGTTGGAATCGAGAATCGATTCTGGAATCGGATCGTGACCCCAGGAATCGGAATCGGATCGTGGCTTAGCCGGATCGGAGCACCCCCCCATTAATATAATTTTTTATAGCATTTTTTTATTCATCGCAGGTCATATCGTCATCGCAATATTGAACAGTGTTATCGCACATCGCAGCTTTTCCTCATATCGTGCAGCCCTAGTTAGCATCGATGTTTTCCGGACTCATTTCTGCGGCGCTCTATTGGTATTGGTATTTTTTACTGGGAGTAGCCTACTCACGGCTGCAGTAGTGTCGTTAAGTGAAGTTAACGAGCAGGCCGCTGGGTGCAAGCCCTGTGCTCTCTCTCTCGCGCTCCCTCTCTTTATCTCGCTCTCCCCCTCGCTCTCCCTTTCTATCTGCCTCGGTCTCACGCAAATGTGGGACATCGTCTCAATTTGCGGGACGCGTGAAAAGTGATGAAAATGCGGTGCAGTCCTGCACAAAGCAGGACATCTGGTCACCCTCACCAGCTCATTGGCCTTGTGGTCCGAGTGTCCGCCCTGAGACTGGGAGGTTGTGAGTTCGATCCCCGGCCGAGTCATACCAATAGTTAGAGAATTTTAGCAAAATGCTTGGACCATCTGTGAAAAAATTTACTACCAATAGCTTTCTTCACCAATGTGTTCTTATAGGTGTCTAGAATCACCTCTCAATTAGTGCAAACCCAAATCCTCGTGGAAAATCCTGATGATTATACACTGTGCTTTACATAACAATAACCAATATACCAATATCATATGGTCAGGGAGACATTTTTACTCAAAAATAATGTTTGGAATGGATTCAGCACCCCTGAAAACCCCTAGTTAGACACCCCACAAGTTCATTTTAGACTTTTAATTTTTATCATATTTTTCACCCAAGCCCTCGGGGCACCTTAACTTTGATTGGCTCTCCAGGATTTTCCACGAGGATTTGGGTTTGCACTAATTGAGAGGTGATTCTAGACACCTATAAGAACACATTGGTGAAGAAAGCTATTGGTAGTAAATTCTTTCACAGATGGTCCAAGCATTTTGCTAAAATTCTCTAACTACAAAGACTATAAAAATGGGACCCATTGCCTCCCTGCTTGGCACTCGGCATCAAAGAGTTGGAATTGGGGGATTAGATCGCCATATGATTCCCGCTGCTGCCGCTCACCGCTCCCCCAGGGGATGGGTCAAATGCGGAGAACAAATTTCACACATTGTGTGACAATCAGTGGGACTTTACCTTTACCCTACCTAGGCCTAAACCCATTGTCCTATGAACATGTAAGTGAATGACTGACTGCAATGGCTGGCTTCAATTCCCCATACACAAATAAAAACAATCTCACAAAACTTGAAGGACAGAAATGATAGCGTATACTAATATCATTCACTTCATGAGTGCTGCTCCATTCCCAAGGTTTAGTTTATTGTTTTTCTCTTGTCTTTTGCTCACTTTCTTTCTTTCTGTCTTTCTTCCTTTGTTGCTCTTATTTTGCTGTTTCTCCCTCACATGAATGTCTCGGTTGCCTAAGAAGCTGCCCATGGTTCCAGTGAACATGGAAGAGGGCAGTCGACTGCCTCCACAGCTGCTTGAGCTCTGCTCTGAGGTATGACTTTGCCTTCTACTTTCAGTTGTGCTGAGCTGGTGACTTTTCATCTTTTTTATTTTTCAGATATTATGGGATTCATATGTTTCATGTTCATCACAGCCCTGAAATGTAAGCTCCATGTTCAATGTGCCATCAACCTGGTGGCTCTCTAGATTGTCCTCACATAGACTCAGTTCTCAGTCTCTATATCTGCGTTGGTCAACCAGAGATGGAACTTTCTCTCGGCTTTCCTTGTTAAAACTGGGTGGAAACAATTTGAGAGTAAAAAAAAACTGCATCGCAGAACCAATAGTGCGGCCCTTCGTGCACAAGGGGCGGTGACATGGAGAAGTCGTGTGCTTGTAAACTGATCAAATGGAGTCAAATAATGTAATGTTGCTCGGGACATCCATTTGTACTCCTATGTACATGTTGTGACTCGCGCATTCACCATATTATGAAATAATAATGTGAATAAATATGAGAAATTATTTCGAAGCAAAATACATGGTGGGAAAATGGCACATGGCAACCAAAAATGGTAGTCCCAGATGTACTTTCCCACCACCAGCACATATAAAATAATAGCTGGGGCTAAAACATGAAAATTATCATGTTATATGGTGGAAATTCCACATCCCAATCACCACCAAAACCTAATCAACTGATCCTTGGGCAAAGAACTAATTATCCAGCAAATTTCAGACAAAATTGTTAGGAACCTCTTGAGCAAACATCTCATTGTCATTGTCAAAATCTTGCTAGCAATCAGACAGAGGTGAAAACCTAACCTTCCAACTTTGTTAGTCTGGAGCCGAGTGCACCAGCTGGGCGTACGCCTAGGTGTAACGCTACGTCCGACGTAGAACTCAAAGTTACAACTAACTTAATTTTATGACTAATGCACATGTAGTCTTAAGCCCTGTATGTGTTGCGCCTGGGTGTAACTTTTACGTCTGGTATGGAGCAGGCGTAAAAGTTACACCCAAGGTGTACTGACTGACAGCTGTCTCATCTTGATCTGCGCTGTCGGGACTGACAGCTCTGTGCTGTCAGTGCGGTTCAGTCCTGTGATGCGGGGGAATCTTCTAAGAAAATATCGATTGATATGTGTTGTAAATGGACGTTTTGGGCGCAGGATCTCCGCTTGTCGGCGGGTTTTTAAAAGCTAATGCGTCGGAAGATCTTTCCATTTCCTCCTGACTTCGTCAACTGCCCGCAGTGCGCAGTACGCCATCGCATTCAGTACTGAATGCGATCTTCCATGCATCTTGTTTCTGTTTGTTTGTGTTGGCGCTGTTAAATTTAGCTGTGAGAATGTTTCTATGCTTTGAATACAACTCCATAAGTTTGAGCAGAGTTGGAGCTGTCTCGAGCTCGTCTGAGAGAAGTGTGTTGCTTGGCAACAAGCATGTATTTACGTGGATGCGCACGTCCGCAGCCTAAAGACCGGGCGCAGCTACGACCATGGTAAGTCAGTCTTGGTGCACTCGGTGTAAATTCAAATCACAAAGTCGGGCATAGCTAAGACCGGCGTAACAGTTAAGACCTACTTTTTTATGCCCAGCTGGTGCACTCGGCTCAGGCCGGTTGCACCAACTGGTCTTACGCTAAGTCGGTCATAACTTTATGACCTAACAGCTACGCCGGTTGCACCAACACAGCCTTCTTCTCACTAAGACCGGGCATAAATATTACGCCTATTCCAGAGCAGGCCTAAAGGCCTAAACATGGTCGTCCGTCCGCCTCGAATTGGAGCCGTCTCGCCTTCTGCCGGCGCCAGCTAGCCCTACATGCTCGGACGCCACTACGCCCTCCCTCCCTCCCTCCTGTGGAAGCTCCGTGTGAAAATGGCGGAGATTGTGTGCCAGGCAGTCTGAATGAAATTGAATGTAACGTTCCCAATTCTATGTATTAAATTCTAAAAAACGACCCTCAACATTTGGGAAGGCTAAGCCACACAACTAGTTCGTTATAATCTAACATCATGCTTTGAAATGCGACTTTACGACGATAAGCCAGGTCAACGGCCAATCACAACTCTCCTGCAGCTGACGTCACGCACGTATCGTCGCCGTGAAGTCACATTTTCGAGCAGCCCCCGTCAGCCGACGGCGCCCCCTCCCCGTAGGACGGCGCTCCACCCGCCGTCATACGGGGAGGGCGGGGCGAGGCTCTGACGGACGACCATGTTTAGGCCTTAAGGTGCAGTATAGTGACAGCGCAGCTTGAAAATGGCACGTTGTCTTGTGTATCGTCTCTACAATGAGCGGGCATTTAGACGGGAGAGAGTAATTGGGGACAGAAGCAATCCATTGGACATGTATAATGACGAGGAGCTGATTGAGAGGTTTCAAACTGGCAGATGGGGGGGGGGAGAGAAACGATTCAACTTTTACTTTATGCTATGATTAAATAGCACGACATTAACTCATTGAGTGCCAATGACGTCTAAAGACGTCAATTCAAATAGTAACGTAGAGTGCCAATGACGTCAATTGCGTTTTTTGACGGTGGGACGTGGATCAAAGCCTGATGCATCTCCTGTAAAAGTATGGGGGATTTTGAAGGTGTATAAGCTATTTTACGGACCCATTAGGTGGCGACAGTGCTCTCCAGATTAGAGAAAGATCCTCTTCTACTGCCACCCTCATCATCCCCCCATCCAGACTCAAAACCTTTGGTGACCATGCTTTCTCCCGCGTCGCACCCCGACTTTGGAACTCCCTCCCCCAGACTGTCCGAGACTCTCCCTCACTCCCCACTTTCAAAACCCGACTTAAAACCTATCTGTTCTCCCAAGCTTACAACCTCCCCTACCCCTGACCACCTCTAACAAACCATCACCATCCTTTGTTTTCGCTGGTTTATTGAAGGAAATTAATTTTGAGGTGTCACTACATCAGAAAATATTAGCTTCAGAGTCAGTGATGTGCTTGAAATGCTTCATTTCACAAAAGGCTCATTATCTCAGCTTCTAGTTTGAAACGTCTGTTTTTGGTGAAACCAACCTATCTTCTACTGCTCATTAGGGCTGTCAATCTCCCTCTATAATCAAATTCGAATTTCAGTGCTTTATACATTTTAATATTCGAATTATATTCGAATATTTTAATTAATTTTTAATTGAATTAAAAAAAAAAAAAAAAAATTTGGTCTGAGTGAATTGTTGTCTTCTCTTATGTTATGTTCTGATTCTAAATATAGCTGAATCTTTGGGTTTGACCAAGTAAAACTTTTTCTAAGCATTTTACCAAATGTAGATGGAAAAGTGAATGGTGGATGAATATTCAAAATAATATTAGGCTTATCACAAATAGTCCAGCAATGATGTTTATTTAAGAAAACATGTTCCTTGTACAATGTACATACATTCATTGCATTAGAAAATAGGTCAGATAACCAGAGCTTAGTTAATATTCATCAGTGATGTATTGGTGCTGTCTGAAATGCTAAAATAAAATAATTGATAATAAAAAAAGACACAGCCTTTGTTTGAGCTCCTTATCAATAAACAAATAAGTAAACTTTGCCAAAACAACAATGAGCCATGAACAAAAAAAAATCAGTCACGTATTGCACTTAAGAGCTACAGGTTTACATTCAGTATAGCAGCTTCAACAGTCAACTTCAGTTAACAATGAATGAACATACATTTTAAGAGCTACAGGTAGGTTTACATCAGTATAGCAGCTTCAACAGTCAACTTCAGTTAACACTCTTTTCTTCAAGTATGTTGTCAGAACTTGTCACTGTTCTAGTGTTCTAAAAAAAAAAAAAAAAAAATCGTTTTAAAAAAATAATAATAATTGAATTTCGTTCATAATTATTAAATTCGAATAATATTCGAATATCAAAATTCGTTTCAACAGCCCTACTGCTCATAACTAAAGAATGGAAAATGATATCAATAAACTTTTTTTTGCTGATGATACAAGAGAGTCTCATCGTTCTTTGGGCGTGTTCGGTGTTTACATAGTAATATCACACAATATTCTGTGGGTCTTGAGAAATCACTGAAAACGCTCTGAAAGGGCTGGCACTGGGAGCATCCGTTTTCCAGAAGTGGCTGGCAGCCAATGAGTTAATGGTTTGTAAAGTGTAATTTAACCACCTGCCCACTCAGACATACATCGTGAAATGTGGCTTTCACATGGACGCGCATCGCTACGACCGGCGTAGTTAAGACCAGACGTAAGCCCTGTCGGTGCAACAGGCGTAAGTCCACTCTAAAGACTGGTCTTAACTAAGACCAACGTAGGAGTTATGACCAGGCATAGTTAAGACCAGTTGGTGCAACCGGCCCCTGGTCTATTTGGTACATTTTTGAAATTGTGTAATTCTTTTCACAGGACCCCACAAAAGAAGAAAAGATGCAGCCTGATCTGAAAGAGTAAGTTTTCTAAGATTTCTCATGCAAAACAGTTTGATCTTTTGGTCACTGCATTCTTGGTAGAGATAGATTTTTGGTTGGACCGCATCAGCAGGGCCAGCCCTACAAATACGAATGGCTGAATGGTGAAATGACACCATTGGTTGGCCGTGGAGGTGGGACGTGGCACACCCATACACGGTGTAACATAAGGACAGTTGGCTCATGCTCACTGCATCACTGTAACGCCGGGATTGCACTGGTTGCATTGCGTTGCGTTGCAGCTGTTCTCCGGTTTTGCTCCGTGCTCTGTGCTGCGCCAACACTAACCGGCTGCATGCAGAGCACGTCACGGCTCTGCTCCGCCAGACAGCTAGAGTGACGAGACCCACAGGTTATCACGGTAAAATCGAGCGAGACAATTTGTATGTGGGATAAATACAACGACAAACAGGCAGAAGATCATTTTTCCCAACTGGAGGAGCAGAGGAGGGGTGGGCTTGCTTGGTGTTGTCCTTGTAAAAAGGATGTGTTGTGTCATATATTATTTTGTGGTTTTCCACTTCAATTATGAACTTTTCCTCATACATATTTGTCCTCTGGCTTGATATTGAATGCTGTAAACACCTCTGCCCTGTTGATTTCATGCCTGGCTCCGCCCAACTTGCTGCGGCTTTGCTCCGTCATCCGTGAAAAATAGAACCCTTGCGTATCTTTTTCGGAGCTGGGACGGAGTAGACACGCAACGCAGCGGAGTAGGTGGGAGTTGACACAATGATTAGAGTGGAAACGTATCGGCTCCAATGCCGTACCGCAGCGCAGACGGACCGAACACGGACCTAGTGGAATGTAGGCGTAAGCACTGCTAGTTAAACCAGCAGAGTCTGATAGCTACAGCTTGCTAGCTGCTAACCGATCAGCTAGTGGTTATCGCAGCTGTTCCCAAAACCGGATCCTGCGGACAGTGTCAAATTATGTAATCAAGAGGGGGGGAAGCGGTTAGGCTCACTGGACACTGTGCTCTCCTTGACGCTCTGTTCTCCTGCACACTCTGTGGCTGCCTGGAGCGGATGAGGAGAGCGCAGCATCCAGCAGAAAAGAAGGGAAAACGACAGAGAGGAACAATGACAGGGAGATGACACAAGGACCACAGGTCAGCCAGCAGGCGACCACACCAGTAAGCAGCGGACGTCGTGGCCCACCTGAGGACAGTGGCCCCGCGAAGGACGCGCAAGCAGGCGACTGATAAACAAGCCACGCTCATGGATAACACCAGCATTACCTGCAATTACTGAAGGGACACTAGAGCTTCTTAACTTTTTATAGTTTTAGTATTTTATATTTGTATTGTATTTTAAATTATTTTAATATTGTATCTATTACTTTTTGTTAATTAACTCTTGATGACTCATCTTATGGTTTTGGCCCCTTGTTTGCCTCAGTGTTGCTCCCTACCGGATTAAACGTACAAAGAACCCTTTAAGTCAACAGACTTAGTGTTAGTATGAACACATCACACAGTCCAGCTATGTACTTTAAGTCAACAGACTTAGTGTTAGTATGAACACATCACACACAGTCCAGCTATGTACTAGTCAACAGACTTAGTGTTAGTATGAACACATCACACACAGTCCAGCTATGTACTTTAAGTCAACAGACTTAGTGTTAGTATGAACACATCACACACAGTCCAGCTATGTACTTTAAGTCAACAGACTTAGTGTTAGTATGAACACATCACACACAGTCCAGCTATGTACTTTAAGTCAACAGACTTAGTGTTAGTATGAACACATCACACACAGTCCAGCTATGTACTAGTCAACAGACTTAGTGTTAGTATGAACACATCACACAGTCCAGCTATGTACTAGTCAACAGACTTAGTGTTAGTATGAACACATCACACACAGTCCAGCTATGTACTAGTCAACAGACTTAGTGTTAGTATGAACACATCACACACAGTCCAGCTATGTACTAGTCAACAGACTTAGTGTTAGTATGAACACATCACACACAGTCCAGCTATGTACTTTAAGTCAACAGACTTAGTGTTAGTATGAACACATCACACACAGTCCAGCTATGTACTAGTCAACAGACTTAGTGTTAGTATGAACACATCACACACAGTCCAGCTATGTACTAGTCAACAGACTTAGTGTTAGTATGAGCACATCACACACAGTCCAGCTATGTACTTTAAGTCAACAGACTTAGTGTTAGTATGAACACATCACACACAGTCCAACTATGTACTAGTCAACAGACTTAGTGTTAGTATGAACACATCACACACAGTCCAGCTATGTACTAGTCAACAGACTTAGTGTTAGTATGAACACATCACACACAGTCCAGCTATGTACTAGTCAACAGACTTAGTGTTAGTATGAACACATCACACACAGTCCAGCTATGTACTTTAAGTCAACAGACTTAGTGTTAGTATGAGCACATCACACAGTCCAGCTATGTACTAGTCAACAGACTTAGTGTTAGTATGAACACATCACACACAGTCCAGCTATGTACTAGTCAACAGACTTAGTGTTAGTATGAACACATCACACACAGTCCAGCTATGTACTAGTCAACAGACTTAGTGTTAGTATGAACACATCACACACAGTCCAGCTATGTACTAGTCAACAGACTTAGTGTTAGTATGAACACATCACACACAGTCCAGCTATGTACTAGTCAACAGACTTAGTGTTAGTATGAACACATCACACACAGTCCAGCTATGTACTAGTTAACAGGCTTAGTGTTAGTATGAACACATCACACAGTCCAGCTATGTACTAGTCAACAGACTTAGTGTTAGTATGAACACATCACACACAGTCCAGCTATGTACTTTAAGTCAACAGACTTAGTGTTAGTATGAGCACATCACACACAGTCCAGCTATGTACTTTAAGTCAACAGACTTAGTGTTAGTATGAGCACATCACACACAGTCCAGCTATGTACTAGTCAACAGACTTAGTGTTAGTATGAACACATCACACAGTCCAGCTATGTACTTTAAGTCAACAGACTTAGTGTTAGTATGAACACATCACACAGTCCAGCTATGTACTAGTCAACAGACTTAGTGTTAGTATGAACACATCACACACAGTCCAGCTATGTACTAGTCAACAGACTTAGTGTTAGTATGAACACATCACACAGTCCAGCTATGTACTTTAAGTCAACAGACTTAGTGTTAGTATGAACACATCACACACAGTCCAGCTATGTACTAGTCAACATACTTAGTGTTAGTATGAACACATCACACAGAGTCCAGCTATGTACTTTAAGTCAACAGACTTAGTGTTAGTATGAACACATCACACACAGTCCAGCTATGTACTTTAAGTCAACAGACTTAGTGTTAGTATGAACACATCACACACAGTCCAGCTATGTACTTTAAGTCAACAGACTTAGTGTTAGTATGAACACATCACACACAGTCCAGCTATGTACTTTAAGTCAACAGACTTAGTGTTAGTATGAACACATCACACACAGTCCAGCTATGTACTAGTCAACAGACTTAGTGTTAGTATGAACACATCACACACAGTCCAGCTATGTACTAGTCAACAGACTTAGTGTTAGTATGAACACATCACACACAGTCCAGCTATGTACTTTAAGTCAACAGACTTAGTGTTAGTATGAACACATCACACACAGTCCAGCTATGTACTAGTCAACAGACTTAGTGTTAGTATGAACACATCACACACAGTCCAGCTATGTACTAGTCAACAGACTTAGTGTTAGTATGAACACATCACACACAGTCCAGCTATGTACTAGTCAACAGACTTAGTGTTAGTATGAACACATCACACACAGTCCAGCTATGTACTAGTCAACAGACTTAGTGTTAGTATGAACACATCACACACAGTCCAGCTATGTACTTTAAGTCAACAGACTTAGTGTTAGTATGAACACATCACACACAGTCCAGCTATGTACTAGTCAGCAGACTTAGTGTTAGTATGAACACATCACACACAGTCCAGCTATGTACTAGTCAACAGACTTAGTGTTAGTATGAACACATCACACACAGTCCAGCTATGTACTAGTCAACAGACTTAGTGTTAGTATGAACACATCACACAGTCCAGCTATGTACTTTAAGTCAACAGACTTAGTGTTAGTATGAACGCATCACACAGTCCAGCTATGTACTAGTCAACAGACTTAGTGTTAGTATGAACACATCACACACAGTCCAGCTATGTACTTTAAGTCAACAGACTTAGTGTTAGTATGAACACATCACACAGTCCAGCTATGTACTAGTCAACAGACTTAGTGTTAGTATGAACACATCACACAGTCCAGCTATGTACTAGTCAACAGACTTAGTGTTAGTATGAACACATCACACACAGTCCAGCTATGTACTAGTCAACAGACTTAGTGTTAGTATGAACACATCACACACAGTCCAGCTATGTACTTTAAGTCAACAGACTTAGTGTTAGTATGAACACATCACACACAGTCCAGCTATGTACTAGTCAACAGACTTAGTGTTAGTATGAACACATCACACAGTCCAGCTATGTACTAGTCAACAGACTTAGTGTTAGTATGAACACATCACACACAGTCCAGCTATGTACTAGTCAACAGACTTAGTGTTAGTATGAACACATCACACACAGTCCAGCTATGTACTAGTCAACAGACTTAGTGTTAGTATGAACACATCACACACAGTCCAGCTATGTACTTTAAGTCAACAGACTTAGTGTTAGTATGAACACATCACACACAGTCCAGCTATGTACTAGTCAACAGACTTAGTGTTAGTATGAACACATCACACACAGTCCAGCTATGTACTAGTCAACAGACTTAGTGTTAGTATGAGCACATCACACACAGTCCAGCTATGTACTTTAAGTCAACAGACTTAGTGTTAGTATGAACACATCACACACAGTCCAGCTATGTACTAGTCAACAGACTTAGTGTTAGTATGAACACATCACACACAGTCCAGCTATGTACTAGTCAACAGACTTAGTGTTAGTATGAACACATCACACACAGTCCAGCTATGTACTAGTCAACAGACTTAGTGTTAGTATGAACACATCACACACAGTCCAGCTATGTACTTTAAGTCAACAGACTTAGTGTTAGTATGAGCACATCACACACAGTCCAGCTATGTACTAGTCAACAGACTTAGTGTTAGTATGAACACATCACACAGTCCAGCTATGTACTTTAAGTCAACAGACTTAGTGTTAGTATGAACACATCACACAGTCCAGCTATGTACTAGTCAACAGACTTAGTGTTAGTATGAACACATCACACACAGTCCAGCTATGTACTAGTCAACAGACTTAGTGTTAGTATGAACACATCACACACAGTCCAGCTATGTACTAGTCAACAGACGTAGTGTTAGTATGAACACATCACACACAGTCCAGCTATGTACTAGTCAACAGACTTAGTGTTAGTATGAACACATCACACACAGTCCAGCTATGTACTAGTCAACAGACTTAGTGTTAGTATGAACACATCACACACAGTCCAGCTATGTACTAGTCAACAGACTTAGTGTTAGTATGAACACATCACACACAGTCCAGCTATGTACTAGTTAACAGGCTTAGTGTTAGTATGAACACATCACACAGTCCAGCTATGTACTAGTCAACAGACTTAGTGTTAGTATGAACACATCACACACAGTCCAGCTATGTACTTTAAGTCAACAGACTTAGTGTTAGTATGAGCACATCACACACAGTCCAGCTATGTACTTTAAGTCAACAGACTTAGTGTTAGTATGAGCACATCACACACAGTCCAGCTATGTACTAGTCAACAGACTTAGTGTTAGTATGAACACATCACACAGTCCAGCTATGTACTTTAAGTCAACAGACTTAGTGTTAGTATGAACACATCACACAGTCCAGCTATGTACTAGTCAACAGACTTAGTGTTAGTATGAACACATCACACACAGTCCAGCTATGTACTAGTCAACAGACTTAGTGTTAGTATGAACACATCACACAGTCCAGCTATGTACTTTAAGTCAACAGACTTAGTGTTAGTATGAACACATCACACACAGTCCAGCTATGTACTAGTCAACAGACTTAGTGTTAGTATGAACACATCACACACAGTCCAGCTATGTACTAGTCAACAGACTTAGTGTTAGTATGAACACATCACACAGTCCAGCTATGTACTTTAAGTCAACAGACTTAGTGTTAGTATGAACGCATCACACAGTCCAGCTATGTACTAGTCAACAGACTTAGTGTTAGTATGAACACATCACACACAGTCCAGCTATGTACTTTAAGTCAACAGACTTAGTGTTAGTATGAACACATCACACAGTCCAGCTATGTACTAGTCAACAGACTTAGTGTTAGTATGAACACATCACACACAGTCCAGCTATGTACTTTAAGTCAACAGACTTAGTGTTAGTATGAACACATCACACACAGTCCAGCTATGTACTAGTCAACAGACTTAGTGTTAGTATGAACACATCACACACAGTCCAGCTATGTACTAGTCAACAGACTTAGTGTTAGTATGAACACATCACACACAGTCCAGCTATGTACTAGTCAACAGACTTAGTGTTAGTATGAACACATCACACAGTCCAGCTATGTACTTTAAGTCAACAGACTTAGTGTTAGTATGAACGCATCACACAGTCCAGCTATGTACTAGTCAACAGACTTAGTGTTAGTATGAACACATCACACACAGTCCAGCTATGTACTTTAAGTCAACAGACTTAGTGTTAGTATGAACACATCACACAGTCCAGCTATGTACTAGTCAACAGACTTAGTGTTAGTATGAACACATCACACAGTCCAGCTATGTACTAGTCAACAGACTTAGTGTTAGTATGAACACATCACACACAGTCCAGCTATGTACTTTAAGTCAACAGACTTAGTGTTAGTATGAACACATCACACACAGTCCAGCTATGTACTTTAAGTCAACAGACTTAGTGTTAGTATGAACACATCACACACAGTCCAGCTATGTACTTTAAGTCAACAGACTTAGTGTTAGTATGAGCACACCACACACAGTCCAGCTATGTACTTTAAGTCAACATACTTAGTGTTAGTATGAACACATCACACACAGTCCAGCTATATACTAGTCAACAGACTTAGTGTTAGTATGAACACATCACACACAGTCCAGCTATGTACTAGTCAACAGACTTAGTGTTAGTATGAACACATCACACACAGTCCAGCTATGTACTTTAAGTCAACAGACTTAGTGTTAGTATGAGCACATCACACACAGTCCAGCTATGTACTAGTCAACAGACTTAGTGTTAGTATGAACACATCACACAGTCCAGCTATGTACTTTAAGTCAACAGACTTAGTGTTAGTATGAACACATCACACAGTCCAGCTATGTACTAGTCAACAGACTTAGTGTTAGTATGAACACATCACACACAGTCCAGCTATGTACTAGTCAACAGACTTAGTGTTAGTATGAACACATCACACAGTCCAGCTATGTACTTTAAGTCAACAGACTTAGTGTTAGTATGAACACATCACACACAGTCCAGCTATGTACTAGTCAACAGACTTAGTGTTAGTATGAACACATCACACACAGTCCAGCTATGTACTTTAAGTCAACAGACTTAGTGTTAGTATGAACACATCACACACAGTCCAGCTATGTACTTTAAGTCAACAGACTTAGTGTTAGTATGAACACATCACACACAGTCCAGCTATGTACTTTAAGTCAACAGACTTAGTGTTAGTATGAACACATCACACACAGTCCAGCTATGTACTTTAAGTCAACAGACTTAGTGTTAGTATGAACACATCACACACAGTCCAGCTATGTACTAGTCAACAGACTTAGTGTTAGTATGAACACATCACACACAGTCCAGCTATGTACTAGTCAACAGACTTAGTGTTAGTATGAACACATCACACACAGTCCAGCTATGTACTTTAAGTCAACAGACTTAGTGTTAGTATGAACACATCACACACAGTCCAGCTATGTACTAGTCAGCAGACTTAGTGTTAGTATGAACACATCACACACAGTCCAGCTATGTACTAGTCAACAGACTTAGTGTTAGTATGAACACATCACACACAGTCCAGCTATGTACTAGTCAACAGACTTAGTGTTAGTATGAACACATCACACAGTCCAGCTATGTACTTTAAGTCAACAGACTTAGTGTTAGTATGAACGCATCACACAGTCCAGCTATGTACTAGTCAACAGACTTAGTGTTAGTATGAACACATCACACACAGTCCAGCTATGTACTTTAAGTCAACAGACTTAGTGTTAGTATGAACACATCACACAGTCCAGCTATGTACTAGTCAACAGACTTAGTGTTAGTATGAACACATCACACAGTCCAGCTATGTACTAGTCAACAGACTTAGTGTTAGTATGAACACATCACACACAGTCCAGCTATGTACTTTAAGTCAACAGACTTAGTGTTAGTATGAACACATCACACAGTCCAGCTATGTACTAGTCAACAGACTTAGTGTTAGTATGAACACATCACACACAGTCCAGCTATGTACTAGTCAACAGACTTAGTGTTAGTATGAACACATCACACAGTCCAGCTATGTACTAGTCAACAGACTTAGTGTTAGTATGAACACATCACACAGTCCAGCTATGTACTAGTCAACAGACTTAGTGTTAGTATGAACACATCACACAGTCCAGCTATGTACTAGTCAACAGACTTAGTGTTAGTATGAACACATCACACACAGTCCAGCTATGTACTAGTCAACAGACTTAGTGTTAGTATGAACACATCACACACAGTCCAGCTATGTACTTTAAGTCAACAGACTTAGTGTTAGTATGAACACATCACACACAGTCCAGCTATGTACTAGTCAACAGACTTAGTGTTAGTATGAACACATCACACAGTCCAGCTATGTACTAGTCAACAGACTTAGTGTTAGTATGAACACATCACACACAGTCCAGCTATGTACTAGTCAACAGACTTAGTGTTAGTATGAACACATCACACACAGTCCAGCTATGTACTAGTCAACAGACTTAGTGTTAGTATGAACACATCACACACAGTCCAGCTATGTACTTTAAGTCAACAGACTTAGTGTTAGTATGAACACATCACACACAGTCCAGCTATGTACTAGTCAACAGACTTAGTGTTAGTATGAACACATCACACACAGTCCAGCTATGTACTAGTCAACAGACTTAGTGTTAGTATGAACACATCACACACAGTCCAGCTACACATCACACACAGTCCAGCTATGTACTAGTCAACAGACTTAGTGTTAGTATGAACACATCACACACAGTCCAGCTATGTACTAGTCAACAGACTTAGTGTTAGTATGAACACATCACACACAGTCCAGCTATGTACTTTAAGTCAACAGACTTAGTGTTAGTATGAGCACATCACACACAGTCCAGCTATGTACTACTCAACAGACTTAGTGTTAGTATGAACACATCACACAGTCCAGCTATGTACTTTAAGTCAACAGACTTAGTGTTAGTATGAACACATCACACAGTCCAGCTATGTACTAGTCAACAGACTTAGTGTTAGTATGAACACATCACACACAGTCCAGCTATGTACTAGTCAACAGACTTAGTGTTAGTATGAACACATCACACACAGTCCAGCTATGTACTAGTCAACAGACTTAGTGTTAGTATGAACACATCACACACAGTCCAGCTATGTACTAGTCAACAGACTTAGTGTTAGTATGAACACATCACACACAGTCCAGCTATGTACTAGTCAACAGACTTAGTGTTAGTATGAACACATCACACACAGTCCAGCTATGTACTAGTCAACAGACTTAGTGTTAGTATGAACACATCACACACAGTCCAGCTATGTACTAGTCAACAGGCTTAGTGTTAGTATGAACACATCACACAGTCCAGCTATGTACTAGTCAACAGACTTAGTGTTAGTATGAACACATCACACACAGTCCAGCTATGTACTTTAAGTCAACAGACTTAGTGTTAGTATGAGCACATCACACACAGTCCAGCTATGTACTTTAAGTCAACAGACTTAGTGTTAGTATGAACACATCACACACAGTCCAGCTATATACTAGTCAACAGACTTAGTGTTAGTATGAACACATCACACACAGTCCAGCTATGTACTAGTCAACAGACTTAGTGTTAGTATGAACACATCACACACAGTCCAGCTATGTACTTTAAGTCAACAGACTTAGTGTTAGTATGAGCACATCACACACAGTCCAGCTATGTACTAGTCAACAGACTTAGTGTTAGTATGAACACATCACACAGTCCAGCTATGTACTAGTCAACAGACTTAGTGTTAGTATGAACACATCACACACAGTCCAGCTATGTACTAGTCAACAGACTTAGTGTTAGTATGAACACATCACACAGTCCAGCTATGTACTTTAAGTCAACAGACTTAGTGTTAGTATGAACACATCACACACAGTCCAGCTATGTACTAGTCAACAGACTTAGTGTTAGTATGAACACATCACACACAGTCCAGCTATGTACTTTAAGTCAACAGACTTAGTGTTAGTATGAACACATCACACACAGTCCAGCTATGTACTTTAAGTCAACAGACTTAGTGTTAGTATGAACACATCACACACAGTCCAGCTATGTACTTTAAGTCAACAGACTTAGTGTTAGTATGAACACATCACACACAGTCCAGCTATGTACTTTAAGTCAACAGACTTAGTGTTAGTATGAACACATCACACACAGTCCAGCTATGTACTAGTCAACAGACTTAGTGTTAGTATGAACACATCACACACAGTCCAGCTATGTACTAGTCAACAGACTTAGTGTTAGTATGAACACATCACACACAGTCCAGCTATGTACTTTAAGTCAACAGACTTAGTGTTAGTATGAACACATCACACACAGTCCAGCTATGTACTAGTCAACAGACTTAGTGTTAGTATGAACACATCACACACAGTCCAGCTATGTACTAGTCAACAGACTTAGTGTTAGTATGAACACATCACACAGTCCAGCTATGTACTTTAAGTCAACAGACTTAGTGTTAGTATGAGCACATCACACACAGTCCAGCTATGTACTAGTCAACAGACTTAGTGTTAGTATGAACACATCACACAGTCCAGCTGTGTACTTTAAGTCAACAGACTTAGTGTTAGTATGAACACATCACACAGTCCAGCTATGTACTAGTCAACAGACTTAGTGTTAGTATGAACACATCACACACAGTCCAGCTATGTACTAGTCAACAGACTTAGTGTTAGTATGAACACATCACACACAGTCCAGCTATGTACTAGTCAACAGACTTAGTGTTAGTATGAACACATCACACACAGTCCAGCTATGTACTTTAAGTCAACAGACTTAGTGTTAGTATGAACACATCACACACAGTCCAGCTATGTACTTTAAGTCAACAGACTTAGTGTTAGTATGAACACATCACACACAGGTTTTGACCTAGTCTTGTTAAAATATGGGCTGTTGTCTTGATGCAGGTATCGCTCTTCCCTTAAGACCATGAGGATAACTGAAGATCAAGTGGCCAAAGTGGTTCAACAACGCATATACTCTGCTGCCTTCCACCCCTGCACTAGCAGTCTGCTCATGGCTGCAGGAGATAAATGGGGGCATGTAGGACTCTGGAACTTGGTGAGTTTCTTTGCTTTGATCATAACCATTTGCTAACACCATCTTTTTAGAATTTGGGAGTTTGGATGTTCTGAATCGTATTCCAGTGACACAAAAAATACATAAATTTGGTTCCTACTTTTGCCAGCCTGTGGATGTCCGCTAAAATGACAAGGAAATGAGTTCCTGAAGTAAAACATCAATGACTGGACACTTAGGGGAAAAGTACAGTGTTACAGTACAACTTGATTTATTTATTATTTACTCTTTAAGGGTGGTGATTACGGTGATGATGGCGTGCTGCTTTTTGAGCCCCACTCTCAGCGTCCAGTGAGCTGCATGATGTTCTCCAGGACTCATCCTAGCCACCTGCTGACCCTCAGCTACGATGGATCTCTACGCTGCATGGATGTAGAGAAGGCCCTCTTTGAAGATGTAAATTTTGTTCCATAAAATGTAGTTTTATTGATCACCCCCCCTTCCCCAGTGGCATCTATCTAGGAATTTACTATATATATATATATATATATATATATATATATATATATATATATATATATATATATATATTGTGACAGATCTGGCTCTCAAAATAGGATCAAGCTCGTGTCTAGTCAGTCCACACCTGCCACAACAACACAGAACGTCTTTGCACAGAAATATCAAACAAGAAGTCACAAAGTGAATGGGAGCAGCTCACCTGCTATCAGCATGGGGCGATGACACCTAGACAGCCCGGCTTGTGTGGACAGCTCAGTCGGTAGTGTGGAGCGGGCCATCAGCAGCTCCCGTTCAGTAGATTGGGGACGCTAATTCAAAATAATATCTCACACACACAGTCACACCCATACACGTGGAAACGGAGGGATCAATAGAGCACTGGGGAACAGGAGCGATACATGGCTTCCTGATCAGACTAGCAGACCAACATGGCAGAGAGGGGGGGGGGGGGGGGGGGGGCTGCGCACCTGAAATGCCACGGATATAATCTCTAAGCCACTCCCACTTCCTGTTTGATCCTCTGATGCAAAGACGTAAATTGACATATTATAATTAAACAAGGGGGTCCCTGACAATCACATGTCAATCACATATCACTCTGTAACAATATATATATACACTGTATATATAATGATAATAATAATCATAATTTCAGCCAGTAAGTACAGTTTGAACCAATACCTTTTAACTTGAAGAGCGCGGTGTTATTATTATTTTATTTTTGGGGGGGGGGGGGGGGGGTAATGAATTTACATTTTGGGCTCATGATCATTATGAACCCCCCCCCCCCCCCCCCCCCCCCTATATATATTATAATAAGATACAGGCCCCCAGGGCAGAAATACAGTATGGAGAAAAGGGTAGGATTCTAAATGGGTGTTAAACACCTGTGACATCACTTGTTGCTGGACATTCTGCTGGGGCTGACATCACAGGTGTACAGTTCCATTTCAGGAACAGTTTTTACACAAACAAGTCTTGATGCAGCTATGTGTAATTAAAGGAAGGCTTTGCCGATTTTCAACCCACTTTGCATCAGTTTACAATCTCCGTAATATAAGCAGATGGACAGTGTTTACCTTCTCTATATATTCTCTATATATTTTCTGCATTGAGAAATCCTCCCCCGCCTGCTGGCATGGGTCATTAACGCTTGTTAAGGTTTTCAATTCGATTCTCCCTGGATGTGTGCATATAGAAAAAATAAACAATCTGTAGTTGGAACAGCCGCCCTCAAGCACAACATCTGTTAATTTTGCTGAAATATTCTGGACTTACTCATTACTGCTTTGCAACAAACTTATAAATCAGTGGAGATGTTTAAAAAAACATTCCATGTCCTCATTAAGTTGATGTAAAATCGTGCATGAATTGTAAACCCACTCCAGTTTTAAGATATTCCTACTTCACCAGCTGATCTGAATCATTTTCTACTTCCTACCAGGTGTATTCTATTGAAGATGGCCTGAAAACCTTTGACTTCCTGTCACATGACTGTATGACACTAGTTGTCGGGCAATTTGGTGGAGATGTTGCCATTGTGGCACCCCAGGGTAACATACTGCCATCTTCTTCAACTGTTGTATTAATGATTTAAAAAATGCAGCACTTCTCTATTCTTTACCATCTCTCTTCATCATGTTGAATGTCAGTAAGCATGAAGAGTGCTAACCGCCTGCTCTCTTTTTTTATTAATCATAAACAACATTGTCAGAAACATGCATAATGTTTTCCAGACTGGTACAAAGCTGCTTCTAATCTCTTAATGTTTTTAATTTCTCTGCAGCAACTCCCATGAGTCCCTCCACACCCTCTACACCCTCAACCCCAAGAGCCTTCACTGTGTTAGCGTCCATCCACTAAACAAGCAGTACTTTGCAGTGGCCGAGAGCAGGTATGACTCATATCTTTGATTAATTTATATTTTCTCCAGAGCAGTAATCACTTTGATCATTTGTTTTCTAAAGTTGTTAAATTGGATTGCCTGCTTGTAGTCAGTTCAGCTGTAGTCTGTCCAGTCTATAAATAGTCCAAACTAATTTTCCTTCTTCTCTGCAGGCTTGTGAGTATTTACGATAGCCGCTGTCTGAAGAAGACCGAGAGCCAGGCGGTCTGCCAGCTGCACGGCCACTCTTTAAGCATAACCAGTGCTTATTTCTCCCCTAGTACAGGGAACAGAGTGCTCAGCTCCTGTATGGACAACACGATTAGGTGGGGCTGACACAGCTTAAAGCACTTGCACTGCACTACTTGTTTTGGAATTACATCTCTAAATTGAATGTGCATTTTCTTTTCTTTTTCCATAGGATATATGACACCTCAGCAATGACCACCACAGCTCCTTTGCTGACTTCCATCGGGTACATCCACTCACTTGAACATAGCCTCTCAGTGTGGGAAAGTCATTATGTGACAGATGTCCCGGCACACACGGTTTAAGAAAAAATATCTTATTATACAAGCAAGGTGATGAACGTTTCGCCTAGAAGGCTTCTAGGCGAAACGTTCATCACCTTGCTTGCCCACAATAAATAAGATATTTTTTCTTAAACCGCGTGTGCCGGGACATCTGTCACCTACTAGTATCCTCCGACCCAGGCACCCGTATACTTTTTATATATCTTTATGGGAGTCGTGCTTGCTAACTGTTTTTCCAAAGTCATTATGTTACCTGATCAGGGGAGGGGAAATCAGGAAAGCTGTCTCAATCTATAGCCCCTTTAACACAGACTGTGAAAGCCGCGTTCGTTGCAGCGTTATGTCTCGCCTCCTGCAGTGTTTCCCCTAGAAAGATTTTCAGGCCTGGAGGGATTTCGAAATGTACCTCGACCGCAACGGTGGGGCCCCTCGCTGGTGACGCTAAACTTTTAGCTAACCTGTTCGCATCTATGTTCGCAATGGCATCCCAAGTATCATCATACTATTATGGGATGCGATGCGAACATTTGTATTATGGGATGAGCGTTTCGCAGGCAACGACACGTTTACATGTTTTGGAACAGCGCCGCACGCTGGCACAATGCTCCTAAAAGCAAAATGCTGATTGTTTTGAATGATTTGGCATCTTCTATTACTGTCAACACCATTATTGCTATATTGTAATTGTAATAATATGCCATAAAGGTATATTTAAATTTTGGGGAGAGCAGAAAAACAAAAAAACAAATTGCAATTCTTTTACTGGCCTGGCGGGGGCGCCGCCTGTAGAATGATGCCTCCTGTATAAAAGTCGCAAGAACGGAATGGCGTGTCATTTTGTTACGCCTTTCGTTCCCCCGGTAGAGGTAGTATCAGCGCAGAATCGACGTCTGTCTAAAAGGCTAAGCCGCGGGAAGACGGGAATCTCGGCTCATTCATAAAGAAATGACAGGAGGACTGAGGGAAAACAACCTCCAGATTGAAGTTCTCCGATCAGAAATAAGTTAACCGAAGCATATCTGCAGGCTGTCTCGCCTGTTGTGCGTTCCCTTACGAAAAACAACTAATGTTAGCATTCAGACTGTGCTCCTACTATAGCCCGAGTCACTTGAGCAGGTGTGTGCCTTGCGTTGCCCACTGTGCCTGAGATTCGCTCTGTTCTTCTGAAAGTGACATAACCAGAAGTAGAAACCAAGTGGTCTATAATGACCCCGTCGATAACGTTATTAAAATCAGACTGCAGCTGTTTCACACTTTTTTTCTTCCAGTCAACACGCTTTCAGAACGGACTTAATTAGGCTACTTCACAACATGGGTATATGCTTTATAAAAAAACTGGAACCAAAGGTAAGAAAGCCTTCCGTTACGTGTAGCTTGTAATACATGATGCTGCCTCTGTGATCCATAAAGTCGATCAGACGAATATTGAAAGTTGCTCGTTAAATTCAGGTCGCACTGATTTACCTGTTTATATAAAGGCAAAATAAAATTAAATAAATAGACTCCTCGGACATAATAAGCTTAACGCCCATGGTTCACGCCTAATTTCAATCCGGGAGGGGTGGATGCTATCTAAAGCACACTCCTGTATGGCAGGGCTGCTTGGTTCTGTGTGAAAGTGCAGAGAGGGCCTAATGGCGGATCTTCATCAGTGCCACAGTGATTGATACATTTGAGTTTTGGGTAGTAGAAGGTTTATCTCAGGTCATCATAATACTTATCACTGTTTCTATTTTTATTACAGTTTTATTATAAGCCAGTATCACAGCGACAACAAGCCTTTCCAACTCGGCACTTAAATTACGGTACATAAAAAAAATGTCAAACCAAAATTAACAATCGTGTGTCTTTGGTAGAAATATGCAGAAGAGTAGAGTGCACGCACATCCAAGATTATTTCAACAGGTGCTGGAAAAAATACGCGTATAGAAAAAGAAAAGGAAATCCGCACACTGTTTTTTAAGCTCCCACGGTTAGTTTTTTAATTACAAAAAAGCAACATTTTGACCCTCACGGGTCTTCATCAGGCAGTACAGAGAACAAGCTCTCTGTGCATGGGCATATATATAACCTCACATGGGGTGGTGGTGCCCCAATCAGGTGATGACAGACACCTGTGATCATTACAAAATACATAATTGTTGAAAGAGTAGGTCTTTCCACAAGAATACAACTTTTTTAAAGATAAAATGTCCTTGTGGATTAGCTTATGTGGGGAAAATGTCTAGAGCCCTCCGCACTAGGATTAGCGAGCATTGCAGCAACATCAGATGCGGTGATGAACGTAACCCTGTTGCAGTCCACTTCAAACAAGCAGGACACAGCATCTCCTCACTCCGGTACATGGGGATAGAGAAGGTTGAAAAGCCCCCTAGAGGAGGTGACCACGAACAATGACTTTTACAACGTGTGGCTTTTCACATATATACACTCAACACGTTGGCACCGTATGGCCTCAATGAAGAACTAGACGTCAAGCCATTGCTGTGATGTTTTAACTTTATTATATTCTGTTGTTATATGTATACACCTTGGCCATTGTAGACATGTGCCTGGCTCTTCGGTCATGTGGGTAGCACGTACGACTCTCACCTGGGAGTCCTGGGTTCAAACCCTGCCTGAACCTACCTTGGCCTACCGTACTATACTTTTACATTTCTTTGGTTTCTTATTGGTATAGATAGGGATAATAATATTCACCTGCATGTTTTACTTCTTGTATTTCTTTTGTATCGGGTATTTTAGAATTTGTTTACCTCTGTTATTATATGATCTTTAAAAAAAGTTGTATTCTTGTGGACTCTTTCAACAATTATGTATTTTGTAATGATCACAGGTGTCTGTCGTCACCTGATTGGGGCACCACCACCCCATGTGAGGTTATATATATGCCCATGCACAGAGAGCTTGTTCTCTGTACTGCCTGATGAAGACCCGTTGCTTTTTTGTAATTAAAAAACTCACGTGGGAGCTTAAAAAACAGTGCGGATTTCCTTTTCTTTTTCTTTGGTAGAAAAAACCACATGAAAAGGCAATGCAATTGTTTACATGCCATTACTCCTGCTACAGTGAGTCCAGTCAGATTTTACTAGAAGTGGGTAACACATTCTTCATCAGACTATACTGTATGCTAAGTTGTCTGAAATTTATTTTCAGACATAACCTGAACACAGGCCGATGGCTGACGAAGCTATCAGCAGTGTGGGACCCTAAACAAGAGGACTGCTTTGTGGTGGGAAGCATGGAGCGGCCTCGCCAGGTGCAGGTCTTCCACGAAAGCGGCCAGCTGCAGCACTCCTTCAGAGACGACCACCACCTCAGCACGGTGCTGTCCATCACAGCCTTCCATCCTACAAGGAATGCTTTGCTGGGCGGCAACAACTCAGGACGCCTGCATGTCTTCACCAACTGAGACCAGGACCAAAACGTGCACGAACAACGCCACCATTTATAAATGCCTACATATGTCTATTATGAAGTCCCACAAATTGGATTTGTTTCAGGATAATGTAGACTAGGCTACTAAATCATTGTTTTTAGGGGGCATCCTGTTTCAAATTTGACCAGCAGATGTCCCCAGGTTCACAATTGGTTCAAAGCTTCAGAAAACCTAGTTTCTCCCTTTACTATTTGTCTCACTTTCAGGACTATTTCCAACATCCTGATACTCCAACTGCTCTTTCAAAAATAGACAGCTGTCAATAGCTGCTTGTTTTAGACGTTTTAGCTATCTGCCAGGCTGTTTGCCTTGGGCAACATCGCCATCTTCTGGCTGTTTTGCGTAATGCACCGTATGGCGAAGAATTTAGACTGTTCATTCTTGGAGTCACAATTGATTGAGTTTTATACTGTTCTCTTAATGGCAGGCCAAACCTTGGAATATTGTCTATATGTTTTTTTTTCTTGTTTCTTTTGACTGCTGTTTGCATTTAATACATTAAGCCTTTACTGTACGTCCATCAATTACTGCGACGTGGCCTTTGTAGAAAGCCACCTTACCCAGCGATCTGGCTTGCTTGATTTTCGGCCACAGTTGTTCCCTTGCCTGTCGATCCTCCCAGGTGAAGTCCTGCACGAATGCACAAAAAATAATAAAAAAAAATCCCTGGAGTCATACGCCTTCAACGTGAAGGGCAAGATTAGCGAGGAGGACGAGAGGAAGGTGCGGAGAGGTGCCACCAGGCCATCGCCTGGCTGGATAACAACCAGCTGGCTGATAAAGAACAGTACCAGCACCCGTAGAAAGAGCTGGAGATTGTGTGTTGTACCAGAGAGCAACACCTGCACAGGGCTGCAGAGAGCAGGCGGGAGCCGGCTCACAGTCCCACCGTTGAGGAAGTCGACTAGAGACTTCAGACTATGATAACTACAGTGGCTTCAAACAACTTTACCTCATGACTCCTGTTTGTCACTTTGTGTCCTGACTGTTTATGATGTTTAAGTCTGAATATTTAGACATCTGACATTTGTAAAAAAAAAAAAAAATGTTGATGCATCGCTGGGCGTTTAAATAGAATTGACTATACAATATATTTTTGTGTGGTCTTTTACAGTTCATCTTTGTGGTTTCATTATATTTGATAGAATTTGGAGTTGGAAAAATGTACACCCAATGGGTCAGGGAAGATAAAACAGAAAAGCTGGGGAACACCATGGGGAACCAAAGCGAGACTCACCAGTCATTCTTCATCTCGGATGCAAGTATAGTTTAATCAGCAGCATTTTGCAGTATTAAAATTCTGCTACCGGTACATGCAATGAAAACTACCTTAACCATGAGAAAAACAACAACTAGGGCAACAGTCTAGCATCGGTCACCCGAATGAGGTTGGGTTCAAATGAATAACATGTTGTGGTAAACCTGTGTGGGGGGGGGGGGGGGGTTATGTGCCAGGACTGATTGGGGACTGATTGGGGTGATTGCCTCCAGCCGTGGGGTGGGGGTGAGGCTCTGGGTTAAAGAGCAGAGCCTGCCAGTGATTCGGGGTTGCTGGAGAGTTTCGTGCTTGTGTGTCCCGTGCCCATGAGAGGAGGACAGCTGCCTCCCTCTCAGCAGATATAGGGCCGGGGAGTCCGTACAGTCCACTTCGGTCACCACCCGCTCTCCAGCCAAGACCAGCGTCCGGCCCGCCGTCGTACGCTGCCAGCACCACCGACCAGCCGTTTATCCCCAGTCGGACGGTGCCTAGCTCAGACCCCGGGGGGGGGTCTCGCCGACGGGCGAGTTAAGTTTTAAGTCTTATCTTGTTTATGTTTGTTTGTTTATTTGGTTTGTTTATTTGGTTTATTTGTTTATTCTTCTTGTAGCCACAGATGATCCGGGGGGTCCTAGTAGGCGGCCAATTGTTCCAAGGGGGTCAGTGTCATATTTGTTTGCTCTTTGCTTGCTGTGCATAACCCGGGCGGTTTGGGGTAGCCCTGTGTGGAATGTTTGCTCTTTGCTTGCTGTGCATAACCCGGGCGGCTTGGGGTAGCCCTGTGTGGAAATGTAGCCTAATTGCTGTGTAGCTACTGCATCTATTGCACGCTAACCGTGCCTTTGGAGTTTCTCACGTGTGCTGTGTGTGCATAATCATTGGCCTGTTGTGGCCCAGTTTGCAGTGATTTCATCTTCATGTGTGTAGTGGTGTTGCCTTATGATAGACCCCAGGGACCGTTGGGAAGCGTATTTGATACTCACCTGTGATCACCTCTGTGTTTTACTCTGTTGCCAATAGCCTGTAATAATAAAGCTATCTATTTTTATATACTCCTGAGATTTGTGTTGCTTGCCTCCGTCAGAGCCCTTTCCGGGCTGGTTTATTACAATGTAATAGGCCTATATGCTACAGAAAATGTGTTAATAGGTGGTGATTGGAACATGGTTTTGGATGAATGGGGTGACGGAGCCCGCAGTAAATTTACAGACCCTCATCCTAACACTGTAGCCTAATGGTTAACTTTTGTAACACCATGTGCCTTCATGACGTCATGAATTAAGATGATTCCTTAATATCATATACTCAGAAGCGGGAATTTTTTAAATATAAAATCCGCCAATATTCAATCTCCTTCAGTAAACGTATCAAGAATATAATTATATTCTTGATACGTTTACTGAAGGAGATTGAATATTGGCGGATTTTATATTCAAAAAATTCCCGCTTCTGAGTATATGATATTAAGGAATCATCTTGTAGGACTTCTTGAATAAGGTCTTTAGTGCCGTTACAGTAATCGTCATATTTCAAGAGACTGGCATTGAACTTCCAGTATCCTTTATTCTTGGTTGACTGCATTAGAGGTGTTACTGACAGATCAATACTGCAGTGATCAGTTAGTGGAGCAGGGGAGATTTCAACACTTGATATCTGGCTAAGCATTGTATCTGCCACTAGCCAGTAATCTATTCTAGATTTAATTGAGGCATCTGGTTTGAACCAGGAGAACTGTCTATGATTTGGGTATTTTTATCTCCAGGGTAGCCTCTCTGGTCTCAACACTCTGTCTGATTTTGGATTTTTTTTTTTTTTTTTTTTTCAAAATCAGACTTGACACCACTTGACATCACTTGACATCACTGAGTCAATGCGGTCTTAGCCTCTCTGGTCTCAACACTCTGTCTGATTTTAAGTTTTTTTTTTTTTTTTTTCCAAAATCAAACTTGACACCAGAGAGGCTGAATACCGCACTGAGTCAATGCGGTCTTAGACTCTCTGGTCTCAACACTCTGTCTGATTTTGGATTTTTTTTTTTTTTTTTTCCAAAATCAGACTTGACACCAGAGAGGCTGAATACCGCACTGAGTCAATGCGGTCTTAGCCTCTCTGGTGTCAACACTCTGTCTGATTTTGGTTTTTTTTTTTTTTTTTTTTCCAAAATCAGACTTGACACCACTTGACATCACTTGACATCACTGAGTCAATGCGGTCTTAGCCTCTCTGGTCTCAACACTCTGTCTGATTTTAAGTTTTTTTTTTTTTTTTTCCCAAAATCAGACTTGACACCAGAGAGGCTGAATACCGCACTGAGTCAATGCGGTCTTAGACTCTTTTTTTTTCCAAAATCAGACTTGACACCAGAGAGGCTGAATACCGCACTGAGTCAATGCGGTCTTCACTCTGTCTGATTTTGGATTGTTGTTTTTTTTCCAAAATCAGACTTGACACCAGAGAGGCTGAATACCGCACTGAGTCAATGCGGTCTTAGACTCTCTGGTCTCAACACTCTGTCTGATTTTGGATTTTTTTTTTTTCCAAAATCAGACTTGACATCACTTGACATCACTGAGTCAATGCGGTCTTAGCCTCTCTGGTCTCAACACTGTCTGATTTTAATTTTTTTTTTTTTTTTTTTCCAAAATCAGACTTGACACCAGAGAGGCTGAATACCGCACTGAGTCAATGCGGTCTTAGCCTCTCTGGTCTCAACACTCTGAAAAATCCAAAATCAGACTTGATTGAATGAGTCTGATTTTGGAAAAAAAAAAAAAAAAAAAAACTTAAAATCAGACAGAGTGTTGAGACCAGAGAGGCTAAGACCGCATTGACTCAGTGCGGTATTCAGCCTCTCTGGTGTCAAGTCTGATTTTGGAAAAAAAAAATCCAAAATCAGACAGAGTTGACACCAGAGAGGCTAAGACCGCATTGACTCAGTGCGGTATTCAGCCTCTCTGGTGTCAAGTCTGATTTTGGAAAAAAAAAAAAAACTTAAAATCAGACAGAGTGTTGAGACCAGAGAGGCTAAGACCGCATTGACTCAGTGCGGTATTCAGCCTCTCTGGTGTCAAGTCTGATTTTGGAAAAAAAAAAAAAAATCCAAAATCAGACAGAGTTGACACCAGAGAGGCTAAGACCGCATTGACTCAGTGCGGTATTCAGCCTCTCTGGTGTCAAGTCTGATTTTGAAAAAAAAAAAAATCCAAAATCAGACAGAGTGTTGAGACCAGAGAGGCTAAGACCGCATTGACTCAGTGCAGTATTCAGCCTCTCTGGTGTCAAGTCTGATTTAAAAAAAAAAAAAAAAAAAAAAATCCAAAATCAGACAGAGTGTTGACACCAGAGAGGCTAAGACCGCATTGACTCAGTGCGGTATTCAGCCTCTCTGGTGTCAAGTCTGATTTTGGAAAAAAAAAAAAAATCCAAAATCAGACAGAGTGTTGACACCAGAGAGGCTAAGACCGCATTGACTCAGTGCGGTATTCAGCCTCTCTGGTGTCAAGTCTGATTTTGGAAAAAAAAAAAAAAAAATCCCAAATCAGACAGAGTGTTGACACCAGAGAGGCTAAGACCGCATTGACTCAGTGCGGTATTCAGCCTCTCTGGTGTCAAGAGACACCAGAGACACCACAATGAGTTCCAATGACGTGTGTCAACCGTGTCAACTTGTAGATTTATAGAGAGGTACTTAGCTCAGAGAGGAGTGAAGCGTACTTCACCCCTCTACCATTTCCACAGGGCGTCCTCTCTCTTTTCCTCAATCCGGTCCGCCGTGCTGTCCCACGCACCGCCTCGTCACCAGCTCTCGTACCACTCATGGCCCTGGCTGTCCTGTCTCCGTCCCGTCCAAGCCCATCTGTCACTTGCTCGTGCCGGTTTGCTCTGCCGGTTTGCTCTGCCTTCTCTCCACTCTCCACCTGTATATATGGCAGCTTGTGTGGCCAGGAAAACCCACAGCTCACCCCAGGTGCGCCAATCACCCCAGGTGGAAACATTTACACTAATCACCAGGTGAGGGACGGAATTGGATGGGTGCATACAGAGTGAAGGGAAGGAGAGATGACCCACACCCGTCACCCCGTGACACAATACTCCTCCAAACTCAAAACAACTCCAAATATGAAGCCACAGCAAACCAAACTTATTTAAGCCAAAAATAACTAGTTGTCCCAAGCACATACAGCAGCGCCACAATGAGTTCCAATGACGTGTGTCAACTTGTAGATTTATAGAGAGGTACTTAGCTCAGAGAGGAGTGAAGCGTACTTCACCCCTCTACCATTTCCACAGGGCGTCCTCTCTCTTTTCCTCAATCCGGTCCGCTGTGCCGTCCAAGCCCATCTGTCACTTGCTCGTGTCCGTTTGCTCTGCCGGTGTGCTCTGCCGGTTTGCTCTCCCTTCTCTCCACTCTCCACCTGTATATATGGCAGCTTGTGTGGCCAGGAAAACCCACAGCTCACCCCAGGTGCGCCAATCACCCCAGGTGGAAACATTCACACTAATCACCAGGTGAGGGAGGGAATTGGATGGGTGCATTCATACAGAGTGCAGTGAAGGAGAGATGACCCACACCCACACACAGTCACCCCGTGACATTGACACCAGAGAGGCTAAGACCGCATTGACTCAGTGCGGTATTCAGCCTCTCTGGTGTCAAGTCTGATTTTGGAAAAAAATAATAATAATCCAAAATCAGACAGAGTGTTGACACCAGAGAGGCTAAGACCGCATTGACTCAGTGCGGTATTCAGCCTCTCTGGTGTCAAGAGACACCAGAGACACCACAATGAGTTCCAATGACGTGTGTCAACCGTGTCAACTTGTAGATTTATAGAGAGGTACTTAGCTCATTTCCACCATTTCCACAGGGCGTCCTCTCTCTTTTCCTCAATCCGGTCCGCCGTGCTGTCCCACGCACCGCCTCGTCACCAGCTCTCGTACCACTCATGGCCCTGGCTGTCCTGTCTCCGTCCCGTCCAAGCCCATCTGTCACTTGCTCGTGCCGGTTTGCTCTGCCGGTTTGCTCTGCCTTCTCTCCACTCTCCACCTGTATATATGGCAGCTTGTGTGGCCAGGAAAACCCACAGCTCACCCCAGGTGCGCCAATCACCCCAGGTGGAAACATTTACACTAATCACCAGGTGAGGGACGGAATTGGATGGGTGCATTCATACAGAGTGAAGGGAAGGAGAGATGACCCACACCCGTCACCCCGTGACACAATACTCCTCCAAACTCAAAACAACTCCAAATATGAAGCCACAGTAAACCAAACTTATTTAAGCCAAAAATAACTAGTTGTCCCAAGCACATACAGCAGCGCCACAATGAGTTCCAATGACGTGTGTCAACTTGTAGATTTATAGAGAGGTACTTAGCTCAGAGAGGAGTGAAGCGTACTTCACCCCTCTACCATTTCCACAGGGCGTCCTCTCTCTTTTCCTCAATCCGGTCCGCTGTGCCGTCCAAGCCCATCTGTCACTTGCTCGTGTCCGTTTGCTCTGCCGGTGTGCTCTGCCGGTTTGCTCTCCCTTCTCTCCACTCTCCACCTGTATATATGGCAGCTTGTGTGGCCAGGAAAACCCACAGCTCACCCCAGGTGCGCCAATCACCCCAGGTGGAAACATTCACACTAATCACCAGGTGAGGGACGGAATTGGATGGGTGCATTCATACAGAGTGAAGGGAAGGAGAGATGACCCACACCCACACACGTCACCCCGTGACACAATACTCCTCCAAACTCAAAACAACTCCAAATATGAAGCCACAGCAAACCAAACTTATTTAAGCCAAAAATAACTAGTTGTCCCAAGCACATACAGCAGCGCCACAATGAGTTCCAATGACGTGTGTCAACTTGTAGATTTATAGAGAGGTACTTAGCTCAGAGAGGAGTGAAGCGTACTTCACCCCTCTACCATTTCCACAGGGCGTCCTCTCTCTTTTCCTCAATCCGGTCCGCTGTGCCGTCCAAGCCCATCTGTCACTTGCTCGTGTCCGTTTGCTCTGCCGGTTTGCTCTGCCGGTTTGCTCTGCCTTCTCTCCACTCTCCACCTGTATATATGGCAGCTTGTGTGGCCAGGAAAACCCACAGCTCACCCCAGGTGCGCCAATCACCCCAGGTGGAAACATTTACACTAATCACCAGGTGAGGGACGGAATTGGATGGGTGCATTCATACAGAGTGAAGGGAAGGAGAGATGACCCACACCCACACACGTCACCCCGTGACACAATACTCCTCCAAACTCAAAACAACTCCAAATATGAAGCCACAGCAAACCAAACTTATTTAAGCCAAAAATAACTAGTTGTCCCAAGCACATACAGCAGCGCCACAATGAGTTCCAATGACGTGTGTCAACGTGTAGATTTATAGAGAGGTACTTAGCTCAGAGAGGAGTGAAGCGTACTTCACCCCTCTACCATTTCCACAGGGCGTCCTCTCTCTTTTCCTCAATCCGGTCCGCTGTGCCGTCCAAGCCCATCTGTCACTTGCTCGTGTCCGTTTGCTCTGCCGGTGTGCTCTGCCGGTTTGCTCTCCCTTCTCTCCATCTCCACCTGTATATATGGCAGCTTGTGTGGCCAGGAAAACCCACAGCTCACCCCAGGTGCGCCAATCACCCCAGGTGGAAACATTCACACTAATCACCAGGTGAGGGAGGGAATTGGATGGGTGCATTCATACAGAGTGCAGTGAAGGAGAGATGACCCACACCCACACACAGTCACCCCGTGACATTGACACCAGAGAGGCTAAGACCGCATTGACTCAGTGCGGTATTCAGCCTCTCTGGTGTCAAGTCTGATTTTGGAAAAAAATAATAATAATCCAAAATCAGACAGAGTGTTGACACCAGAGAGGCTAAGACCGCATTGACTCAGTGCGGTATTCAGCCTCTCTGGTGTCAAGTCTGATTTTGGAAAAAAAAAAAAATCCAAAATCAGACAGAGTGTTGACACCAGAGAGGCTAAGACCGCATTGACTCAGTGCGGTATTCAGCCTCTCTGGTGTCAAGTCTGATTTTGGAAAAAAAAAAAAAAAATCCCAAATCAGACAGAGTGTTGACACCAGAGAGGCTAAGACCGCATTGACTCAGTGCGGTATTCAGCCTCTCTGGTGTCAAGAGACACCAGAGACACCACAATGAGTTCCAATGACGTGTGTCAACCGTGTCAACTTGTAGATTTATAGAGAGGTACTTAGCTCAGAGAGGAGTGAAGCGTACTTCACCCCTCTACCATTTCCACAGGGCGTCCTCTCTCTTTTCCTCAATCCGGTCCGCCGTGCTGTCCCACGCACCGCCTCGTCACCAGCTCTCGTACCACTCATGGCCCTGGCTGTTCTGTCTCCGTCCCGTCCAAGCCCATCTGTCACTTGCTCGTGCCGGTTTGCTCTGCCGGTTTGCTCTGCCGGTTTGCTCTGCCTTCTCTCCACTCTCCACCTGTATATATGGCAGCTTGTGTGGCCAGGAAAACCCACAGCTCACCCCAGGTGCGCCAATCACCCCAGGTGGAAACATTCACACTAATCACCAGGTGAGGGAGGGAATTGGATGGGTGCATTCATACAGAGTGCAGTGAAGGAGAGATGACCCACACCCACACACAGTCACCCCGTGACATTGACACCAGAGAGGCTAAGACCGCATTGACTCAGTGCGGTATTCAGCCTCTCTGGTGTCAAGTCTGATTTTGGAAAAAAATAATAATAATCCAAAATCAGACAGAGTGTTGACACCAGAGAGGCTAAGACCGCATTGACTCAGTGCGGTATTCAGCCTCTCTGGTGTCAAGAGACACCAGAGACACCACAATGAGTTCCAATGACGTGTGTCAACCGTGTCAACTTGTAGATTTATAGAGAGGTACTTAGCTCATTTCCACCATTTCCACAGGGCGTCCTCTCTCTTTTCCTCAATCCGGTCCGCCGTGCTGTCCCACGCACCGCCTCGTCACCAGCTCTCGTACCACTCATGGCCCTGGCTGTCCTGTCTCCGTCCCGTCCAAGCCCATCTGTCACTTGCTCGTGCCGGTTTGCTCTGCCGGTTTGCTCTGCCTTCTCTCCACTCTCCACCTGTATATATGGCAGCTTGTGTGGCCAGGAAAACCCACAGCTCACCCCAGGTGCGCCAATCACCCGAGGTGGAAACATTTACACTAATCACCAGGTGAGGGACGGAATTGGATGGGTGCATTCATACAGAGTGAAGGGAAGGAGAGATGACCCACACCCGTCACCCCGTGACACAATACTCCTCCAAACTCAAAACAACTCCAAATATGAAGCCACAGTAAACCAAACTTATTTAAGCCAAAAATAACTAGTTGTCCCAAGCACATACAGCAGCGCCACAATGAGTTCCAATGACGTGTGTCAACTTGTAGATTTATAGAGAGGTACTTAGCTCAGAGAGGAGTGAAGCGTACTTCACCCCTCTACCATTTCCACAGGGCGTCCTCTCTCTTTTCCTCAATCCGGTCCGCTGTGCCGTCCAAGCCCATCTGTCACTTGCTCGTGTCCGTTTGCTCTGCCGGTGTGCTCTGCCGGTTTGCTCTCCCTTCTCTCCACTCTCCACCTGTATATATGGCAGCTTGTGTGGCCAGGAAAACCCACAGCTCACCCCAGGTGCGCCAATCACCCCAGGTGGAAACATTCACACTAATCACCAGGTGAGGGACGGAATTGGATGGGTGCATTCATACAGAGTGAAGGGAAGGAGAGATGACCCACACCCACACACGTCACCCCGTGACACAATACTCCTCCAAACTCAAAACAACTCCAAATATGAAGCCACAGCAAACCAAACTTATTTAAGCCAAAAATAACTAGTTGTCCCAAGCACATACAGCAGCGCCACAATGAGTTCCAATGACGTGTGTCAACTTGTAGATTTATAGAGAGGTACTTAGCTCAGAGAGGAGTGAAGCGTACTTCACCCCTCTACCATTTCCACAGGGCGTCCTCTCTCTTTTCCTCAATCCGGTCCGCTGTGCCGTCCAAGCCCATCTGTCACTTGCTCGTGTCCGTTTGCTCTGCCGGTTTGCTCTGCCGGTTTGCTCTGCCTTCTCTCCACTCTCCACCTGTATATATGGCAGCTTGTGTGGCCAGGAAAACCCACAGCTCACCCCAGGTGCGCCAATCACCCCAGGTGGAAACATTTACACTAATCACCAGGTGAGGGACGGAATTGGATGGGTGCATTCATACAGAGTGAAGGGAAGGAGAGATGACCCACACCCACACACGTCACCCCGTGACACAATACTCCTCCAAACTCAAAACAACTCCAAATATGAAGCCACAGCAAACCAAACTTATTTAAGCCAAAAATAACTAGTTGTCCCAAGCACATACAGCAGCGCCACAATGAGTTCCAATGACGTGTGTCAACGTGTAGATTTATAGAGAGGTACTTAGCTCAGAGAGGAGTGAAGCGTACTTCACCCCTCTACCATTTCCACAGGGCGTCCTCTCTCTTTTCCTCAATCCGGTCCGCTGTGCCGTCCAAGCCCATCTGTCACTTGCTCGTGTCCGTTTGCTCTGCCGGTGTGCTCTGCCGGTTTGCTCTCCCTTCTCTCCATCTCCACCTGTATATATGGCAGCTTGTGTGGCCAGGAAAACCCACAGCTCACCCCAGGTGCGCCAATCACCCCAGGTGGAAACATTCACACTAATCACCAGGTGAGGGAGGGAATTGGATGGGTGCATTCATACAGAGTGCAGTGAAGGAGAGATGACCCACACCCACACACAGTCACCCCGTGACATTGACACCAGAGAGGCTAAGACCGCATTGACTCAGTGCGGTATTCAGCCTCTCTGGTGTCAAGTCTGATTTTGGAAAAAAATAATAATAATCCAAAATCAGACAGAGTGTTGACACCAGAGAGGCTAAGACCGCATTGACTCAGTGCGGTATTCAGCCTCTCTGGTGTCAAGTCTGATTTTGGAAAAAAAAAAAAATCCAAAATCAGACAGAGTGTTGACACCAGAGAGGCTAAGACCGCATTGACTCAGTGCGGTATTCAGCCTCTCTGGTGTCAAGTCTGATTTTGGAAAAAAAAAAAAAAAATCCCAAATCAGACAGAGTGTTGACACCAGAGAGGCTAAGACCGCATTGACTCAGTGCGGTATTCAGCCTCTCTGGTGTCAAGAGACACCAGAGACACCACAATGAGTTCCAATGACGTGTGTCAACCGTGTCAACTTGTAGATTTATAGAGAGGTACTTAGCTCAGAGAGGAGTGAAGCGTACTTCACCCCTCTACCATTTCCACAGGGCGTCCTCTCTCTTTTCCTCAATCCGGTCCGCCGTGCTGTCCCACGCACCGCCTCGTCACCAGCTCTCGTACCACTCATGGCCCTGGCTGTTCTGTCTCCGTCCCGTCCAAGCCCATCTGTCACTTGCTCGTGCCGGTTTGCTCTGCCGGTTTGCTCTGCCGGTTTGCTCTGCCTTCTCTCCACTCTCCACCTGTATATATGGCAGCTTGTGTGGCCAGGAAAACCCACAGCTCACCCCAGGTGCGCCAATCACCCCAGGTGGAAACATTCACACTAATCACCAGGTGAGGGAGGGAATTGGATGGGTGCATTCATACAGAGTGCAGTGAAGGAGAGATGACCCACACCCACACACAGTCACCCCGTGACATTGACACCAGAGAGGCTAAGACCGCATTGACTCAGTGCGGTATTCAGCCTCTCTGGTGTCAAGTCTGATTTTGGAAAAAAATAATAATAATCCAAAATCAGACAGAGTGTTGACACCAGAGAGGCTAAGACCGCATTGACTCAGTGCGGTATTCAGCCTCTCTGGTGTCAAGAGACACCAGAGACACCACAATGAGTTCCAATGACGTGTGTCAACCGTGTCAACTTGTAGATTTATAGAGAGGTACTTAGCTCATTTCCACCATTTCCACAGGGCGTCCTCTCTCTTTTCCTCAATCCGGTCCGCTGTGCTGTCCCACGCACCGCCTCGTCACCAGCTCTCGTACCACTCATGGCCCTGGCTGTCCTGTCTCCGTCCCGTCCAAGCCCATCTGTCACTTGCTCGTGCCGGTTTGCTCTGCCGGTTTGCTCTGCCTTCTCTCCACTCTCCACCTGTATATATGGCAGCTTGTGTGGCCAGGAAAACCCACAGCTCACCCCAGGTGCGCCAATCACCCCAGGTGGAAACATTTACACTAATCACCAGGTGAGGGACGGAATTGGATGGGTGCATTCATACAGAGTGAAGGGAAGGAGAGATGACCCACACCCGTCACCCCGTGACACAATACTCCTCCAAACTCAAAACAACTCCAAATATGAAGCCACAGTAAACCAAACTTATTTAAGCCAAAAATAACTAGTTGTCCCAAGCACATACAGCAGCGCCACAATGAGTTCCAATGACGTGTGTCAACTTGTAGATTTATAGAGAGGTACTTAGCTCAGAGAGGAGTGAAGCGTACTTCACCCCTCTACCATTTCCACAGGGCGTCCTCTCTCTTTTCCTCAATCCGGTCCGCTGTGCCGTCCAAGCCCATCTGTCACTTGCTCGTGTCCGTTTGCTCTGCCGGTGTGCTCTGCCGGTTTGCTCTCCCTTCTCTCCACTCTCCACCTGTATATATGGCAGCTTGTGTGGCCAGGAAAACCCACAGCTCACCCCAGGTGCGCCAATCACCCCAGGTGGAAACATTCACACTAATCACCAGGTGAGGGACGGAATTGGATGGGTGCATTCATACAGAGTGAAGGGAAGGAGAGATGACCCACACCCACACACGTCACCCCGTGACACAATACTCCTCCAAACTCAAAACAACTCCAAATATGAAGCCACAGCAAACCAAACTTATTTAAGCCAAAAATAACTAGTTGTCCCAAGCACATACAGCAGCGCCACAATGAGTTCCAATGACGTGTGTCAACTTGTAGATTTATAGAGAGGTACTTAGCTCAGAGAGGAGTGAAGCGTACTTCACCCCTCTACCATTTCCACAGGGCGTCCTCTCTCTTTTCCTCAATCCGGTCCGCTGTGCCGTCCAAGCCCATCTGTCACTTGCTCGTGTCCGTTTGCTCTGCCGGTTTGCTCTGCCGGTTTGCTCTGCCTTCTCTCCACTCTCCACCTGTATATATGGCAGCTTGTGTGGCCAGGAAAACCCACAGCTCACCCCAGGTGCGCCAATCACCCCAGGTGGAAACATTTACACTAATCACCAGGTGAGGGACGGAATTGGATGGGTGCATTCATACAGAGTGAAGGGAAGGAGAGATGACCCACACCCACACACGTCACCCCGTGACACAATACTCCTCCAAACTCAAAACAACTCCAAATATGAAGCCACAGCAAACCAAACTTATTTAAGCCAAAAATAACTAGTTGTCCCAAGCACATACAGCAGCGCCACAATGAGTTCCAATGACGTGTGTCAACGTGTAGATTTATAGAGAGGTACTTAGCTCAGAGAGGAGTGAAGCGTACTTCACCCCTCTACCATTTCCACAGGGCGTCCTCTCTCTTTTCCTCAATCCGGTCCGCTGTGCCGTCCAAGCCCATCTGTCACTTGCTCGTGTCCGTTTGCTCTGCCGGTGTGCTCTGCCGGTTTGCTCTCCCTTCTCTCCATCTCCACCTGTATATATGGCAGCTTGTGTGGCCAGGAAAACCCACAGCTCACCCCAGGTGCGCCAATCACCCCAGGTGGAAACATTCACACTAATCACCAGGTGAGGGAGGGAATTGGATGGGTGCATTCATACAGAGTGCAGTGAAGGAGAGATGACCCACACCCACACACAGTCACCCCGTGACATTGACACCAGAGAGGCTAAGACCGCATTGACTCAGTGCGGTATTCAGCCTCTCTGGTGTCAAGTCTGATTTTGGAAAAAAATAATAATAATCCAAAATCAGACAGAGTGTTGACACCAGAGAGGCTAAGACCGCATTGACTCAGTGCGGTATTCAGCCTCTCTGGTGTCAAGTCTGATTTTGGAAAAAAAAAAAAATCCAAAATCAGACAGAGTGTTGACACCAGAGAGGCTAAGACCGCATTGACTCAGTGCGGTATTCAGCCTCTCTGGTGTCAAGTCTGATTTTGGAAAAAAAAAAAAAAAATCCCAAATCAGACAGAGTGTTGACACCAGAGAGGCTAAGACCGCATTGACTCAGTGCGGTATTCAGCCTCTCTGGTGTCAAGAGACACCAGAGACACCACAATGAGTTCCAATGACGTGTGTCAACCGTGTCAACTTGTAGATTTATAGAGAGGTACTTAGCTCAGAGAGGAGTGAAGCGTACTTCACCCCTCTACCATTTCCACAGGGCGTCCTCTCTCTTTTCCTCAATCCGGTCCGCCGTGCTGTCCCACGCACCGCCTCGTCACCAGCTCTCGTACCACTCATGGCCCTGGCTGTTCTGTCTCCGTCCCGTCCAAGCCCATCTGTCACTTGCTCGTGCCGGTTTGCTCTGCCGGTTTGCTCTGCCGGTTTGCTCTGCCTTCTCTCCACTCTCCACCTGTATATATGGCAGCTTGTGTGGCCAGGAAAACCCACAGCTCACCCCAGGTGCGCCAATCACCCCAGGTGGAAACATTCACACTAATCACCAGGTGAGGGAGGGAATTGGATGGGTGCATTCATACAGAGTGCAGTGAAGGAGAGATGACCCACACCCACACACAGTCACCCCGTGACATTGACACCAGAGAGGCTAAGACCGCATTGACTCAGTGCGGTATTCAGCCTCTCTGGTGTCAAGTCTGATTTTGGAAAAAAATAATAATAATCCAAAATCAGACAGAGTGTTGACACCAGAGAGGCTAAGACCGCATTGACTCAGTGCGGTATTCAGCCTCTCTGGTGTCAAGAGACACCAGAGACACCACAATGAGTTCCAATGACGTGTGTCAACCGTGTCAACTTGTAGATTTATAGAGAGGTACTTAGCTCATTTCCACCATTTCCACAGGGCGTCCTCTCTCTTTTCCTCAATCCGGTCCGCCGTGCTGTCCCACGCACCGCCTCGTCACCAGCTCTCGTACCACTCATGGCCCTGGCTGTCCTGTCTCCGTCCCGTCCAAGCCCATCTGTCACTTGCTCGTGCCGGTTTGCTCTGCCTTCTCTCCACTCTCCACCTGTATATATGGCAGCTTGTGTGGCCAGGAAAACCCACAGCTCACCCCAGGTGCGCCAATCACCCCAGGTGGAAACATTTACACTAATCACCAGGTGAGGGACGGAATTGGATGGGTGCATTCATACAGAGTGAAGGGAAGGAGAGATGACCCACACCCGTCACCCCGTGACACAATACTCCTCCAAACTCAAAACAACTCCAAATATGAAGCCACAGCAAACCAAACTTATTTAAGCCAAAAATAACTAGTTGTCCCAAGGACATACAGCAGCGCCACAATGAGTTGACCCACACCCACACACAATAATGACACAATACTCCTCCAAACTCAAAACAACTCCAAATATGAAGCCACAGCAAACCAAACTTATTTAAGCCAAAAATAACTAGTTGTCCCAAGCACATACAGCAGCGCCACAATGAGTTCCAATGACGTGTGTCAACTTGTAGATTTATAGAGAGGTACTTAGCTCAGAGAGGAGTGAAGCGTACTTCACCCCTCTACCATTTCCACAGGGCGTCCTCTCTCTTTTCCTCAATCCGGTCCGCTGTGCCGTCCAAGCCCATCTGTCACTTGCTCGTGTCCGTTTGCTCTGCCGGTGTGCTCTGCCGGTTTGCTCTCCCTTCTCTCCACTCTCCACCTGTATATATGGCAGCTTGTGTGGCCAGGAAAACCCACAGCTCACCCCAGGTGCGCCAATCACCCCAGGTGGAAACATTCACACTAATCACCAGGTGAGGGAGGGAATTGGATGGGTGCATTCATACAGAGTGCAGTGAAGGAGAGATGACCCACACCCACACACAGTCACCCCGTGACATTGACACCAGAGAGGCTAAGACCGCATTGACTCAGTGCGGTATTCAGCCTCTCTGGTGTCAAGTCTGATTTTGGAAAAAAATAATAATAATCCAAAATCAGACAGAGTGTTGACACCAGAGAGGCTAAGACCGCATTGACTCAGTGTGGTATTCAGCCTCTCTGGTGTCAAGTCTGATTTTGGAAAAAAATAATAATAATCCAAAATCAGACAGAGTGTTGACACCAGAGAGGCTAAGACCGCATTGACTCAGTGCGGTATTCAGCCTCTCTGGTGTCAAGTCTGATTTTGGAAAAAAAAAAAAAAATCCAAAATCAGACAGAGTGTTGACACCAGAGAGGCTAAGACCGCATTGACTCAGTGCGGTATTCAGCCTCTCTGGTGTCAAGTCTGATTTTGGAAAAAAAAAAAAAAAATCCCAAATCAGACAGAGTGTTGACACCAGAGAGGCTAAGACCGCATTGACTCAGTGCGGTATTCAGCCTCTCTGGTGTCAAGAGACACCAGAGACACCACAATGAGTTCCAATGACGTGTGTCAACCGTGTCAACTTGTAGATTTATAGAGAGGTACTTAGCTCAGAGAGGAGTGAAGCGTACTTCACCCCTCTACCATTTCCACAGGGCGTCCTCTCTCTTTTCCTCAATCCGGTCCGCCGTGCTGTCCCACGCACCGCCTCGTCACCAGCTCTCGTACCACTCATGGCCCTGGCTGTCCTGTCTCCGTCCCGTCCAAGCCCATCTGTCACTTGCTCGTGCCGGTTTGCTCTGCCGGTTTGCTCTGCCTTCTCTCCACTCTCCACCTGTATATATGGCAGCTTGTGTGGCCAGGAAAACCCACAGCTCACCCCAGGTGCGCCAATCACCCCAGGTGGAAACATTTACACTAATCACCAGGTGAGGGACGGAATTGGATGGGTGCATTCATACAGAGTGAAGGGAAGGAGAGATGACCCACACCCACACACGTCACCCCGTGACACAATACTCCTCCAAACTCAAAACAACTCCAAATATGAAGCCACAGCAAACCAAACTTATTTAAGCCAAAAATAACTAGTTGTCCCAAGCACATACAGCAGCGCCACAATGAGTTCCAATGACGTGTGTCAACTTGTAGATTTATAGAGAGGTACTTAGCTCAGAGAGGAGTGAAGCGTACTTCACCCCTCTACCATTTCCACAGGGCGTCCTCTCTCTTTTCCTCAATCCGGTCCGCTGTGCCGTCCAAGCCCATCTGTCACTTGCTCGTGTCCGTTTGCTCTGCCGGTTTGCTCTGCCGGTTTGCTCTGCCTTCTCTCCACTCTCCACCTGTATATATGGCAGCTTGTGTGGCCAGGAAAACCCACAGCTCACCCCAGGTGCGCCAATCACCCCAGGTGGAAACATTTACACTAATCACCAGGTGAGGGACGGAATTGGATGGGTGCATTCATACAGAGTGAAGGGAAGGAGAGATGACCCACACCCGTCACCCCGTGACACAATACTCCTCCAAACTCAAAACAACTCCAAATATGAAGCCACAGTAAACCAAACTTATTTAAGCCAAAAATAACTAGTTGTCCCAAGCACATACAGCAGCGCCACAATGAGTTCCAATGACGTGTGTCAACTTGTAGATTTATAGAGAGGTACTTAGCTCAGAGAGGAGTGAAGCGTACTTCACCCCTCTACCATTTCCACAGGGCGTCCTCTCTCTTTTCCTCAATCCGGTCCGCTGTGCCGTCCAAGCCCATCTGTCACTTGCTCGTGTCCGTTTGCTCTGCCGGTGTGCTCTGCCGGTTTGCTCTCCCTTCTCTCCACTCTCCACCTGTATATATGGCAGCTTGTGTGGCCAGGAAAACCCACAGCTCACCCCAGGTGCGCCAATCACCCCAGGTGGAAACATTCACACTAATCACCAGGTGAGGGACGGAATTGGATGGGTGCATTCATACAGAGTGAAGGGAAGGAGAGATGACCCACACCCACACACGTCACCCCGTGACACAATACTCCTCCAAACTCAAAACAACTCCAAATATGAAGCCACAGCAAACCAAACTTATTTAAGCCAAAAATAACTAGTTGTCCCAAGCACATACAGCAGCGCCACAATGAGTTCCAATGACGTGTGTCAACTTGTAGATTTATAGAGAGGTACTTAGCTCAGAGAGGAGTGAAGCGTACTTCACCCCTCTACCATTTCCACAGGGCGTCCTCTCTCTTTTCCTCAATCCGGTCCGCTGTGCCGTCCAAGCCCATCTGTCACTTGCTCGTGTCCGTTTGCTCTGCCGGTTTGCTCTGCCGGTTTGCTCTGCCTTCTCTCCACTCTCCACCTGTATATATGGCAGCTTGTGTGGCCAGGAAAACCCACAGCTCACCCCAGGTGCGCCAATCACCCCAGGTGGAAACATTTACACTAATCACCAGGTGAGGGACGGAATTGGATGGGTGCATTCATACAGAGTGAAGGGAAGGAGAGATGACCCACACCCACACACGTCACCCCGTGACACAATACTCCTCCAAACTCAAAACAACTCCAAATATGAAGCCACAGCAAACCAAACTTATTTAAGCCAAAAATAACTAGTTGTCCCAAGCACATACAGCAGCGCCACAATGAGTTCCAATGACGTGTGTCAACGTGTAGATTTATAGAGAGGTACTTAGCTCAGAGAGGAGTGAAGCGTACTTCACCCCTCTACCATTTCCACAGGGCGTCCTCTCTCTTTTCCTCAATCCGGTCCGCTGTGCCGTCCAAGCCCATCTGTCACTTGCTCGTGTCCGTTTGCTCTGCCGGTGTGCTCTGCCGGTTTGCTCTCCCTTCTCTCCATCTCCACCTGTATATATGGCAGCTTGTGTGGCCAGGAAAACCCACAGCTCACCCCAGGTGCGCCAATCACCCCAGGTGGAAACATTCACACTAATCACCAGGTGAGGGAGGGAATTGGATGGGTGCATTCATACAGAGTGCAGTGAAGGAGAGATGACCCACACCCACACACAGTCACCCCGTGACATTGACACCAGAGAGGCTAAGACCGCATTGACTCAGTGCGGTATTCAGCCTCTCTGGTGTCAAGTCTGATTTTGGAAAAAAATAATAATAATCCAAAATCAGACAGAGTGTTGACACCAGAGAGGCTAAGACCGCATTGACTCAGTGCGGTATTCAGCCTCTCTGGTGTCAAGTCTGATTTTGGAAAAAAAAAAAAATCCAAAATCAGACAGAGTGTTGACACCAGAGAGGCTAAGACCGCATTGACTCAGTGCGGTATTCAGCCTCTCTGGTGTCAAGTCTGATTTTGGAAAAAAAAAAAAAAAATCCCAAATCAGACAGAGTGTTGACACCAGAGAGGCTAAGACCGCATTGACTCAGTGCGGTATTCAGCCTCTCTGGTGTCAAGAGACACCAGAGACACCACAATGAGTTCCAATGACGTGTGTCAACCGTGTCAACTTGTAGATTTATAGAGAGGTACTTAGCTCAGAGAGGAGTGAAGCGTACTTCACCCCTCTACCATTTCCACAGGGCGTCCTCTCTCTTTTCCTCAATCCGGTCCGCCGTGCTGTCCCACGCACCGCCTCGTCACCAGCTCTCGTACCACTCATGGCCCTGGCTGTTCTGTCTCCGTCCCGTCCAAGCCCATCTGTCACTTGCTCGTGCCGGTTTGCTCTGCCGGTTTGCTCTGCCGGTTTGCTCTGCCTTCTCTCCACTCTCCACCTGTATATATGGCAGCTTGTGTGGCCAGGAAAACCCACAGCTCACCCCAGGTGCGCCAATCACCCAAGGTGGAAACATTCACACTAATCACCAGGTGAGGGAGGGAATTGGATGGGTGCATTCATACAGAGTGCAGTGAAGGAGAGATGACCCACACCCACACACAGTCACCCCGTGACATTGACACCAGAGAGGCTAAGACCGCATTGACTCAGTGCGGTATTCAGCCTCTCTGGTGTCAAGTCTGATTTTGGAAAAAAATAATAATAATCCAAAATCAGACAGAGTGTTGACACCAGAGAGGCTAAGACCGCATTGACTCAGTGCGGTATTCAGCCTCTCTGGTGTCAAGAGACACCAGAGACACCACAATGAGTTCCAATGACGTGTGTCAACCGTGTCAACTTGTAGATTTATAGAGAGGTACTTAGCTCATTTCCACCATTTCCACAGGGCGTCCTCTCTCTTTTCCTCAATCCGGTCCGCCGTGATGTCCCACGCACCGCCTCGTCACCAGCTCTCGTACCACTCATGGCCCTGGCTGTCCTGTCTCCGTCCCGTCCAAGCCCATCTGTCACTTGCTCGTGCCGGTTTGCTCTGCCTTCTCTCCACTCTCCACCTGTATATATGGCAGCTTGTGTGGCCAGGAAAACCCACAGCTCACCCCAGGTGCGCCAATCACCCCAGGTGGAAACATTTACACTAATCACCAGGTGAGGGACGGAATTGGATGGGTGCATTCATACAGAGTGAAGGGAAGGAGAGATGACCCACACCCGTCACCCCGTGACACAATACTCCTCCAAACTCAAAACAACTCCAAATATGAAGCCACAGCAAACCAAACTTATTTAAGCCAAAAATAACTAGTTGTCCCAAGCACATACAGCAGCGCCACAATGAGTTCCAATGACGTGTGTCAACTTGTAGATTTATAGAGAGGTACTTAGCTCAGAGAGGAGTGAAGCGTACTTCACCCCTCTACCATTTCCACAGGGCGTCCTCTCTCTTTTCCTCAATCCGGTCCGCTGTGCCGTCCAAGCCCATCTGTCACTTGCTCGTGTCCGTTTGCTCTGCCGGTTTGCTCTGCCGGTTTGCTCTGCCTTCTCTCCACTCTCCACCTGTATATATGGCAGCTTGTGTGGCCAGGAAAACCCACAGCTCACCCCAGGTGCGCCAATCACCCCAGGTGGAAACATTTACACTAATCACCAGGTGAGGGACGGAATTGGATGGGTGCATTCATACAGAGTGAAGGGAAGGAGAGATGACCCACACCCGTCACCCCGTGACACAATACTCCTCCAAACTCAAAACAACTCCAAATATGAAGCCACAGTAAACCAAACTTATTTAAGCCAAAAATAACTAGTTGTCCCAAGCACATACAGCAGCGCCACAATGAGTTCCAATGACGTGTGTCAACTTGTAGATTTATAGAGAGGTACTTAGCTCAGAGAGGAGTGAAGCGTACTTCACCCCTCTACCATTTCCACAGGGCGTCCTCTCTCTTTTCCTCAATCCGGTCCGCTGTGCCGTCCAAGCCCATCTGTCACTTGCTCGTGTCCGTTTGCTCTGCCGGTGTGCTCTGCCGGTTTGCTCTCCCTTCTCTCCACTCTCCACCTGTATATATGGCAGCTTGTGTGGCCAGGAAAACCCACAGCTCACCCCAGGTGCGCCAATCACCCCAGGTGGAAACATTCACACTAATCACCAGGTGAGGGACGGAATTGGATGGGTGCATTCATACAGAGTGAAGGGAAGGAGAGATGACCCACACCCACACACGTCACCCCGTGACACAATACTCCTCCAAACTCAAAACAACTCCAAATATGAAGCCACAGCAAACCAAACTTATTTAAGCCAAAAATAACTAGTTGTCCCAAGCACATACAGCAGCGCCACAATGAGTTCCAATGACGTGTGTCAACTTGTAGATTTATAGAGAGGTACTTAGCTCAGAGAGGAGTGAAGCGTACTTCACCCCTCTACCATTTCCACAGGGCGTCCTCTCTCTTTTCCTCAATCCGGTCCGCTGTGCCGTCCAAGCCCATCTGTCACTTGCTCGTGTCCGTTTGCTCTGCCGGTTTGCTCTGCCGGTTTGCTCTGCCTTCTCTCCACTCTCCACCTGTATATATGGCAGCTTGTGTGGCCAGGAAAACCCACAGCTCACCCCAGGTGCGCCAATCACCCCAGGTGGAAACATTTACACTAATCACCAGGTGAGGGACGGAATTGGATGGGTGCATTCATACAGAGTGAAGGGAAGGAGAGATGACCCACACCCACACACGTCACCCCGTGACACAATACTCCTCCAAACTCAAAACAACTCCAAATATGAAGCCACAGCAAACCAAACTTATTTAAGCCAAAAATAACTAGTTGTCCCAAGCACATACAGCAGCGCCACAATGAGTTCCAATGACGTGTGTCAACGTGTAGATTTATAGAGAGGTACTTAGCTCAGAGAGGAGTGAAGCGTACTTCACCCCTCTACCATTTCCACAGGGCGTCCTCTCTCTTTTCCTCAATCCGGTCCGCTGTGCCGTCCAAGCCCATCTGTCACTTGCTCGTGTCCGTTTGCTCTGCCGGTGTGCTCTGCCGGTTTGCTCTCCCTTCTCTCCATCTCCACCTGTATATATGGCAGCTTGTGTGGCCAGGAAAACCCACAGCTCACCCCAGGTGCGCCAATCACCCCAGGTGGAAACATTCACACTAATCACCAGGTGAGGGAGGGAATTGGATGGGTGCATTCATACAGAGTGCAGTGAAGGAGAGATGACCCACACCCACACACAGTCACCCCGTGACATTGACACCAGAGAGGCTAAGACCGCATTGACTCAGTGCGGTATTCAGCCTCTCTGGTGTCAAGTCTGATTTTGGAAAAAAATAATAATAATCCAAAATCAGACAGAGTGTTGACACCAGAGAGGCTAAGACCGCATTGACTCAGTGCGGTATTCAGCCTCTCTGGTGTCAAGTCTGATTTTGGAAAAAAAAAAAAATCCAAAATCAGACAGAGTGTTGACACCAGAGAGGCTAAGACCGCATTGACTCAGTGCGGTATTCAGCCTCTCTGGTGTCAAGTCTGATTTTGGAAAAAAAAAAAAAAAATCCCAAATCAGACAGAGTGTTGACACCAGAGAGGCTAAGACCGCATTGACTCAGTGCGGTATTCAGCCTCTCTGGTGTCAAGAGACACCAGAGACACCACAATGAGTTCCAATGACGTGTGTCAACCGTGTCAACTTGTAGATTTATAGAGAGGTACTTAGCTCAGAGAGGAGTGAAGCGTACTTCACCCCTCTACCATTTCCACAGGGCGTCCTCTCTCTTTTCCTCAATCCGGTCCGCCGTGCTGTCCCACGCACCGCCTCGTCACCAGCTCTCGTACCACTCATGGCCCTGGCTGTTCTGTCTCCGTCCCGTCCAAGCCCATCTGTCACTTGCTCGTGCCGGTTTGCTCTGCCGGTTTGCTCTGCCGGTTTGCTCTGCCTTCTCTCCACTCTCCACCTGTATATATGGCAGCTTGTGTGGCCAGGAAAACCCACAGCTCACCCCAGGTGCGCCAATCACCCCAGGTGGAAACATTCACACTAATCACCAGGTGAGGGAGGGAATTGGATGGGTGCATTCATACAGAGTGCAGTGAAGGAGAGATGACCCACACCCACACACAGTCACCCCGTGACATTGACACCAGAGAGGCTAAGACCGCATTGACTCAGTGCGGTATTCAGCCTCTCTGGTGTCAAGTCTGATTTTGGAAAAAAATAATAATAATCCAAAATCAGACAGAGTGTTGACACCAGAGAGGCTAAGACCGCATTGACTCAGTGCGGTATTCAGCCTCTCTGGTGTCAAGAGACACCAGAGACACCACAATGAGTTCCAATGACGTGTGTCAACCGTGTCAACTTGTAGATTTATAGAGAGGTACTTAGCTCATTTCCACCATTTCCACAGGGCGTCCTCTCTCTTTTCCTCAATCCGGTCCGCCGTGCTGTCCCACGCACCGCCTCGTCACCAGCTCTCGTACCACTCATGGCCCTGGCTGTCCTGTCTCCGTCCCGTCCAAGCCCATCTGTCACTTGCTCGTGCCGGTTTGCTCTGCCTTCTCTCCACTCTCCACCTGTATATATGGCAGCTTGTGTGGCCAGGAAAACCCACAGCTCACCCCAGGTGCGCCAATCACCCCAGGTGGAAACATTTACACTAATCACCAGGTGAGGGACGGAATTGGATGGGTGCATTCATACAGAGTGAAGGGAAGGAGAGATGACCCACACCCGTCACCCCGTGACACAATACTCCTCCAAACTCAAAACAACTCCAAATATGAAGCCACAGCAAACCAAACTTATTTAAGCCAAAAATAACTAGTTGTCCCAAGGACATACAGCAGCGCCACAATGAGTTGACCCACACCCACACACAATAATGACACAATACTCCTCCAAACTCAAAACAACTCCAAATATGAAGCCACAGCAAACCAAACTTATTTAAGCCAAAAATAACTAGTTGTCCCAAGCACATACAGCAGCGCCACAATGAGTTCCAATGACGTGTGTCAACTTGTAGATTTATAGAGAGGTACTTAGCTCAGAGAGGAGTGAAGCGTACTTCACCCCTCTACCATTTCCACAGGGCGTCCTCTCTCTTTTCCTCAATCCGGTCCGCTGTGCCGTCCAAGCCCATCTGTCACTTGCTCGTGTCCGTTTGCTCTGCCGGTGTGCTCTGCCGGTTTGCTCTCCCTTCTCTCCACTCTCCACCTGTATATATGGCAGCTTGTGTGGCCAGGAAAACCCACAGCTCACCCCAGGTGCGCCAATCACCCCAGGTGGAAACATTCACACTAATCACCAGGTGAGGGAGGGAATTGGATGGGTGCATTCATACAGAGTGCAGTGAAGGAGAGATGACCCACACCCACACACAGTCACCCCGTGACATTGACACCAGAGAGGCTAAGACCGCATTGACTCAGTGCGGTATTCAGCCTCTCTGGTGTCAAGTCTGATTTTGGAAAAAAATAATAATAATCCAAAATCAGACAGAGTGTTGACACCAGAGAGGCTAAGACCGCATTGACTCAGTGCGGTATTCAGCCTCTCTGGTGTCAAGTCTGATTTTGGAAAAAAATAATAATAATCCAAAATCAGACAGAGTGTTGACACCAGAGAGGCTAAGACCGCATTGACTCAGTGCGGTATTCAGCCTCTCTGGTGTCAAGTCTGATTTTGGAAAAAAAAAAAAAATCCAAAATCAGACAGAGTGTTGACACCAGAGAGGCTAAGACCGCATTGACTCAGTGCGGTATTCAGCCTCTCTGGTGTCAAGTCTGATTTTGGAAAAAAAAAAAAAAAATCCCAAATCAGACAGAGTGTTGACACCAGAGAGGCTAAGACCGCATTGACTCAGTGCGGTATTCAGCCTCTCTGGTGTCAAGAGACACCAGAGACACCACAATGAGTTCCAATGACGTGTGTCAACCGTGTCAACTTGTAGATTTATAGAGAGGTACTTAGCTCAGAGAGGAGTGAAGCGTACTTCACCCCTCTACCATTTCCACAGGGCGTCCTCTCTCTTTTCCTCAATCCGGTCCGCCGTGCTGTCCCACGCACCGCCTCGTCACCAGCTCTCGTACCACTCATGGCCCTGGCTGTCCTGTCTCCGTCCCGTCCAAGCCCATCTGTCACTTGCTCGTGCCGGTTTGCTCTGCCGGTTTGCTCTGCCTTCTCTCCACTCTCCACCTGTATATATGGCAGCTTGTGTGGCCAGGAAAACCCACAGCTCACCCCAGGTGCGCCAATCACCCCAGGTGGAAACATTTACACTAATCACCAGGTGAGGGACGGAATTGGATGGGTGCATTCATACAGAGTGAAGGGAAGGAGAGATGACCCACACCCACACACGTCACCCCGTGACACAATACTCCTCCAAACTCAAAACAACTCCAAATATGAAGCCACAGCAAACCAAACTTATTTAAGCCAAAAATAACTAGTTGTCCCAAGCACATACAGCAGCGCCACAATGAGTTCCAATGACGTGTGTCAACTTGTAGATTTATAGAGAGGTACTTAGCTCAGAGAGGAGTGAAGCGTACTTCACCCCTCTACCATTTCCACAGGGCGTCCTCTCTCTTTTCCTCAATCCGGTCCGCTGTGCCGTCCAAGCCCATCTGTCACTTGCTCGTGTCCGTTTGCTCTGCCGGTTTGCTCTGCCGGTTTGCTCTGCCTTCTCTCCACTCTCCACCTGTATATATGGCAGCTTGTGTGGCCAGGAAAACCCACAGCTCACCCCAGGTGCGCCAATCACCCCAGGTGGAAACATTTACACTAATCACCAGGTGAGGGACGGAATTGGATGGGTGCATTCATACAGAGTGAAGGGAAGGAGAGATGACCCACACCCACACACGTCACCCCGTGACACAATACTCCTCCAAACTCAAAACAACTCCAAATATGAAGCCACAGCAAACCAAACTTATTTAAGCCAAAAATAACTAGTTGTCCCAAGCACATACAGCAGCGCCACAATGAGTTCCAATGACGTGTGTCAACTTGTAGATTTATAGAGAGGTACTTAGCTCAGAGAGGAGTGAAGCGTACTTCACCCCTCTACCATTTCCACAGGGCGTCCTCTCTCTTTTCCTCAATCCGGTCCGCCGTGCTGTCCCACGCACCGCCTCGTCACCAGCTCTCGTACCACTCATGGCCCTGGCTGTTCTGTCTCCGTCCCGTCCAAGCCCATCTGTCACTTGCTCGTGCCGGTTTGCTCTGCCGGTTTGCTCTGCCGGTTTGCTCTGCCTTCTCTCCACTCTCCACCTGTATATATGGCAGCTTGTGTGGCCAGGAAAACCCACAGCTCACCCCAGGTGCGCCAATCACCCCAGGTGGAAACATTCACACTAATCACCAGGTGAGGGAGGGAATTGGATGGGTGCATTCATACAGAGTGCAGTGAAGGAGAGATGACCCACACCCACACACAGTCACCCCGTGACATTGACACCAGAGAGGCTAAGACCGCATTGACTCAGTGCGGTATTCAGCCTCTCTGGTGTCAAGTCTGATTTTGGAAAAAAATAATAATAATCCAAAATCAGACAGAGTGTTGACACCAGAGAGGCTAAGACCGCATTGACTCAGTGCGGTATTCAGCCTCTCTGGTGTCAAGAGACACCAGAGACACCACAATGAGTTCCAATGACGTGTGTCAACCGTGTCAACTTGTAGATTTATAGAGAGGTACTTAGCTCATTTCCACCATTTCCACAGGGCGTCCTCTCTCTTTTCCTCAATCCGGTCCGCCGTGCTGTCCCACGCACCGCCTCGTCACCAGCTCTCGTACCACTCATGGCCCTGGCTGTCCTGTCTCCGTCCCGTCCAAGCCCATCTGTCACTTGCTCGTGCCGGTTTGCTCTGCCTTCTCTCCACTCTCCACCTGTATATATGGCAGCTTGTGTGGCCAGGAAAACCCACAGCTCACCCCAGGTGCGCCAATCACCCCAGGTGGAAACATTTACACTAATCACCAGGTGAGGGACGGAATTGGATGGGTGCATTCATACAGAGTGAAGGGAAGGAGAGATGACCCACACCCGTCACCCCGTGACACAATACTCCTCCAAACTCAAAACAACTCCAAATATGAAGCCACAGCAAACCAAACTTATTTAAGCCAAAAATAACTAGTTGTCCCAAGGACATACAGCAGCGCCACAATGAGTTGACCCACACCCACACACAATAATGACACAATACTCCTCCAAACTCAAAACAACTCCAAATATGAAGCCACAGCAAACCAAACTTATTTAAGCCAAAAATAACTAGTTGTCCCAAGCACATACAGCAGCGCCACAATGAGTTCCAATGACGTGTGTCAACTTGTAGATTTATAGAGAGGTACTTAGCTCAGAGAGGAGTGAAGCGTACTTCACCCCTCTACCATTTCCACAGGGCGTCCTCTCTCTTTTCCTCAATCCGGTCCGCTGTGCCGTCCAAGCCCATCTGTCACTTGCTCGTGTCCGTTTGCTCTGCCGGTGTGCTCTGCCGGTTTGCTCTCCCTTCTCTCCACTCTCCACCTGTATATATGGCAGCTTGTGTGGCCAGGAAAACCCACAGCTCACCCCAGGTGCGCCAATCACCCCAGGTGGAAACATTCACACTAATCACCAGGTGAGGGAGGGAATTGGATGGGTGCATTCATACAGAGTGCAGTGAAGGAGAGATGACCCACACCCACACACAGTCACCCCGTGACATTGACACCAGAGAGGCTAAGACCGCATTGACTCAGTGCGGTATTCAGCCTCTCTGGTGTCAAGTCTGATTTTGGAAAAAAATAATAATAATCCAAAATCAGACAGAGTGTTGACACCAGAGAGGCTAAGACCGCATTGACTCAGTGCGGTATTCAGCCTCTCTGGTGTCAAGTCTGATTTTGGAAAAAAATAATAATAATCCAAAATCAGACAGAGTGTTGACACCAGAGAGGCTAAGACCGCATTGACTCAGTGCGGTATTCAGCCTCTCTGGTGTCAAGTCTGATTTTGGAAAAAAAAAAAAAATCCAAAATCAGACAGAGTGTTGACACCAGAGAGGCTAAGACCGCATTGACTCAGTGCGGTATTCAGCCTCTCTGGTGTCAAGTCTGATTTTGGAAAAAAAAAAAAAAAATCCCAAATCAGACAGAGTGTTGACACCAGAGAGGCTAAGACCGCATTGACTCAGTGCGGTATTCAGCCTCTCTGGTGTCAAGAGACACCAGAGACACCACAATGAGTTCCAATGACGTGTGTCAACCGTGTCAACTTGTAGATTTATAGAGAGGTACTTAGCTCAGAGAGGAGTGAAGCGTACTTCACCCCTCTACCATTTCCACAGGGCGTCCTCTCTCTTTTCCTCAATCCGGTCCGCCGTGCTGTCCCACGCACCGCCTCGTCACCAGCTCTCGTACCACTCATGGCCCTGGCTGTCCTGTCTCCGTCCCGTCCAAGCCCATCTGTCACTTGCTCGTGCCGGTTTGCTCTGCCGGTTTGCTCTGCCTTCTCTCCACTCTCCACCTGTATATATGGCAGCTTGTGTGGCCAGGAAAACCCACAGCTCACCCCAGGTGCGCCAATCACCCCAGGTGGAAACATTTACACTAATCACCAGGTGAGGGACGGAATTGGATGGGTGCATTCATACAGAGTGAAGGGAAGGAGAGATGACCCACACCCACACACGTCACCCCGTGACACAATACTCCTCCAAACTCAAAACAACTCCAAATATGAAGCCACAGCAAACCAAACTTATTTAAGCCAAAAATAACTAGTTGTCCCAAGCACATACAGCAGCGCCACAATGAGTTCCAATGACGTGTGTCAACTTGTAGATTTATAGAGAGGTACTTAGCTCAGAGAGGAGTGAAGCGTACTTCACCCCTCTACCATTTCCACAGGGCGTCCTCTCTCTTTTCCTCAATCCGGTCCGCTGTGCCGTCCAAGCCCATCTGTCACTTGCTCGTGTCCGTTTGCTCTGCCGGTTTGCTCTGCCGGTTTGCTCTGCCTTCTCTCCACTCTCCACCTGTATATATGGCAGCTTGTGTGGCCAGGAAAACCCACAGCTCACCCCAGGTGCGCCAATCACCCCAGGTGGAAACATTTACACTAATCACCAGGTGAGGGACGGAATTGGATGGGTGCATTCATACAGAGTGAAGGGAAGGAGAGATGACCCACACCCACACACGTCACCCCGTGACACAATACTCCTCCAAACTCAAAACAACTCCAAATATGAAGCCACAGCAAACCAAACTTATTTAAGCCAAAAATAACTAGTTGTCCCAAGCACATACAGCAGCGCCACAATGAGTTCCAATGACGTGTGTCAACTTGTAGATTTATAGAGAGGTACTTAGCTCAGAGAGGAGTGAAGCGTACTTCACCCCTCTACCATTTCCACAGGGCGTCCTCTCTCTTTTCCTCAATCCGGTCCGCCGTGCTGTCCCACGCACCGCCTCGTCACCAGCTCTCGTACCACTCATGGCCCTGGCTGTTCTGTCTCCGTCCCGTCCAAGCCCATCTGTCACTTGCTCGTGCCGGTTTGCTCTGCCGGTTTGCTCTGCCGGTTTGCTCTGCCTTCTCTCCACTCTCCACCTGTATATATGGCAGCTTGTGTGGCCAGGAAAACCCACAGCTCACCCCAGGTGCGCCAATCACCCCAGGTGGAAACATTCACACTAATCACCAGGTGAGGGAGGGAATTGGATGGGTGCATTCATACAGAGTGCAGTGAAGGAGAGATGACCCACACCCACACACAGTCACCCCGTGACATTGACACCAGAGAGGCTAAGACCGCATTGACTCAGTGCGGTATTCAGCCTCTCTGGTGTCAAGTCTGATTTTGGAAAAAAATAATAATAATCCAAAATCAGACAGAGTGTTGACACCAGAGAGGCTAAGACCGCATTGACTCAGTGCGGTATTCAGCCTCTCTGGTGTCAAGAGACACCAGAGACACCACAATGAGTTCCAATGACGTGTGTCAACCGTGTCAACTTGTAGATTTATAGAGAGGTACTTAGCTCATTTCCACCATTTCCACAGGGCGTCCTCTCTCTTTTCCTCAATCCGGTCCGCCGTGCTGTCCCACGCACCGCCTCGTCACCAGCTCTCGTACCACTCATGGCCCTGGCTGTCCTGTCTCCGTCCCGTCCAAGCCCATCTGTCACTTGCTCGTGCCGGTTTGCTCTGCCTTCTCTCCACTCTCCACCTGTATATATGGCAGCTTGTGTGGCCAGGAAAACCCACAGCTCACCCCAGGTGCGCCAATCACCCCAGGTGGAAACATTTACACTAATCACCAGGTGAGGGACGGAATTGGATGGGTGCATTCATACAGAGTGAAGGGAAGGAGAGATGACCCACACCCGTCACCCCGTGACACAATACTCCTCCAAACTCAAAACAACTCCAAATATGAAGCCACAGCAAACCAAACTTATTTAAGCCAAAAATAACTAGTTGTCCCAAGGACATACAGCAGCGCCACAATGAGTTGACCCACACCCACACACAATAATGACACAATACTCCTCCAAACTCAAAACAACTCCAAATATGAGGCCACAGCAAACCAAACTTATTTAAGCCAAAAATAACTAGTTGTCCCAAGCACATACAGCAGCGCCACAATGAGTTCCAATGACGTGTGTCAACTTGTAGATTTATAGAGAGGTACTTAGCTCAGAGAGGAGTGAAGCGTACTTCACCCCTCTACCATTTCCACAGGGCGTCCTCTCTCTTTTCCTCAATCCGGTCCGCTGTGCCGTCCAAGCCCATCTGTCACTTGCTCGTGTCCGTTTGCTCTGCCGGTGTGCTCTGCCGGTTTGCTCTCCCTTCTCTCCACTCTCCACCTGTATATATGGCAGCTTGTGTGGCCAGGAAAACCCACAGCTCACCCCAGGTGCGCCAATCACCCCAGGTGGAAACATTCACACTAATCACCAGGTGAGGGAGGGAATTGGATGGGTGCATTCATACAGAGTGCAGTGAAGGAGAGATGACCCACACCCACACACAGTCACCCCGTGACATTGACACCAGAGAGGCTAAGACCGCATTGACTCAGTGCGGTATTCAGCCTCTCTGGTGTCAAGTCTGATTTTGGAAAAAAATAATAATAATCCAAAATCAGACAGAGTGTTGACACCAGAGAGGCTAAGACCGCATTGACTCAGTGCGGTATTCAGCCTCTCTGGTGTCAAGTCTGATTTTGGAAAAAAATAATAATAATCCAAAATCAGACAGAGTGTTGACACCAGAGAGGCTAAGACCGCATTGACTCAGTGCGGTATTCAGCCTCTCTGGTGTCAAGTCTGATTTTGGAAAAAAAAAAAAAATCCAAAATCAGACAGAGTGTTGACACCAGAGAGGCTAAGACCGCATTGACTCAGTGCGGTATTCAGCCTCTCTGGTGTCAAGTCTGATTTTGGAAAAAAAAAAAAAAAATCCCAAATCAGACAGAGTGTTGACACCAGAGAGGCTAAGACCGCATTGACTCAGTGCGGTATTCAGCCTCTCTGGTGTCAAGAGACACCAGAGACACCACAATGAGTTCCAATGACGTGTGTCAACCGTGTCAACTTGTAGATTTATAGAGAGGTACTTAGCTCAGAGAGGAGTGAAGCGTACTTCACCCCTCTACCATTTCCACAGGGCGTCCTCTCTCTTTTCCTCAATCCGGTCCGCCGTGCTGTCCCACGCACCGCCTCGTCACCAGCTCTCGTACCACTCATGGCCCTGGCTGTCCTGTCTCCGTCCCGTCCAAGCCCATCTGTCACTTGCTCGTGCCGGTTTGCTCTGCCGGTTTGCTCTGCCTTCTCTCCACTCTCCACCTGTATATATGGCAGCTTGTGTGGCCAGGAAAACCCACAGCTCACCCCAGGTGCGCCAATCACCCCAGGTGGAAACATTTACACTAATCACCAGGTGAGGGACGGAATTGGATGGGTGCATTCATACAGAGTGAAGGGAAGGAGAGATGACCCACACCCACACACGTCACCCCGTGACACAATACTCCTCCAAACTCAAAACAACTCCAAATATGAAGCCACAGCAAACCAAACTTATTTAAGCCAAAAATAACTAGTTGTCCCAAGCACATACAGCAGCGCCACAATGAGTTCCAATGACGTGTGTCAACTTGTAGATTTATAGAGAGGTACTTAGCTCAGAGAGGAGTGAAGCGTACTTCACCCCTCTACCATTTCCACAGGGCGTCCTCTCTCTTTTCCTCAATCCGGTCCGCTGTGCCGTCCAAGCCCATCTGTCACTTGCTCGTGTCCGTTTGCTCTGCCGGTTTGCTCTGCCGGTTTGCTCTGCCTTCTCTCCACTCTCCACCTGTATATATGGCAGCTTGTGTGGCCAGGAAAACCCACAGCTCACCCCAGGTGCGCCAATCACCCCAGGTGGAAACATTTACACTAATCACCAGGTGAGGGACGGAATTGGATGGGTGCATTCATACAGAGTGAAGGGAAGGAGAGATGACCCACACCCACACACGTCACCCCGTGACACAATACTCCTCCAAACTCAAAACAACTCCAAATATGAAGCCACAGCAAACCAAACTTATTTAAGCCAAAAATAACTAGTTGTCCCAAGCACATACAGCAGCGCCACAATGAGTTCCAATGACGTGTGTCAACTTGTAGATTTATAGAGAGGTACTTAGCTCAGAGAGGAGTGAAGCGTACTTCACCCCTCTACCATTTCCACAGGGCGTCCTCTCTCTTTTCCTCAATCCGGTCCGCTGTGCCGTCCAAGCCCATCTGTCACTTGCTCGTGTCCGTTTGCTCTGCCGGTGTGCTCTGCCGGTTTGCTCTCCCTTCTCTCCATCTCCACCTGTATATATGGCAGCTTGTGTGGCCAGGAAAACCCACAGCTCACCCCAGGTGCGCCAATCACCCCAGGTGGAAACATTCACACTAATCACCAGGTGAGGGAGGGAATTGGATGGGTGCATTCATACAGAGTGCAGTGAAGGAGAGATGACCCACACCCACACACAGTCACCCCGTGACATTGACACCAGAGAGGCTAAGACCGCATTGACTCAGTGCGGTATTCAGCCTCTCTGGTGTCAAGTCTGATTTTGGAAAAAAATAATAATAATCCAAAATCAGACAGAGTGTTGACACCAGAGAGGCTAAGACCGCATTGACTCAGTGCGGTATTCAGCCTCTCTGGTGTCAAGTCTGATTTTGGAAAAAAAAAAAATCCAAAATCAGACAGAGTGTTGACACCAGAGAGGCTAAGACCGCATTGACTCAGTGCGGTATTCAGCCTCTCTGGTGTCAAGTCTGATTTTGGAAAAAAAAAAAAAAATCCCAAATCAGACAGAGTGTTGACACCAGAGAGGCTAAGACCGCATTGACTCAGTGCGGTATTCAGCCTCTCTGGTGTCAAGAGACACCAGAGACACCACAATGAGTTCCAATGACGTGTGTCAACCGTGTCAACTTGTAGATTTATAGAGAGGTACTTAGCTCAGAGAGGAGTGAAGCGTACTTCACCCCTCTACCATTTCCACAGGGCGTCCTCTCTCTTTTCCTCAATCCGGTCCGCCGTGCTGTCCCACGCACCGCCTCGTCACCAGCTCTCGTACCACTCATGGCCCTGGCTGTTCTGTCTCCGTCCCGTCCAAGCCCATCTGTCACTTGCTCGTGCCGGTTTGCTCTGCCGGTTTGCTCTGCCGGTTTGCTCTGCCTTCTCTCCACTCTCCACCTGTATATATGGCAGCTTGTGTGGCCAGGAAAACCCACAGCTCACCCCAGGTGCGCCAATCACCCCAGGTGGAAACATTTACACTAATCACCAGGTGAGGGACGGAATTGGATGGGTGCATTCATACAGAGTGAAGGGAAGGAGAGATGACCCACACCCACACACGTCACCCCGTGACACAATACTCCTCCAAACTCAAAACAACTCCAAATATGAAGCCACAGCAAACCAAACTTATTTAAGCCAAAAATAACTAGTTGTCCCAAGCACATACAGCAGCGCCACAATGAGTTCCAATGACGTGTGTCAACTTGTAGATTTATAGAGAGGTACTTAGCTCAGAGAGGAGTGAAGCGTACTTCACCCCTCTACCATTTCCACAGGGCGTCCTCTCTCTTTTCCTCAATCCGGTCCGCTGTGCCGTCCAAGCCCATCTGTCACTTGCTCGTGTCCGTTTGCTCTGCCGGTGTGCTCTGCCGGTTTGCTCTCCCTTCTCTCCATCTCCACCTGTATATATGGCAGCTTGTGTGGCCAGGAAAACCCACAGCTCACCCCAGGTGCGCCAATCACCCCAGGTGGAAACATTCACACTAATCACCAGGTGAGGGAGGGAATTGGATGGGTGCATTCATACAGAGTGCAGTGAAGGAGAGATGACCCACACCCACACACAGTCACCCCGTGACATTGACACCAGAGAGGCTAAGACCGCATTGACTCAGTGCGGTATTCAGCCTCTCTGGTGTCAAGTCTGATTTTGGAAAAAAATAATAATAATCCAAAATCAGACAGAGTGTTGACACCAGAGAGGCTAAGACCGCATTGACTCAGTGCGGTATTCAGCCTCTCTGGTGTCAAGTCTGATTTTGGAAAAAAAAAAAATCCAAAATCAGACAGAGTGTTGACACCAGAGAGGCTAAGACCGCATTGACTCAGTGCGGTATTCAGCCTCTCTGGTGTCAAGTCTGATTTTGGAAAAAAAAAAAAAAATCCCAAATCAGACAGAGTGTTGACACCAGAGAGGCTAAGACCGCATTGACTCAGTGCGGTATTCAGCCTCTCTGGTGTCAAGAGACACCAGAGACACCACAATGAGTTCCAATGACGTGTGTCAACCGTGTCAACTTGTAGATTTATAGAGAGGTACTTAGCTCAGAGAGGAGTGAAGCGTACTTCACCCCTCTACCATTTCCACAGGGCGTCCTCTCTCTTTTCCTCAATCCGGTCCGCCGTGCTGTCCCACGCACCGCCTCGTCACCAGCTCTCGTACCACTCATGGCCCTGGCTGTTCTGTCTCCGTCCCGTCCAAGCCCATCTGTCACTTGCTCGTGCCGGTTTGCTCTGCCGGTTTGCTCTGCCGGTTTGCTCTGCCTTCTCTCCACTCTCCACCTGTATATATGGCAGCTTGTGTGGCCAGGAAAACCCACAGCTCACCCCAGGTGCGCCAATCACCCCAGGTGGAAACATTTACACTAATCACCAGGTGAGGGACGGAATTGGATGGGTGCATTCATACAGAGTGAAGGGAAGGAGAGATGACCCACACCCACACACGTCACCCCGTGACACAATACTCCTCCAAACTCAAAACAACTCCAAATATGAAGCCACAGCAAACCAAACTTATTTAAGCCAAAAATAACTAGTTGTCCCAAGCACATACAGCAGCGCCACAATGAGTTCCAATGACGTGTGTCAACTTGTAGATTTATAGAGAGGTACTTAGCTCAGAGAGGAGTGAAGCGTACTTCACCCCTCTACCATTTCCACAGGGCGTCCTCTCTCTTTTCCTCAATCCGGTCCGCTGTGCCGTCCAAGCCCATCTGTCACTTGCTCGTGTCCGTTTGCTCTGCCGGTGTGCTCTGCCGGTTTGCTCTCCCTTCTCTCCATCTCCACCTGTATATATGGCAGCTTGTGTGGCCAGGAAAACCCACAGCTCACCCCAGGTGCGCCAATCACCCCAGGTGGAAACATTCACACTAATCACCAGGTGAGGGAGGGAATTGGATGGGTGCATTCATACAGAGTGCAGTGAAGGAGAGATGACCCACACCCACACACAGTCACCCCGTGACATTGACACCAGAGAGGCTAAGACCGCATTGACTCAGTGCGGTATTCAGCCTCTCTGGTGTCAAGTCTGATTTTGGAAAAAAATAATAATAATCCAAAATCAGACAGAGTGTTGACACCAGAGAGGCTAAGACCGCATTGACTCAGTGCGGTATTCAGCCTCTCTGGTGTCAAGTCTGATTTTGGAAAAAAAAAAAATCCAAAATCAGACAGAGTGTTGACACCAGAGAGGCTAAGACCGCATTGACTCAGTGCGGTATTCAGCCTCTCTGGTGTCAAGTCTGATTTTGGAAAAAAAAAAAAAAATCCCAAATCAGACAGAGTGTTGACACCAGAGAGGCTAAGACCGCATTGACTCAGTGCGGTATTCAGCCTCTCTGGTGTCAAGAGACACCAGAGACACCACAATGAGTTCCAATGACGTGTGTCAACCGTGTCAACTTGTAGATTTATAGAGAGGTACTTAGCTCAGAGAGGAGTGAAGCGTACTTCACCCCTCTACCATTTCCACAGGGCGTCCTCTCTCTTTTCCTCAATCCGGTCCGCCGTGCTGTCCCACGCACCGCCTCGTCACCAGCTCTCGTACCACTCATGGCCCTGGCTGTTCTGTCTCCGTCCCGTCCAAGCCCATCTGTCACTTGCTCGTGCCGGTTTGCTCTGCCGGTTTGCTCTGCCGGTTTGCTCTGCCTTCTCTCCACTCTCCACCTGTATATATGGCAGCTTGTGTGGCCAGGAAAACCCACAGCTCACCCCAGGTGCGCCAATCACCCCAGGTGGAAACATTTACACTAATCACCAGGTGAGGGACGGAATTGGATGGGTGCATTCATACAGAGTGAAGGGAAGGAGAGATGACCCACACCCACACACGTCACCCCGTGACACAATACTCCTCCAAACTCAAAACAACTCCAAATATGAAGCCACAGCAAACCAAACTTATTTAAGCCAAAAATAACTAGTTGTCCCAAGCACATACAGCAGCGCCACAATGAGTTCCAATGACGTGTGTCAACTTGTAGATTTATAGAGAGGTACTTAGCTCAGAGAGGAGTGAAGCGTACTTCACCCCTCTACCATTTCCACAGGGCGTCCTCTCTCTTTTCCTCAATCCGGTCCGCTGTGCCGTCCAAGCCCATCTGTCACTTGCTCGTGTCCGTTTGCTCTGCCGGTGTGCTCTGCCGGTTTGCTCTCCCTTCTCTCCATCTCCACCTGTATATATGGCAGCTTGTGTGGCCAGGAAAACCCACAGCTCACCCCAGGTGCGCCAATCACCCCAGGTGGAAACATTCACACTAATCACCAGGTGAGGGAGGGAATTGGATGGGTGCATTCATACAGAGTGCAGTGAAGGAGAGATGACCCACACCCACACACAGTCACCCCGTGACATTGACACCAGAGAGGCTAAGACCGCATTGACTCAGTGCGGTATTCAGCCTCTCTGGTGTCAAGTCTGATTTTGGAAAAAAATAATAATAATCCAAAATCAGACAGAGTGTTGACACCAGAGAGGCTAAGACCGCATTGACTCAGTGCGGTATTCAGCCTCTCTGGTGTCAAGTCTGATTTTGGAAAAAAAAAAAATCCAAAATCAGACAGAGTGTTGACACCAGAGAGGCTAAGACCGCATTGACTCAGTGCGGTATTCAGCCTCTCTGGTGTCAAGTCTGATTTTGGAAAAAAAAAAAAAAATCCCAAATCAGACAGAGTGTTGACACCAGAGAGGCTAAGACCGCATTGACTCAGTGCGGTATTCAGCCTCTCTGGTGTCAAGAGACACCAGAGACACCACAATGAGTTCCAATGACGTGTGTCAACCGTGTCAACTTGTAGATTTATAGAGAGGTACTTAGCTCAGAGAGGAGTGAAGCGTACTTCACCCCTCTACCATTTCCACAGGGCGTCCTCTCTCTTTTCCTCAATCCGGTCCGCCGTGCTGTCCCACGCACCGCCTCGTCACCAGCTCTCGTACCACTCATGGCCCTGGCTGTTCTGTCTCCGTCCCGTCCAAGCCCATCTGTCACTTGCTCGTGCCGGTTTGCTCTGCCGGTTTGCTCTGCCGGTTTGCTCTGCCTTCTCTCCACTCTCCACCTGTATATATGGCAGCTTGTGTGGCCAGGAAAACCCACAGCTCACCCCAGGTGCGCCAATCACCCCAGGTGGAAACATTTACACTAATCACCAGGTGAGGGACGGAATTGGATGGGTGCATTCATACAGAGTGAAGGGAAGGAGAGATGACCCACACCCACACACGTCACCCCGTGACACAATACTCCTCCAAACTCAAAACAACTCCAAATATGAAGCCACAGCAAACCAAACTTATTTAAGCCAAAAATAACTAGTTGTCCCAAGCACATACAGCAGCGCCACAATGAGTTCCAATGACGTGTGTCAACTTGTAGATTTATAGAGAGGTACTTAGCTCAGAGAGGAGTGAAGCGTACTTCACCCCTCTACCATTTCCACAGGGCGTCCTCTCTCTTTTCCTCAATCCGGTCCGCTGTGCCGTCCAAGCCCATCTGTCACTTGCTCGTGTCCGTTTGCTCTGCCGGTGTGCTCTGCCGGTTTGCTCTCTCTTCTCTCCACTCTCCACCTGTATATATGGCAGCTTGTGTGGCCAGGAAAACCCACAGCTCACCCCAGGTGCGCCAATCACCCCAGGTGGAAACATTCACACTAATCACCAGGTGAGGGAGGGAATTGGATGGGTGCATTCATACAGAGTGCAGTGAAGGAGAGATGACCCACACCCACACACAGTCACCCCGTGACATTGACACCAGAGAGGCTAAGACCGCATTGACTCAGTGCGGTATTCAGCCTCTCTGGTGTCAAGTCTGATTTTGGAAAAAAATAATAATAATCCAAAATCAGACAGAGTGTTGACACCAGAGAGGCTAAGACCGCATTGACTCAGTGCGGTATTCAGCCTCTCTGGTGTCAAGTCTGATTTTGGAAAAAAAAAAAAAAAAAAAGAAAAAAAAATCAGACAGAGTGTTGAGACCAGAGAGGCTAAGACCGCATTGACTCAGTGTGGTATTCAGCCTCTCTGGTGTCAAGTCTGATTTTGGAAAAAAAAAAAAAAATCCAAAATCAGACAGAGTGTTGAGACCAGAGAGGCTAAGACCGCACTGACTCAGTGCGGTATTCAGCCTCTCTGGTGTCAAGTCTGATTTTGGAAAAAAAAAAAAAAATCCAAAATCAGACAGAGTGTTGACACCAGAGAGGATAAGACCGCATTGACTCAGTGCGGTATTCAGCCTCTCTGGTGTCAAGTCTGATTTTGGAAAAAAAAAAAAAAAAAAAACTTAAAATCAGACAGAGTGTTGAGACCAGAGAGGCTAAGACCGCATTGACTCAGTGCGGTATTCAGCCTCTCTGGTGTCAAGTCTGATTTTGGAAAAAAAAAAAAAAAATCCCAAATCAGACAGAGTGTTGACACCAGAGAGGCTAAGACCGCATTGACTCAGTGCGGTATTCAGCCTCTCTGGTGTCAAGAGACACCAGAGACACCACAATGAGTTCCAATGACGTGTGTCAACCGTGTCAACTTGTAGATTTATAGAGAGGTACTTAGCTCAGAGAGGAGTGAAGCGTACTTCACCCCTCTACCATTTCCACAGGGCGTCCTCTCTCTTTTCCTCAATCCGGTCCGCCGTGCTGTCCCACGCACCGCCTCGTCACCAGCTCTCGTACCACTCATGGCCCTGGCTGTTCTGTCTCCGTCCCGTCCAAGCCCATCTGTCACTTGCTCGTGCCGGTTTGCTCTGCCGGTTTGCTCTGCCGGTTTGCTCTGCCTTCTCTCCACTCTCCACCTGTATATATGGCAGCTTGTGTGGCCAGGAAAACCCACAGCTCACCCCAGGTGCGCCAATCACCCCAGGTGGAAACATTCACACTAATCACCAGGTGAGGGAGGGAATTGGATGGGTGCATTCATACAGAGTGCAGTGAAGGAGAGATGACCCACACCCACACACAGTCACCCCGTGACATTGACACCAGAGAGGCTAAGACCGCATTGACTCAGTGCGGTATTCAGCCTCTCTGGTGTCAAGTCTGATTTTGGAAAAAAATAATAATAATCCAAAATCAGACAGAGTGTTGACACCAGAGAGGCTAAGACCGCATTGACTCAGTGCGGTATTCAGCCTCTCTGGTGTCAAGAGACACCAGAGACACCACAATGAGTTCCAATGACGTGTGTCAACCGTGTCAACTTGTAGATTTATAGAGAGGTACTTAGCTCATTTCCACCATTTCCACAGGGCGTCCTCTCTCTTTTCCTCAATCCGGTCCGCCGTGCTGTCCCACGCACCGCCTCGTCACCAGCTCTCGTACCACTCATGGCCCTGGCTGTCCTGTCTCCGTCCCGTCCAAGCCCATCTGTCACTTGCTCGTGCCGGTTTGCTCTGCCGGTTTGCTCTGCCTTCTCTCCACTCTCCACCTGTATATATGGCAGCTTGTGTGGCCAGGAAAACCCACAGCTCACCCCAGGTGCGCCAATCACCCCAGGTGGAAACATTTACACTAATCACCAGGTGAGGGACGGAATTGGATGGGTGCATTCATACAGAGTGAAGGGAAGGAGAGATGACCCACACCGTCACCCCGTGACACAATACTCCTCCAAACTCAAAACAACTCCAAATATGAAGCCACAGCAAACCAAACTTATTTAAGCCAAAAATAACTAGTTGTCCCAAGCACATACAGCAGCGCCACAATGAGTTGACCCACACCCACACACAATAATGACACAATACTCCTCCAAACTCAAAACAACTCCAAATATGAAGCCACAGCAAACCAAACTTATTTAAGCCAAAAATAACTAGTTGTCCCAAGCACATACAGCAGCGCCACAATGAGTTCCAATGACGTGTGTCAACTTGTAGATTTATAGAGAGGTACTTAGCTCAGAGAGGAGTGAAGCGTACTTCACCCCTCTACCATTTCCACAGGGCGTCCTCTCTCTTTTCCTCAATCCGGTCCGCTGTGCCGTCCAAGCCCATCTGTCACTTGCTCGTGTCCGTTTGCTCTGCCGGTGTGCTCTGCCGGTTTGCTCTCCCTTCTCTCCACTCTCCACCTGTATATATGGCAGCTTGTGTGGCCAGGAAAACCCACAGCTCACCCCAGGTGCGCCAATCACCCCAGGTGGAAACATTCACACTAATCACCAGGTGAGGGAGGGAATTGGATGGGTGCATTCATACAGAGTGCAGTGAAGGAGAGATGACCCACACCCACACACAGTCACCCCGTGACATTGACACCAGAGAGGCTAAGACCGCATTGACTCAGTGCGGTATTCAGCCTCTCTGGTGTCAAGTCTGATTTTTGAAAAAAATAATAATAATCCAAAATCAGACAGAGTGTTGACACCAGAGAGGCTAAGACCGCATTGACTCAGTGCGGTATTCAGCCTCTCTGGTGTCAAGTCTGATTTTGGAAAAAAATAATAATAATCCAAAATCAGACAGAGTGTTGACACCAGAGAGGCTAAGACCGCATTGACTCAGTGCGGTATTCAGCCTCTCTGGTGTCAAGTCTGATTTTGGAAAAAAATAATAATAATCCAAAATCAGACAGAGTGTTGACACCAGAGAGGCTAAGACCGCATTGACTCAGTGCGGTATTCAGCCTCTCTGGTGTCAAGTCTGATTTTGGAAAAAAAAAAAAAAAAATCCAAAATCAGACAGAGTGTTGACACCAGAGAGGCTAAGACCGCATTGACTCAGTGCGGTATTCAGCCTCTCTGGTGTCAAGTCTGATTTTGGAAAAAAAAAAAAAAAATCCCAAATCAGACAGAGTGTTGACACCAGAGAGGCTAAGACCGCATTGACTCAGTGCGGTATTCAGCCTCTCTGGTGTCAAGAGACACCAGAGACACCACAATGAGTTCCAATGACGTGTGTCAACCGTGTCAACTTGTAGATTTATAGAGAGGTACTTAGCTCAGAGAGGAGTGAAGCGTACTTCACCCCTCTACCATTTCCACAGGGCGTCCTCTCTCTTTTCCTCAATCCGGTCCGCCGTGCTGTCCCACGCACCGCCTCGTCACCAGCTCTCGTACCACTCATGGCCCTGGCTGTCCTGTCTCCGTCCCGTCCAAGCCCATCTGTCACTTGCTCGTGCCGGTTTGCTCTGCCGGTTTGCTCTGCCTTCTCTCCACTCTCCACCTGTATATATGGCAGCTTGTGTGGCCAGGAAAACCCACAGCTCACCCCAGGTGCGCCAATCACCCCAGGTGGAAACATTTACACTAATCACCAGGTGAGGGACGGAATTGGATGGGTGCATTCATACAGAGTGAAGGGAAGGAGAGATGACCCACACACGTCACCCCGTGACACAATACTCCTCCAAACTCAAAACAACTCCAAATATGAAGCCACAGCAAACCAAACTTATTTAAGCCAAAAATAACTAGTTGTCCCAAGCACATACAGCAGCGCCACAATGAGTTGACCCACACCCACACACAATAATGACACAATACTCCTCCAAACTCAAAACAACTCCAAATATGAAGCCACAGCAAACCAAACTTATTTAAGCCAAAAATAACTAGTTGTCCCAAGCACATACAGCAGCGCCACAATGAGTTCCAATGACGTGTGTCAACTTGTAGATTTATAGAGAGGTACTTAGCTCAGAGAGGAGTGAAGCGTACTTCACCCCTCTACCATTTCCACAGGGCGTCCTCTCTCTTTTCCTCAATCCGGTCCGCTGTGCCGTCCAAGCCCATCTGTCACTTGCTCGTGTCCGTTTGCTCTGCCGGTGTGCTCTGCCGGTTTGCTCTCCCTTCTCTCCACTCTCCACCTGTATATATGGCAGCTTGTGTGGCCAGGAAAACCCACAGCTCACCCCAGGTGCGCCAATCACCCCAGGTGGAAACATTCACACTAATCACCAGGTGAGGGAGGGAATTGGATGGGTGCATTCATACAGAGTGCAGTGAAGGAGAGATGACCCACACCCACACACAGTCACCCCGTGACATTGACACCAGAGAGGCTAAGACCGCATTGACTCAGTGCGGTATTCAGCCTCTCTGGTGTCAAGTCTGATTTTTGAAAAAAATAATAATAATCCAAAATCAGACAGAGTGTTGACACCAGAGAGGCTAAGACCGCATTGACTCAGTGCGGTATTCAGCCTCTCTGGTGTCAAGTCTGATTTTGGAAAAAAATAATAATAATCCAAAATCAGACAGAGTGTTGACACCAGAGAGGCTAAGACCGCATTGACTCAGTGCGGTATTCAGCCTCTCTGGTGTCAAGTCTGATTTTGGAAAAAAAAAATAATAATCCAAAATCAGACAGAGTGTTGACACCAGAGAGGCTAAGACCGCATTGACTCAGTGCGGTATTCAGCCTCTCTGGTGTCAAGTCTGATTTTGGAAAAAAAAAAAAAAAAATCCAAAATCAGACAGAGTGTTGACACCAGAGAGGCTAAGACCGCATTGACTCAGTGCGGTATTCAGCCTCTCTGGTGTCAAGTCTGATTTTGGAAAAAAAAAAAAAAAATCCCAAATCAGACAGAGTGTTGACACCAGAGAGGCTAAGACCGCATTGACTCAGTGCGGTATTCAGCCTCTCTGGTGTCAAGAGACACCAGAGACACCACAATGAGTTCCAATGACGTGTGTCAACCGTGTCAACTTGTAGATTTATAGAGAGGTACTTAGCTCAGAGAGGAGTGAAGCGTACTTCACCCCTCTACCATTTCCACAGGGCGTCCTCTCTCTTTTCCTCAATCCGGTCCGCCGTGCTGTCCCACGCACCGCCTCGTCACCAGCTCTCGTACCACTCATGGCCCTGGCTGTCCTGTCTCCGTCCCGTCCAAGCCCATCTGTCACTTGCTCGTGCCGGTTTGCTCTGCCGGTTTGCTCTGCCTTCTCTCCACTCTCCACCTGTATATATGGCAGCTTGTGTGGCCAGGAAAACCCACAGCTCACCCCAGGTGCGCCAATCACCCCAGGTGGAAACATTTACACTAATCACCAGGTGAGGGACGGAATTGGATGGGTGCATTCATACAGAGTGAAGGGAAGGAGAGATGACCCACACCCACACACGTCACCCCGTGACACAATACTCCTCCAAACTCAAAACAACTCCAAATATGAAGCCACAGCAAACCAAACTTATTTAAGCCAAAAATAACTAGTTGTCCCAAGCACATACAGCAGCGCCACAATGAGTTCCAATGACGTGTGTCAACTTGTAGATTTATAGAGAGGTACTTAGCTCAGAGAGGAGTGAAGCGTACTTCACCCCTCTACCATTTCCACAGGGCGTCCTCTCTCTTTTCCTCAATCCGGTCCGCTGTGCCGTCCAAGCCCATCTGTCACTTGCTCGTGTCCGTTTGCTCTGCCGGTGTGCTCTGCCGGTTTGCTCTCCCTTCTCTCCACTCTCCACCTGTATATATGGCAGCTTGTGTGGCCAGGAAAACCCACAGCTCACCCCAGGTGCGCCAATCACCCCAGGTGGAAACATTCACACTAATCACCAGGTGAGGGAGGGAATTGGATGGGTGCATTCATACAGAGTGCAGTGAAGGAGAGATGACCCACACCCACACACAGTCACCCCGTGACATTGACACCAGAGAGGCTAAGACCGCATTGACTCAGTGCGGTATTCAGCCTCTCTGGTGTCAAGTCTGATTTTTGAAAAAAATAATAATAATCCAAAATCAGACAGAGTGTTGACACCAGAGAGGCTAAGACCGCATTGACTCAGTGCGGTATTCAGCCTCTCTGGTGTCAAGTCTGATTTTGGAAAAAAATAATAATAATCCAAAATCAGACAGAGTGTTGACACCAGAGAGGCTAAGACCGCATTGACTCAGTGCGGTATTCAGCCTCTCTGGTGTCAAGTCTGATTTTGGAAAAAAATAATAATAATCCAAAATCAGACAGAGTGTTGACACCAGAGAGGCTAAGACCGCATTGACTCAGTGCGGTATTCAGCCTCTCTGGTGTCAAGTCTGATTTTGGAAAAAAAAAAAAAAAAATCCAAAATCAGACAGAGTGTTGACACCAGAGAGGCTAAGACCGCATTGACTCAGTGCGGTATTCAGCCTCTCTGGTGTCAAGTCTGATTTTGGAAAAAAAAAAAAAAAATCCCAAATCAGACAGAGTGTTGACACCAGAGAGGCTAAGACCGCATTGACTCAGTGCGGTATTCAGCCTCTCTGGTGTCAAGAGACACCAGAGACACCACAATGAGTTCCAATGACGTGTGTCAACCGTGTCAACTTGTAGATTTATAGAGAGGTACTTAGCTCAGAGAGGAGTGAAGCGTACTTCACCCCTCTACCATTTCCACAGGGCGTCCTCTCTCTTTTCCTCAATCCGGTCCGCCGTGCTGTCCCACGCACCGCCTCGTCACCAGCTCTCGTACCACTCATGGCCCTGGCTGTCCTGTCTCCGTCCCGTCCAAGCCCATCTGTCACTTGCTCGTGCCGGTTTGCTCTGCCGGTTTGCTCTGCCTTCTCTCCACTCTCCACCTGTATATATGGCAGCTTGTGTGGCCAGGAAAACCCACAGCTCACCCCAGGTGCGCCAATCACCCCAGGTGGAAACATTTACACTAATCACCAGGTGAGGGACGGAATTGGATGGGTGCATTCATACAGAGTGAAGGGAAGGAGAGATGACCCACACCCACACACGTCACCCCGTGACACAATACTCCTCCAAACTCAAAACAACTCCAAATATGAAGCCACAGCAAACCAAACTTATTTAAGCCAAAAATAACTAGTTGTCCCAAGCACATACAGCAGCGCCACAATGAGTTCCAATGACGTGTGTCAACTTGTAGATTTATAGAGAGGTACTTAGCTCAGAGAGGAGTGAAGCGTACTTCACCCCTCTACCATTTCCACAGGGCGTCCTCTCTCTTTTCCTCAATCCGGTCCGCTGTGCCGTCCAAGCCCATCTGTCACTTGCTCGTGTCCATTTGCTCTGCCGGTTTGCTCTGCCGGTTTGCTCTGCCTTCTCTCCACTCTCCACCTGTATATATGGCAGCTTGTGTGGCCAGGAAAACCCACAGCTCACCCCAGGTGCGCCAATCACCCCAGGTGGAAACATTTACACTAATCACCAGGTGAGGGACGGAATTGGATGGGTGCATTCATACAGAGTGAAGGGAAGGAGAGATGACCCACACCCACACACGTCACCCCGTGACACAATACTCCTCCAAACTCAAAACAACTCCAAATATGAAGCCACAGCAAACCAAACTTATTTAAGCCAAAAATAACTAGTTGTCCCAAGCACATACAGCAGCGCCACAATGAGTTCCAATGACGTGTGTCAACTTGTAGATTTATAGAGAGGTACTTAGCTCAGAGAGGAGTGAAGCGTACTTCACCCCTCTACCATTTCCACAGGGCGTCCTCTCTCTTTTCCTCAATCCGGTCCGCTGTGCCGTCCAAGCCCATCTGTCACTTGCTCGTGTCCGTTTGCTCTGCCGGTGTGCTCTGCCGGTTTGCTCTCCCTTCTCTCCATCTCCACCTGTATATATGGCAGCTTGTGTGGCCAGGAAAACCCACAGCTCACCCCAGGTGCGCCAATCACCCCAGGTGGAAACATTCACACTAATCACCAGGTGAGGGAGGGAATTGGATGGGTGCATTCATACAGAGTGCAGTGAAGGAGAGATGACCCACACCCACACACAGTCACCCCGTGACATTGACACCAGAGAGGCTAAGACCGCATTGACTCAGTGCGGTATTCAGCCTCTCTGGTGTCAAGTCTGATTTTGGAAAAAAATAATAATAATCCAAAATCAGACAGAGTGTTGACACCAGAGAGGCTAAGACCGCATTGACTCAGTGCGGTATTCAGCCTCTCTGGTGTCAAGTCTGATTTTGGAAAAAAAAAAAATCCAAAATCAGACAGAGTGTTGACACCAGAGAGGCTAAGACCGCATTGACTCAGTGCGGTATTCAGCCTCTCTGGTGTCAAGTCTGATTTTGGAAAAAAAAAAAAAAATCCCAAATCAGACAGAGTGTTGACACCAGAGAGGCTAAGACCGCATTGACTCAGTGCGGTATTCAGCCTCTCTGGTGTCAAGAGACACCAGAGACACCACAATGAGTTCCAATGACGTGTGTCAACCGTGTCAACTTGTAGATTTATAGAGAGGTACTTAGCTCAGAGAGGAGTGAAGCGTACTTCACCCCTCTACCATTTCCACAGGGCGTCCTCTCTCTTTTCCTCAATCCGGTCCGCCGTGCTGTCCCACGCACCGCCTCGTCACCAGCTCTCGTACCACTCATGGCCCTGGCTGTTCTGTCTCCGTCCCGTCCAAGCCCATCTGTCACTTGCTCGTGCCGGTTTGCTCTGCCGGTTTGCTCTGCCGGTTTGCTCTGCCTTCTCTCCACTCTCCACCTGTATATATGGCAGCTTGTGTGGCCAGGAAAACCCACAGCTCACCCCAGGTGCGCCAATCACCCCAGGTGGAAACATTTACACTAATCACCAGGTGAGGGACGGAATTGGATGGGTGCATTCATACAGAGTGAAGGGAAGGAGAGATGACCCACACCCACACACGTCACCCCGTGACACAATACTCCTCCAAACTCAAAACAACTCCAAATATGAAGCCACAGCAAACCAAACTTATTTAAGCCAAAAATAACTAGTTGTCCCAAGCACATACAGCAGCGCCACAATGAGTTCCAATGACGTGTGTCAACTTGTAGATTTATAGAGAGGTACTTAGCTCAGAGAGGAGTGAAGCGTACTTCACCCCTCTACCATTTCCACAGGGCGTCCTCTCTCTTTTCCTCAATCCGGTCCGCTGTGCCGTCCAAGCCCATCTGTCACTTGCTCGTGTCCGTTTGCTCTGCCGGTGTGCTCTGCCGGTTTGCTCTCTCTTCTCTCCACTCTCCACCTGTATATATGGCAGCTTGTGTGGCCAGGAAAACCCACAGCTCACCCCAGGTGCGCCAATCACCCCAGGTGGAAACATTCACACTAATCACCAGGTGAGGGAGGGAATTGGATGGGTGCATTCATACAGAGTGCAGTGAAGGAGAGATGACCCACACCCACACACAGTCACCCCGTGACATTGACACCAGAGAGGCTAAGACCGCATTGACTCAGTGCGGTATTCAGCCTCTCTGGTGTCAAGTCTGATTTTGGAAAAAAATAATAATAATCCAAAATCAGACAGAGTGTTGACACCAGAGAGGCTAAGACCGCATTGACTCAGTGCGGTATTCAGCCTCTCTGGTGTCAAGTCTGATTTTGGAAAAAAAAAAAAAAAAAAAAATCCAAAATCAGACAGAGTGTTGAGACCAGAGAGGCTAAGACCGCATTGACTCAGTGTGGTATTCAGCCTCTCTGGTGTCAAGTCTGATTTTGGAAAAAAAAAAAAAAAATCCAAAATCAGACAGAGTGTTGAGACCAGAGAGGCTAAGACCGCACTGACTCAGTGCGGTATTCAGCCTCTCTGGTGTCAAGTCTGATTTTGGAAAAAAAAAAAAAAATCCAAAATCAGACAGAGTGTTGACACCAGAGAGGATAAGACCGCATTGACTCAGTGCGGTATTCAGCCTCTCTGGTGTCAAGTCTGATTTTGGAAAAAAAAAAAAAAAAAAAACTTAAAATCAGACAGAGTGTTGAGACCAGAGAGGCTAAGACCGCATTGACTCAGTGCGGTATTCAGCCTCTCTGGTGTCAAGTCTGATTTTGGAAAAAAAAAAAAAAAATCCCAAATCAGACAGAGTGTTGACACCAGAGAGGCTAAGACCGCATTGACTCAGTGCGGTATTCAGCCTCTCTGGTGTCAAGAGACACCAGAGACACCACAATGAGTTCCAATGACGTGTGTCAACCGTGTCAACTTGTAGATTTATAGAGAGGTACTTAGCTCAGAGAGGAGTGAAGCGTACTTCACCCCTCTACCATTTCCACAGGGCGTCCTCTCTCTTTTCCTCAATCCGGTCCGCCGTGCTGTCCCACGCACCGCCTCGTCACCAGCTCTCGTACCACTCATGGCCCTGGCTGTTCTGTCTCCGTCCCGTCCAAGCCCATCTGTCACTTGCTCGTGCCGGTTTGCTCTGCCGGTTTGCTCTGCCGGTTTGCTCTGCCTTCTCTCCACTCTCCACCTGTATATATGGCAGCTTGTGTGGCCAGGAAAACCCACAGCTCACCCCAGGTGCGCCAATCACCCCAGGTGGAAACATTCACACTAATCACCAGGTGAGGGAGGGAATTGGATGGGTGCATTCATACAGAGTGCAGTGAAGGAGAGATGACCCACACCCACACACAGTCACCCCGTGACATTGACACCAGAGAGGCTAAGACCGCATTGACTCAGTGCGGTATTCAGCCTCTCTGGTGTCAAGTCTGATTTTGGAAAAAAATAATAATAATCCAAAATCAGACAGAGTGTTGACACCAGAGAGGCTAAGACCGCATTGACTCAGTGCGGTATTCAGCCTCTCTGGTGTCAAGAGACACCAGAGACACCACAATGAGTTCCAATGACGTGTGTCAACCGTGTCAACTTGTAGATTTATAGAGAGGTACTTAGCTCATTTCCACCATTTCCACAGGGCGTCCTCTCTCTTTTCCTCAATCCGGTCCGCCGTGCTGTCCCACGCACCGCCTCGTCACCAGCTCTCGTACCACTCATGGCCCTGGCTGTCCTGTCTCCGTCCCGTCCAAGCCCATCTGTCACTTGCTCGTGCCGGTTTGCTCTGCCGGTTTGCTCTGCCTTCTCTCCACTCTCCACCTGTATATATGGCAGCTTGTGTGGCCAGGAAAACCCACAGCTCACCCCAGGTGCGCCAATCACCCCAGGTGGAAACATTTACACTAATCACCAGGTGAGGGACGGAATTGGATGGGTGCATTCATACAGAGTGAAGGGAAGGAGAGATGACCCACACCCACACACGTCACCCCGTGACACAATACTCCTCCAAACTCAAAACAACTCCAAATATGAAGCCACAGCAAACCAAACTTATTTAAGCCAAAAATAACTAGTTGTCCCAAGCACATACAGCAGCGCCACAATGAGTTCCAATGACGTGTGTCAACTTGTAGATTTATAGAGAGGTACTTAGCTCAGAGAGGAGTGAAGCGTACTTCACCCCTCTACCATTTCCACAGGGCGTCCTCTCTCTTTTCCTCAATCCGGTCCGCTGTGCCGTCCAAGCCCATCTGTCACTTGCTCGTGTCCGTTTGCTCTGCCGGTGTGCTCTGCCGGTTTGCTCTCCCTTCTCTCCATCTCCACCTGTATATATGGCAGCTTGTGTGGCCAGGAAAACCCACAGCTCACCCCAGGTGCGCCAATCACCCCAGGTGGAAACATTCACACTAATCACCAGGTGAGGGAGGGAATTGGATGGGTGCATTCATACAGAGTGCAGTGAAGGAGAGATGACCCACACCCACACACAGTCACCCCGTGACATTGACACCAGAGAGGCTAAGACCGCATTGACTCAGTGCGGTATTCAGCCTCTCTGGTGTCAAGTCTGATTTTGGAAAAAAATAATAATAATCCAAAATCAGACAGAGTGTTGACACCAGAGAGGCTAAGACCGCATTGACTCAGTGCGGTATTCAGCCTCTCTGGTGTCAAGTCTGATTTTGGAAAAAAAAAAAATCCAAAATCAGACAGAGTGTTGACACCAGAGAGGCTAAGACCGCATTGACTCAGTGCGGTATTCAGCCTCTCTGGTGTCAAGTCTGATTTTGGAAAAAAAAAAAAAAATCCCAAATCAGACAGAGTGTTGACACCAGAGAGGCTAAGACCGCATTGACTCAGTGCGGTATTCAGCCTCTCTGGTGTCAAGAGACACCAGAGACACCACAATGAGTTCCAATGACGTGTGTCAACCGTGTCAACTTGTAGATTTATAGAGAGGTACTTAGCTCAGAGAGGAGTGAAGCGTACTTCACCCCTCTACCATTTCCACAGGGCGTCCTCTCTCTTTTCCTCAATCCGGTCCGCCGTGCTGTCCCACGCACCGCCTCGTCACCAGCTCTCGTACCACTCATGGCCCTGGCTGTTCTGTCTCCGTCCCGTCCAAGCCCATCTGTCACTTGCTCGTGCCGGTTTGCTCTGCCGGTTTGCTCTGCCGGTTTGCTCTGCCTTCTCTCCACTCTCCACCTGTATATATGGCAGCTTGTGTGGCCAGGAAAACCCACAGCTCACCCCAGGTGCGCCAATCACCCCAGGTGGAAACATTTACACTAATCACCAGGTGAGGGACGGAATTGGATGGGTGCATTCATACAGAGTGAAGGGAAGGAGAGATGACCCACACCCACACACGTCACCCCGTGACACAATACTCCTCCAAACTCAAAACAACTCCAAATATGAAGCCACAGCAAACCAAACTTATTTAAGCCAAAAATAACTAGTTGTCCCAAGCACATACAGCAGCGCCACAATGAGTTCCAATGACGTGTGTCAACTTGTAGATTTATAGAGAGGTACTTAGCTCAGAGAGGAGTGAAGCGTACTTCACCCCTCTACCATTTCCACAGGGCGTCCTCTCTCTTTTCCTCAATCCGGTCCGCTGTGCCGTCCAAGCCCATCTGTCACTTGCTCGTGTCCGTTTGCTCTGCCGGTGTGCTCTGCCGGTTTGCTCTCCCTTCTCTCCATCTCCACCTGTATATATGGCAGCTTGTGTGGCCAGGAAAACCCACAGCTCACCCCAGGTGCGCCAATCACCCCAGGTGGAAACATTCACACTAATCACCAGGTGAGGGAGGGAATTGGATGGGTGCATTCATACAGAGTGCAGTGAAGGAGAGATGACCCACACCCACACACAGTCACCCCGTGACATTGACACCAGAGAGGCTAAGACCGCATTGACTCAGTGCGGTATTCAGCCTCTCTGGTGTCAAGTCTGATTTTGGAAAAAAATAATAATAATCCAAAATCAGACAGAGTGTTGACACCAGAGAGGCTAAGACCGCATTGACTCAGTGCGGTATTCAGCCTCTCTGGTGTCAAGTCTGATTTTGGAAAAAAAAAAAAAAAAAAAAATCCAAAATCAGACAGAGTGTTGAGACCAGAGAGGCTAAGACCGCATTGACTCAGTGTGGTATTCAGCCTCTCTGGTGTCAAGTCTGATTTTGGAAAAAAAAAAAAAAAATCCAAAATCAGACAGAGTGTTGAGACCAGAGAGGCTAAGACCGCACTGACTCAGTGCGGTATTCAGCCTCTCTGGTGTCAAGTCTGATTTTGGAAAAAAAAAAAAAAATCCAAAATCAGACAGAGTGTTGACACCAGAGAGGATAAGACCGCATTGACTCAGTGCGGTATTCAGCCTCTCTGGTGTCAAGTCTGATTTTGGAAAAAAAAAAAAAAAAAAAACTTAAAATCAGACAGAGTGTTGAGACCAGAGAGGCTAAGACCGCATTGACTCAGTGCGGTATTCAGCCTCTCTGGTGTCAAGTCTGATTTTGGAAAAAAAAAAAAAAAATCCCAAATCAGACAGAGTGTTGACACCAGAGAGGCTAAGACCGCATTGACTCAGTGCGGTATTCAGCCTCTCTGGTGTCAAGAGACACCAGAGACACCACAATGAGTTCCAATGACGTGTGTCAACCGTGTCAACTTGTAGATTTATAGAGAGGTACTTAGCTCAGAGAGGAGTGAAGCGTACTTCACCCCTCTACCATTTCCACAGGGCGTCCTCTCTCTTTTCCTCAATCCGGTCCGCCGTGCTGTCCCACGCACCGCCTCGTCACCAGCTCTCGTACCACTCATGGCCCTGGCTGTTCTGTCTCCGTCCCGTCCAAGCCCATCTGTCACTTGCTCGTGCCGGTTTGCTCTGCCGGTTTGCTCTGCCGGTTTGCTCTGCCTTCTCTCCACTCTCCACCTGTATATATGGCAGCTTGTGTGGCCAGGAAAACCCACAGCTCACCCCAGGTGCGCCAATCACCCCAGGTGGAAACATTCACACTAATCACCAGGTGAGGGAGGGAATTGGATGGGTGCATTCATACAGAGTGCAGTGAAGGAGAGATGACCCACACCCACACACAGTCACCCCGTGACATTGACACCAGAGAGGCTAAGACCGCATTGACTCAGTGCGGTATTCAGCCTCTCTGGTGTCAAGTCTGATTTTGGAAAAAAATAATAATAATCCAAAATCAGACAGAGTGTTGACACCAGAGAGGCTAAGACCGCATTGACTCAGTGCGGTATTCAGCCTCTCTGGTGTCAAGAGACACCAGAGACACCACAATGAGTTCCAATGACGTGTGTCAACCGTGTCAACTTGTAGATTTATAGAGAGGTACTTAGCTCATTTCCACCATTTCCACAGGGCGTCCTCTCTCTTTTCCTCAATCCGGTCCGCCGTGCTGTCCCACGCACCGCCTCGTCACCAGCTCTCGTACCACTCATGGCCCTGGCTGTCCTGTCTCCGTCCCGTCCAAGCCCATCTGTCACTTGCTCGTGCCGGTTTGCTCTGCCGGTTTGCTCTGCCTTCTCTCCACTCTCCACCTGTATATATGGCAGCTTGTGTGGCCAGGAAAACCCACAGCTCACCCCAGGTGCGCCAATCACCCCAGGTGGAAACATTTACACTAATCACCAGGTGAGGGACGGAATTGGATGGGTGCATTCATACAGAGTGAAGGGAAGGAGAGATGACCCACACCCACACACGTCACCCCGTGACACAATACTCCTCCAAACTCAAAACAACTCCAAATATGAAGCCACAGCAAACCAAACTTATTTAAGCCAAAAATAACTAGTTGTCCCAAGCACATACAGCAGCGCCACAATGAGTTCCAATGACGTGTGTCAACTTGTAGATTTATAGAGAGGTACTTAGCTCAGAGAGGAGTGAAGCGTACTTCACCCCTCTACCATTTCCACAGGGCGTCCTCTCTCTTTTCCTCAATCCGGTCCGCTGTGCCGTCCAAGCCCATCTGTCACTTGCTCGTGTCCGTTTGCTCTGCCGGTGTGCTCTGCCGGTTTGCTCTCCCTTCTCTCCATCTCCACCTGTATATATGGCAGCTTGTGTGGCCAGGAAAACCCACAGCTCACCCCAGGTGCGCCAATCACCCCAGGTGGAAACATTCACACTAATCACCAGGTGAGGGAGGGAATTGGATGGGTGCATTCATACAGAGTGCAGTGAAGGAGAGATGACCCACACCCACACACAGTCACCCCGTGACATTGACACCAGAGAGGCTAAGACCGCATTGACTCAGTGCGGTATTCAGCCTCTCTGGTGTCAAGTCTGATTTTGGAAAAAAATAATAATAATCCAAAATCAGACAGAGTGTTGACACCAGAGAGGCTAAGACCGCATTGACTCAGTGCGGTATTCAGCCTCTCTGGTGTCAAGTCTGATTTTGGAAAAAAAAAAAATCCAAAATCAGACAGAGTGTTGACACCAGAGAGGCTAAGACCGCATTGACTCAGTGCGGTATTCAGCCTCTCTGGTGTCAAGTCTGATTTTGGAAAAAAAAAAAAAAATCCCAAATCAGACAGAGTGTTGACACCAGAGAGGCTAAGACCGCATTGACTCAGTGCGGTATTCAGCCTCTCTGGTGTCAAGAGACACCAGAGACACCACAATGAGTTCCAATGACGTGTGTCAACCGTGTCAACTTGTAGATTTATAGAGAGGTACTTAGCTCAGAGAGGAGTGAAGCGTACTTCACCCCTCTACCATTTCCACAGGGCGTCCTCTCTCTTTTCCTCAATCCGGTCCGCCGTGCTGTCCCACGCACCGCCTCGTCACCAGCTCTCGTACCACTCATGGCCCTGGCTGTTCTGTCTCCGTCCCGTCCAAGCCCATCTGTCACTTGCTCGTGCCGGTTTGCTCTGCCGGTTTGCTCTGCCGGTTTGCTCTGCCTTCTCTCCACTCTCCACCTGTATATATGGCAGCTTGTGTGGCCAGGAAAACCCACAGCTCACCCCAGGTGCGCCAATCACCCCAGGTGGAAACATTTACACTAATCACCAGGTGAGGGACGGAATTGGATGGGTGCATTCATACAGAGTGAAGGGAAGGAGAGATGACCCACACCCACACACGTCACCCCGTGACACAATACTCCTCCAAACTCAAAACAACTCCAAATATGAAGCCACAGCAAACCAAACTTATTTAAGCCAAAAATAACTAGTTGTCCCAAGCACATACAGCAGCGCCACAATGAGTTCCAATGACGTGTGTCAACTTGTAGATTTATAGAGAGGTACTTAGCTCAGAGAGGAGTGAAGCGTACTTCACCCCTCTACCATTTCCACAGGGCGTCCTCTCTCTTTTCCTCAATCCGGTCCGCTGTGCCGTCCAAGCCCATCTGTCACTTGCTCGTGTCCGTTTGCTCTGCCGGTGTGCTCTGCCGGTTTGCTCTCTCTTCTCTCCACTCTCCACCTGTATATATGGCAGCTTGTGTGGCCAGGAAAACCCACAGCTCACCCCAGGTGCGCCAATCACCCCAGGTGGAAACATTCACACTAATCACCAGGTGAGGGAGGGAATTGGATGGGTGCATTCATACAGAGTGCAGTGAAGGAGAGATGACCCACACCCACACACAGTCACCCCGTGACATTGACACCAGAGAGGCTAAGACCGCATTGACTCAGTGCGGTATTCAGCCTCTCTGGTGTCAAGTCTGATTTTGGAAAAAAATAATAATAATCCAAAATCAGACAGAGTGTTGACACCAGAGAGGCTAAGACCGCATTGACTCAGTGCGGTATTCAGCCTCTCTGGTGTCAAGTCTGATTTTGGAAAAAAAAAAAAAAAAAAAAATCCAAAATCAGACAGAGTGTTGAGACCAGAGAGGCTAAGACCGCATTGACTCAGTGTGGTATTCAGCCTCTCTGGTGTCAAGTCTGATTTTGGAAAAAAAAAAAAAAAATCCAAAATCAGACAGAGTGTTGAGACCAGAGAGGCTAAGACCGCACTGACTCAGTGCGGTATTCAGCCTCTCTGGTGTCAAGTCTGATTTTGGAAAAAAAAAAAAAAATCCAAAATCAGACAGAGTGTTGACACCAGAGAGGATAAGACCGCATTGACTCAGTGCGGTATTCAGCCTCTCTGGTGTCAAGTCTGATTTTGGAAAAAAAAAAAAAAAAAAAACTTAAAATCAGACAGAGTGTTGAGACCAGAGAGGCTAAGACCGCATTGACTCAGTGCGGTATTCAGCCTCTCTGGTGTCAAGTCTGATTTTGGAAAAAAAAAAAAAAAATCCCAAATCAGACAGAGTGTTGACACCAGAGAGGCTAAGACCGCATTGACTCAGTGCGGTATTCAGCCTCTCTGGTGTCAAGAGACACCAGAGACACCACAATGAGTTCCAATGACGTGTGTCAACCGTGTCAACTTGTAGATTTATAGAGAGGTACTTAGCTCAGAGAGGAGTGAAGCGTACTTCACCCCTCTACCATTTCCACAGGGCGTCCTCTCTCTTTTCCTCAATCCGGTCCGCCGTGCTGTCCCACGCACCGCCTCGTCACCAGCTCTCGTACCACTCATGGCCCTGGCTGTTCTGTCTCCGTCCCGTCCAAGCCCATCTGTCACTTGCTCGTGCCGGTTTGCTCTGCCGGTTTGCTCTGCCGGTTTGCTCTGCCTTCTCTCCACTCTCCACCTGTATATATGGCAGCTTGTGTGGCCAGGAAAACCCACAGCTCACCCCAGGTGCGCCAATCACCCCAGGTGGAAACATTCACACTAATCACCAGGTGAGGGAGGGAATTGGATGGGTGCATTCATACAGAGTGCAGTGAAGGAGAGATGACCCACACCCACACACAGTCACCCCGTGACATTGACACCAGAGAGGCTAAGACCGCATTGACTCAGTGCGGTATTCAGCCTCTCTGGTGTCAAGTCTGATTTTGGAAAAAAATAATAATAATCCAAAATCAGACAGAGTGTTGACACCAGAGAGGCTAAGACCGCATTGACTCAGTGCGGTATTCAGCCTCTCTGGTGTCAAGAGACACCAGAGACACCACAATGAGTTCCAATGACGTGTGTCAACCGTGTCAACTTGTAGATTTATAGAGAGGTACTTAGCTCATTTCCACCATTTCCACAGGGCGTCCTCTCTCTTTTCCTCAATCCGGTCCGCCGTGCTGTCCCACGCACCGCCTCGTCACCAGCTCTCGTACCACTCATGGCCCTGGCTGTCCTGTCTCCGTCCCGTCCAAGCCCATCTGTCACTTGCTCGTGCCGGTTTGCTCTGCCGGTTTGCTCTGCCTTCTCTCCACTCTCCACCTGTATATATGGCAGCTTGTGTGGCCAGGAAAACCCACAGCTCACCCCAGGTGCGCCAATCACCCCAGGTGGAAACATTTACACTAATCACCAGGTGAGGGACGGAATTGGATGGGTGCATTCATACAGAGTGAAGGGAAGGAGAGATGACCCACACCCGTCACCCCGTGACACAATACTCCTCCAAACTCAAAACAACTCCAAATATGAAGCCACAGCAAACCAAACTTATTTAAGCCAAAAATAACTAGTTGTCCCAAGCACATACAGCAGCGCCACAATGAGTTCCAATGACGTGTGTCAACTTGTAGATTTATAGAGAGGTACTTAGCTCAGAGAGGAGTGAAGCGTACTTCACCCCTCTACCATTTCCACAGGGCGTCCTCTCTCTTTTCCTCAATCCGGTCCGCTGTGCCGTCCAAGCCCATCTGTCACTTGCTCGTGTCCGTTTGCTCTGCCGGTGTGCTCTGCCGGTTTGCTCTCTCTTCTCTCCACTCTCCACCTGTATATATGGCAGCTTGTGTGGCCAGGAAAACCCACAGCTCACCCCAGGTGCGCCAATCACCCCAGGTGGAAACATTCACACTAATCACCAGGTGAGGGAGGGAATTGGATGGGTGCATTCATACAGAGTGCAGTGAAGGAGAGATGACCCACACCCACACACAGTCACCCCGTGACATTGACACCAGAGAGGCTAAGACCGCATTGACTCAGTGCGGTATTCAGCCTCTCTGGTGTCAAGTCTGATTTTGGAAAAAAATAATAATAATCCAAAATCAGACAGAGTGTTGACACCAGAGAGGCTAAGACCGCATTGACTCAGTGCGGTATTCAGCCTCTCTGGTGTCAAGTCTGATTTTGGAAAAAAAAAAAAAAAAAAAAATCCAAAATCAGACAGAGTGTTGAGACCAGAGAGGCTAAGACCGCATTGACTCAGTGTGGTATTCAGCCTCTCTGGTGTCAAGTCTGATTTTGGAAAAAAAAAAAAAAAATCCAAAATCAGACAGAGTGTTGAGACCAGAGAGGCTAAGACCGCACTGACTCAGTGCGGTATTCAGCCTCTCTGGTGTCAAGTCTGATTTTGGAAAAAAAAAAAAAAATCCAAAATCAGACAGAGTGTTGACACCAGAGAGGATAAGACCGCATTGACTCAGTGCGGTATTCAGCCTCTCTGGTGTCAAGTCTGATTTTGGAAAAAAAAAAAAAAAAAAAACTTAAAATCAGACAGAGTGTTGAGACCAGAGAGGCTAAGACCGCATTGACTCAGTGCGGTATTCAGCCTCTCTGGTGTCAAGTCTGATTTTGGAAAAAAAAAAAAAAAATCCCAAATCAGACAGAGTGTTGACACCAGAGAGGCTAAGACCGCATTGACTCAGTGCGGTATTCAGCCTCTCTGGTGTCAAGAGACACCAGAGACACCACAATGAGTTCCAATGACGTGTGTCAACCGTGTCAACTTGTAGATTTATAGAGAGGTACTTAGCTCAGAGAGGAGTGAAGCGTACTTCACCCCTCTACCATTTCCACAGGGCGTCCTCTCTCTTTTCCTCAATCCGGTCCGCCGTGCTGTCCCACGCACCGCCTCGTCACCAGCTCTCGTACCACTCATGGCCCTGGCTGTTCTGTCTCCGTCCCGTCCAAGCCCATCTGTCACTTGCTCGTGCCGGTTTGCTCTGCCGGTTTGCTCTGCCGGTTTGCTCTGCCTTCTCTCCACTCTCCACCTGTATATATGGCAGCTTGTGTGGCCAGGAAAACCCACAGCTCACCCCAGGTGCGCCAATCACCCCAGGTGGAAACATTCACACTAATCACCAGGTGAGGGAGGGAATTGGATGGGTGCATTCATACAGAGTGCAGTGAAGGAGAGATGACCCACACCCACACACAGTCACCCCGTGACATTGACACCAGAGAGGCTAAGACCGCATTGACTCAGTGCGGTATTCAGCCTCTCTGGTGTCAAGTCTGATTTTGGAAAAAAATAATAATAATCCAAAATCAGACAGAGTGTTGACACCAGAGAGGCTAAGACCGCATTGACTCAGTGCGGTATTCAGCCTCTCTGGTGTCAAGAGACACCAGAGACACCACAATGAGTTCCAATGACGTGTGTCAACCGTGTCAACTTGTAGATTTATAGAGAGGTACTTAGCTCATTTCCACCATTTCCACAGGGCGTCCTCTCTCTTTTCCTCAATCCGGTCCGCCGTGCTGTCCCACGCACCGCCTCGTCACCAGCTCTCGTACCACTCATGGCCCTGGCTGTCCTGTCTCCGTCCCGTCCAAGCCCATCTGTCACTTGCTCGTGCCGGTTTGCTCTGCCGGTTTGCTCTGCCTTCTCTCCACTCTCCACCTGTATATATGGCAGCTTGTGTGGCCAGGAAAACCCACAGCTCACCCCAGGTGCGCCAATCACCCCAGGTGGAAACATTTACACTAATCACCAGGTGAGGGACGGAATTGGATGGGTGCATTCATACAGAGTGAAGGGAAGGAGAGATGACCCACACCCACACACGTCACCCCGTGACACAATACTCCTCCAAACTCAAAACAACTCCAAATATGAAGCCACAGCAAACCAAACTTATTTAAGCCAAAAATAACTAGTTGTCCCAAGCACATACAGCAGCGCCACAATGAGTTCCAATGACGTGTGTCAACTTGTAGATTTATAGAGAGGTACTTAGCTCAGAGAGGAGTGAAGCGTACTTCACCCCTCTACCATTTCCACAGGGCGTCCTCTCTCTTTTCCTCAATCCGGTCCGCTGTGCCGTCCAAGCCCATCTGTCACTTGCTCGTGTCCGTTTGCTCTGCCGGTGTGCTCTGCCGGTTTGCTCTCCCTTCTCTCCATCTCCACCTGTATATATGGCAGCTTGTGTGGCCAGGAAAACCCACAGCTCACCCCAGGTGCGCCAATCACCCCAGGTGGAAACATTCACACTAATCACCAGGTGAGGGAGGGAATTGGATGGGTGCATTCATACAGAGTGCAGTGAAGGAGAGATGACCCACACCCACACACAGTCACCCCGTGACATTGACACCAGAGAGGCTAAGACCGCATTGACTCAGTGCGGTATTCAGCCTCTCTGGTGTCAAGTCTGATTTTGGAAAAAAATAATAATAATCCAAAATCAGACAGAGTGTTGACACCAGAGAGGCTAAGACCGCATTGACTCAGTGCGGTATTCAGCCTCTCTGGTGTCAAGTCTGATTTTGGAAAAAAAAAAAATCCAAAATCAGACAGAGTGTTGACACCAGAGAGGCTAAGACCGCATTGACTCAGTGCGGTATTCAGCCTCTCTGGTGTCAAGTCTGATTTTGGAAAAAAAAAAAAAAATCCCAAATCAGACAGAGTGTTGACACCAGAGAGGCTAAGACCGCATTGACTCAGTGCGGTATTCAGCCTCTCTGGTGTCAAGAGACACCAGAGACACCACAATGAGTTCCAATGACGTGTGTCAACCGTGTCAACTTGTAGATTTATAGAGAGGTACTTAGCTCAGAGAGGAGTGAAGCGTACTTCACCCCTCTACCATTTCCACAGGGCGTCCTCTCTCTTTTCCTCAATCCGGTCCGCCGTGCTGTCCCACGCACCGCCTCGTCACCAGCTCTCGTACCACTCATGGCCCTGGCTGTTCTGTCTCCGTCCCGTCCAAGCCCATCTGTCACTTGCTCGTGCCGGTTTGCTCTGCCGGTTTGCTCTGCCGGTTTGCTCTGCCTTCTCTCCACTCTCCACCTGTATATATGGCAGCTTGTGTGGCCAGGAAAACCCACAGCTCACCCCAGGTGCGCCAATCACCCCAGGTGGAAACATTTACACTAATCACCAGGTGAGGGACGGAATTGGATGGGTGCATTCATACAGAGTGAAGGGAAGGAGAGATGACCCACACCCACACACGTCACCCCGTGACACAATACTCCTCCAAACTCAAAACAACTCCAAATATGAAGCCACAGCAAACCAAACTTATTTAAGCCAAAAATAACTAGTTGTCCCAAGCACATACAGCAGCGCCACAATGAGTTCCAATGACGTGTGTCAACTTGTAGATTTATAGAGAGGTACTTAGCTCAGAGAGGAGTGAAGCGTACTTCACCCCTCTACCATTTCCACAGGGCGTCCTCTCTCTTTTCCTCAATCCGGTCCGCTGTGCCGTCCAAGCCCATCTGTCACTTGCTCGTGTCCATTTGCTCTGCCGGTTTGCTCTGCCGGTTTGCTCTGCCTTCTCTCCACTCTCCACCTGTATATATGGCAGCTTGTGTGGCCAGGAAAACCCACAGCTCACCCCAGGTGCGCCAATCACCCCAGGTGGAAACATTTACACTAATCACCAGGTGAGGGACGGAATTGGATGGGTGCATTCATACAGAGTGAAGGGAAGGAGAGATGACCCACACCCACACACGTCACCCCGTGACACAATACTCCTCCAAACTCAAAACAACTCCAAATATGAAGCCACAGCAAACCAAACTTATTTAAGCCAAAAATAACTAGTTGTCCCAAGCACATACAGCAGCGCCACAATGAGTTCCAATGACGTGTGTCAACTTGTAGATTTATAGAGAGGTACTTAGCTCAGAGAGGAGTGAAGCGTACTTCACCCCTCTACCATTTCCACAGGGCGTCCTCTCTCTTTTCCTCAATCCGGTCCGCTGTGCCGTCCAAGCCCATCTGTCACTTGCTCGTGTCCGTTTGCTCTGCCGGTGTGCTCTGCCGGTTTGCTCTCCCTTCTCTCCATCTCCACCTGTATATATGGCAGCTTGTGTGGCCAGGAAAACCCACAGCTCACCCCAGGTGCGCCAATCACCCCAGGTGGAAACATTCACACTAATCACCAGGTGAGGGAGGGAATTGGATGGGTGCATTCATACAGAGTGCAGTGAAGGAGAGATGACCCACACCCACACACAGTCACCCCGTGACATTGACACCAGAGAGGCTAAGACCGCATTGACTCAGTGCGGTATTCAGCCTCTCTGGTGTCAAGTCTGATTTTGGAAAAAAATAATAATAATCCAAAATCAGACAGAGTGTTGACACCAGAGAGGCTAAGACCGCATTGACTCAGTGCGGTATTCAGCCTCTCTGGTGTCAAGTCTGATTTTGGAAAAAAAAAAAATCCAAAATCAGACAGAGTGTTGACACCAGAGAGGCTAAGACCGCATTGACTCAGTGCGGTATTCAGCCTCTCTGGTGTCAAGTCTGATTTTGGAAAAAAAAAAAAAAATCCCAAATCAGACAGAGTGTTGACACCAGAGAGGCTAAGACCGCATTGACTCAGTGCGGTATTCAGCCTCTCTGGTGTCAAGAGACACCAGAGACACCACAATGAGTTCCAATGACGTGTGTCAACCGTGTCAACTTGTAGATTTATAGAGAGGTACTTAGCTCAGAGAGGAGTGAAGCGTACTTCACCCCTCTACCATTTCCACAGGGCGTCCTCTCTCTTTTCCTCAATCCGGTCCGCCGTGCTGTCCCACGCACCGCCTCGTCACCAGCTCTCGTACCACTCATGGCCCTGGCTGTTCTGTCTCCGTCCCGTCCAAGCCCATCTGTCACTTGCTCGTGCCGGTTTGCTCTGCCGGTTTGCTCTGCCGGTTTGCTCTGCCTTCTCTCCACTCTCCACCTGTATATATGGCAGCTTGTGTGGCCAGGAAAACCCACAGCTCACCCCAGGTGCGCCAATCACCCCAGGTGGAAACATTTACACTAATCACCAGGTGAGGGACGGAATTGGATGGGTGCATTCATACAGAGTGAAGGGAAGGAGAGATGACCCACACCCACACACGTCACCCCGTGACACAATACTCCTCCAAACTCAAAACAACTCCAAATATGAAGCCACAGCAAACCAAACTTATTTAAGCCAAAAATAACTAGTTGTCCCAAGCACATACAGCAGCGCCACAATGAGTTCCAATGACGTGTGTCAACTTGTAGATTTATAGAGAGGTACTTAGCTCAGAGAGGAGTGAAGCGTACTTCACCCCTCTACCATTTCCACAGGGCGTCCTCTCTCTTTTCCTCAATCCGGTCCGCTGTGCCGTCCAAGCCCATCTGTCACTTGCTCGTGTCCGTTTGCTCTGCCGGTGTGCTCTGCCGGTTTGCTCTCTCTTCTCTCCACTCTCCACCTGTATATATGGCAGCTTGTGTGGCCAGGAAAACCCACAGCTCACCCCAGGTGCGCCAATCACCCCAGGTGGAAACATTCACACTAATCACCAGGTGAGGGAGGGAATTGGATGGGTGCATTCATACAGAGTGCAGTGAAGGAGAGATGACCCACACCCACACACAGTCACCCCGTGACATTGACACCAGAGAGGCTAAGACCGCATTGACTCAGTGCGGTATTCAGCCTCTCTGGTGTCAAGTCTGATTTTGGAAAAAAATAATAATAATCCAAAATCAGACAGAGTGTTGACACCAGAGAGGCTAAGACCGCATTGACTCAGTGCGGTATTCAGCCTCTCTGGTGTCAAGTCTGATTTTGGAAAAAAAAAAAAAAAAAAAAATCCAAAATCAGACAGAGTGTTGAGACCAGAGAGGCTAAGACCGCATTGACTCAGTGTGGTATTCAGCCTCTCTGGTGTCAAGTCTGATTTTGGAAAAAAAAAAAAAAAATCCAAAATCAGACAGAGTGTTGAGACCAGAGAGGCTAAGACCGCACTGACTCAGTGCGGTATTCAGCCTCTCTGGTGTCAAGTCTGATTTTGGAAAAAAAAAAAAAAATCCAAAATCAGACAGAGTGTTGACACCAGAGAGGATAAGACCGCATTGACTCAGTGCGGTATTCAGCCTCTCTGGTGTCAAGTCTGATTTTGGAAAAAAAAAAAAAAAAAAAACTTAAAATCAGACAGAGTGTTGAGACCAGAGAGGCTAAGACCGCATTGACTCAGTGCGGTATTCAGCCTCTCTGGTGTCAAGTCTGATTTTGGAAAAAAAAAAAAAAAATCCCAAATCAGACAGAGTGTTGACACCAGAGAGGCTAAGACCGCATTGACTCAGTGCGGTATTCAGCCTCTCTGGTGTCAAGAGACACCAGAGACACCACAATGAGTTCCAATGACGTGTGTCAACCGTGTCAACTTGTAGATTTATAGAGAGGTACTTAGCTCAGAGAGGAGTGAAGCGTACTTCACCCCTCTACCATTTCCACAGGGCGTCCTCTCTCTTTTCCTCAATCCGGTCCGCCGTGCTGTCCCACGCACCGCCTCGTCACCAGCTCTCGTACCACTCATGGCCCTGGCTGTTCTGTCTCCGTCCCGTCCAAGCCCATCTGTCACTTGCTCGTGCCGGTTTGCTCTGCCGGTTTGCTCTGCCTTCTCTCCACTCTCCACCTGTATATATGGCAGCTTGTGTGGCCAGGAAAACCCACAGCTCACCCCAGGTGCGCCAATCACCCCAGGTGGAAACATTCACACTAATCACCAGGTGAGGGAGGGAATTGGATGGGTGCATTCATACAGAGTGCAGTGAAGGAGAGATGACCCACACCCACACACAGTCACCCCGTGACATTGACACCAGAGAGGCTAAGACCGCATTGACTCAGTGCGGTATTCAGCCTCTCTGGTGTCAAGTCTGATTTTGGAAAAAAATAATAATAATCCAAAATCAGACAGAGTGTTGACACCAGAGAGGCTAAGACCGCATTGACTCAGTGCGGTATTCAGCCTCTCTGGTGTCAAGAGACACCAGAGACACCACAATGAGTTCCAATGACGTGTGTCAACCGTGTCAACTTGTAGATTTATAGAGAGGTACTTAGCTCATTTCCACCATTTCCACAGGGCGTCCTCTCTCTTTTCCTCAATCCGGTCCGCCGTGCTGTCCCACGCACCGCCTCGTCACCAGCTCTCGTACCACTCATGGCCCTGGCTGTCCTGTCTCCGTCCCGTCCAAGCCCATCTGTCACTTGCTCGTGCCGGTTTGCTCTGCCGGTTTGCTCTGCCTTCTCTCCACTCTCCACCTGTATATATGGCAGCTTGTGTGGCCAGGAAAACCCACAGCTCACCCCAGGTGCGCCAATCACCCCAGGTGGAAACATTTACACTAATCACCAGGTGAGGGACGGAATTGGATGGGTGCATTCATACAGAGTGAAGGGAAGGAGAGATGACCCACACCCACACACGTCACCCCGTGACACAATACTCCTCCAAACTCAAAACAACTCCAAATATGAAGCCACAGCAAACCAAACTTATTTAAGCCAAAAATAACTAGTTGTCCCAAGCACATACAGCAGCGCCACAATGAGTTCCAATGACGTGTGTCAACTTGTAGATTTATAGAGAGGTACTTAGCTCAGAGAGGAGTGAAGCGTACTTCACCCCTCTACCATTTCCACAGGGCGTCCTCTCTCTTTTCCTCAATCCGGTCCGCTGTGCCGTCCAAGCCCATCTGTCACTTGCTCGTGTCCATTTGCTCTGCCGGTTTGCTCTGCCGGTTTGCTCTGCCTTCTCTCCACTCTCCACCTGTATATGGCAGCTTGTGTGGCCAGGAAAACCCACAGCTCACCCCAGGTGCGCCAATCACCCCAGGTGGAAACATTTACACTAATCACCAGGTGAGGGACGGAATTGGATGGGTGCATTCATACAGAGTGAAGGGAAGGAGAGATGACCCACACCCACACACGTCACCCCGTGACACAATACTCCTCCAAACTCAAAACAACTCCAAATATGAAGCCACAGCAAACCAAACTTATTTAAGCCAAAAATAACTAGTTGTCCCAAGCACATACAGCAGCGCCACAATGAGTTCCAATGACGTGTGTCAACTTGTAGATTTATAGAGAGGTACTTAGCTCAGAGAGGAGTGAAGCGTACTTCACCCCTCTACCATTTCCACAGGGCGTCCTCTCTCTTTTCCTCAATCCGGTCCGCTGTGCCGTCCAAGCCCATCTGTCACTTGCTCGTGTCCGTTTGCTCTGCCGGTGTGCTCTGCCGGTTTGCTCTCCCTTCTCTCCATCTCCACCTGTATATATGGCAGCTTGTGTGGCCAGGAAAACCCACAGCTCACCCCAGGTGCGCCAATCACCCCAGGTGGAAACATTCACACTAATCACCAGGTGAGGGAGGGAATTGGATGGGTGCATTCATACAGAGTGCAGTGAAGGAGAGATGACCCACACCCACACAGTCACCCCGTGACATTGACACCAGAGAGGCTAAGACCGCATTGACTCAGTGCGGTATTCAGCCTCTCTGGTGTCAAGTCTGATTTTGGAAAAAAATAATAATAATCCAAAATCAGACAGAGTGTTGACACCAGAGAGGCTAAGACCGCATTGACTCAGTGCGGTATTCAGCCTCTCTGGTGTCAAGTCTGATTTTGGAAAAAAAAGAAAATCCAAAATCAGACAGAGTGTTGACACCAGAGAGGCTAAGACCGCATTGACTCAGTGCGGTATTCAGCCTCTCTGGTGTCAAGTCTGATTTTGGAAAAAAAAAAAAAAATCCCAAATCAGACAGAGTGTTGACACCAGAGAGGCTAAGACCGCATTGACTCAGTGCGGTATTCAGCCTCTCTGGTGTCAAGAGACACCAGAGACACCACAATGAGTTCCAATGACGTGTGTCAACCGTGTCAACTTGTAGATTTATAGAGAGGTACTTAGCTCAGAGAGGAGTGAAGCGTACTTCACCCCTCTACCATTTCCACAGGGCGTCCTCTCTCTTTTCCTCAATCCGGTCCGCCGTGCTGTCCCACGCACCGCCTCGTCACCAGCTCTCGTACCACTCATGGCCCTGGCTGTCCTGTCTCCGTCCCGTCCAAGCCCATCTGTCACTTGCTCGTGCCGGTTTGCTCTGCCGGTTTGCTCTGCCTTCTCTCCACTCTCCACCTGTATATATGGCAGCTTGTGTGGCCAGGAAAACCCACAGCTCACCCCAGGTGCGCCAATCACCCCAGGTGGAAACATTTACACTAATCACCAGGTGAGGGACGGAATTGGATGGGTGCATTCATACAGAGTGAAGGGAAGGAGAGATGACCCACACCCACACACGTCACCCCGTGACACAATACTCCTCCAAACTCAAAACAACTCCAAATATGAAGCCACAGCAAACCAAACTTATTTAAGCCAAAAATAACTAGTTGTCCCAAGCACATACAGCAGCGCCACAATGAGTTCCAATGACGTGTGTCAACTTGTAGATTTATAGAGAGGTACTTAGCTCAGAGAGGAGTGAAGCGTACTTCACCCCTCTACCATTTCCACAGGGCGTCCTCTCTCTTTTCCTCAATCCGGTCCGCTGTGCCGTCCAAGCCCATCTGTCACTTGCTCGTGTCCATTTGCTCTGCCGGTTTGCTCTGCCGGTTTGCTCTGCCTTCTCTCCACTCTCCACCTGTATATATGGCAGCTTGTGTGGCCAGGAAAACCCACAGCTCACCCCAGGTGCGCCAATCACCCCAGGTGGAAACATTTACACTAATCACCAGGTGAGGGACGGAATTGGATGGGTGCATTCATACAGAGTGAAGGGAAGGAGAGATGACCCACACCCACACACGTCACCCCGTGACACAATACTCCTCCAAACTCAAAACAACTCCAAATATGAAGCCACAGCAAACCAAACTTATTTAAGCCAAAAATAACTAGTTGTCCCAAGCACATACAGCAGCGCCACAATGAGTTCCAATGACGTGTGTCAACTTGTAGATTTATAGAGAGGTACTTAGCTCAGAGAGGAGTGAAGCGTACTTCACCCCTCTACCATTTCCACAGGGCGTCCTCTCTCTTTTCCTCAATCCGGTCCGCTGTGCCGTCCAAGCCCATCTGTCACTTGCTCGTGTCCGTTTGCTCTGCCGGTGTGCTCTGCCGGTTTGCTCTCCCTTCTCTCCATCTCCACCTGTATATATGGCAGCTTGTGTGGCCAGGAAAACCCACAGCTCACCCCAGGTGCGCCAATCACCCCAGGTGGAAACATTCACACTAATCACCAGGTGAGGGAGGGAATTGGATGGGTGCATTCATACAGAGTGCAGTGAAGGAGAGATGACCCACACCCACACAGTCACCCCGTGACATTGACACCAGAGAGGCTAAGACCGCATTGACTCAGTGCGGTATTCAGCCTCTCTGGTGTCAAGTCTGATTTTGGAAAAAAATAATAATAATCCAAAATCAGACAGAGTGTTGACACCAGAGAGGCTAAGACCGCATTGACTCAGTGCGGTATTCAGCCTCTCTGGTGTCAAGTCTGATTTTGGAAAAAAAAAAAAATCCAAAATCAGACAGAGTGTTGACACCAGAGAGGCTAAGACCGCATTGACTCAGTGCGGTATTCAGCCTCTCTGGTGTCAAGTCTGATTTTGGAAAAAAAAAAAAAAATCCCAAATCAGACAGAGTGTTGACACCAGAGAGGCTAAGACCGCATTGACTCAGTGCGGTATTCAGCCTCTCTGGTGTCAAGAGACACCAGAGACACCACAATGAGTTCCAATGACGTGTGTCAACCGTGTCAACTTGTAGATTTATAGAGAGGTACTTAGCTCAGAGAGGAGTGAAGCGTACTTCACCCCTCTACCATTTCCACAGGGCGTCCTCTCTCTTTTCCTCAATCCGGTCCGCCGTGCTGTCCCACGCACCGCCTCGTCACCAGCTCTCGTACCACTCATGGCCCTGGCTGTCCTGTCTCCGTCCCGTCCAAGCCCATCTGTCACTTGCTCGTGCCGGTTTGCTCTGCCGGTTTGCTCTGCCTTCTCTCCACTCTCCACCTGTATATATGGCAGCTTGTGTGGCCAGGAAAACCCACAGCTCACCCCAGGTGCGCCAATCACCCCAGGTGGAAACATTTACACTAATCACCAGGTGAGGGACGGAATTGGATGGGTGCATTCATACAGAGTGAAGGGAAGGAGAGATGACCCACACCCACACACGTCACCCCGTGACACAATACTCCTCCAAACTCAAAACAACTCCAAATATGAAGCCACAGCAAACCAAACTTATTTAAGCCAAAAATAACTAGTTGTCCCAAGCACATACAGCAGCGCCACAATGAGTTCCAATGACGTGTGTCAACTTGTAGATTTATAGAGAGGTACTTAGCTCAGAGAGGAGTGAAGCGTACTTCACCCCTCTACCATTTCCACAGGGCGTCCTCTCTCTTTTCCTCAATCCGGTCCGCTGTGCCGTCCAAGCCCATCTGTCACTTGCTCGTGTCCGTTTGCTCTGCCGGTTTGCTCTGCCGGTTTGCTCTGCCTTCTCTCCACTCTCCACCTGTATATATGGCAGCTTGTGTGGCCAGGAAAACCCACAGCTCACCCCAGGTGCGCCAATCACCCCAGGTGGAAACATTTACACTAATCACCAGGTGAGGGACGGAATTCGATGGGTGCATTCATACAGAGTGAAGGGAAGGAGAGATGACCCACACCCACACACGTCACCCCGTGACACAATACTCCTCCAAACTCAAAACAACTCCAAATATGAAGCCACAGCAAACCAAACTTATTTAAGCCAAAAATAACTAGTTGTCCCAAGCACATACAGCAGCGCCACAATGAGTTCCAATGACGTGTGTCAACTTGTAGATTTATAGAGAGGTACTTAGCTCAGAGAGGAGTGAAGCGTACTTCACCCCTCTACCATTTCCACAGGGCGTCCTCTCTCTTTTCCTCAATCCGGTCCGCTGTGCCGTCCAAGCCCATCTGTCACTTGCTCGTGTCCGTTTGCTCTGCCGGTGTGCTCTGCCGGTTTGCTCTCCCTTCTCTCCATCTCCACCTGTATATATGGCAGCTTGTGTGGCCAGGAAAACCCACAGCTCACCCCAGGTGCGCCAATCACCCCAGGTGGAAACATTCACACTAATCACCAGGTGAGGGAGGGAATTGGATGGGTGCATTCATACAGAGTGCAGTGAAGGAGAGATGACCCACACCCACACAGTCACCCCGTGACATTGACACCAGAGAGGCTAAGACCGCATTGACTCAGTGCGGTATTCAGCCTCTCTGGTGTCAAGTCTGATTTTGGAAAAAAATAATAATAATCCAAAATCAGACAGAGTGTTGACACCAGAGAGGCTAAGACCGCATTGACTCAGTGCGGTATTCAGCCTCTCTGGTGTCAAGTCTGATTTTGGAAAAAAAAAAAAATCCAAAATCAGACAGAGTGTTGACACCAGAGAGGCTAAGACCGCATTGACTCAGTGCGGTATTCAGCCTCTCTGGTGTCAAGTCTGATTTTGGAAAAAAAAAAAAAAATCCCAAATCAGACAGAGTGTTGACACCAGAGAGGCTAAGACCGCATTGACTCAGTGCGGTATTCAGCCTCTCTGGTGTCAAGAGACACCAGAGACACCACAATGAGTTCCAATGACGTGTGTCAACCGTGTCAACTTGTAGATTTATAGAGAGGTACTTAGCTCAGAGAGGAGTGAAGCGTACTTCACCCCTCTACCATTTCCACAGGGCGTCCTCTCTCTTTTCCTCAATCCGGTCCGCCGTGCTGTCCCACGCACCGCCTCGTCACCAGCTCTCGTACCACTCATGGCCCTGGCTGTCCTGTCTCCGTCCCGTCCAAGCCCATCTGTCACTTGCTCGTGCCGGTTTGCTCTGCCGGTTTGCTCTGCCTTCTCTCCACTCTCCACCTGTATATATGGCAGCTTGTGTGGCCAGGAAAACCCACAGCTCACCCCAGGTGCGCCAATCACCCCAGGTGGAAACATTTACACTAATCACGAGGTGAGGGACGGAATTGGATGGGTGCATTCATACAGAGTGAAGGGAAGGAGAGATGACCCACACCCACACACGTCACCCCGTGACACAATACTCCTCCAAACTCAAAACAACTCCAAATATGAAGCCACAGCAAACCAAACTTATTTAAGCCAAAAATAACTAGTTGTCCCAAGCACATACAGCAGCGCCACAATGAGTTCCAATGACTAGTGTCAACTTGTAGATTTATAGAGGTACTTAGCTCAGAGAGGAGTGAAGCGTACTTCACCCCTCTACCATTTCCACAGGGCGTCCTCTCTCTTTTCCTCAATCCGGTCCGCTGTGCCGTCCAAGCCCATCTGTCACTTGCTCGTGTCCGTTTGCTCTGCCGGTTTGCTCTGCCGGTTTGCTCTGCCTTCTCTCCACTCTCCACCTGTATATATGGCAGCTTGTGTGGCCAGGAAAACCCACAGCTCACCCCAGGTGCGCCAATCACCCCAGGTGGAAACATTTACACTAATCACCAGGTGAGGGACGGAATTCGATGGGTGCATTCATACAGAGTGAAGGGAAGGAGAGATGACCCACACCCACACACGTCACCCCGTGACACAATACTCCTCCAAACTCAAAACAACTCCAAATATGAAGCCACAGCAAACCAAACTTATTTAAGCCAAAAATAACTAGTTGTCCCAAGCACATACAGCAGCGCCACAATGAGTTCCAATGACGTGTGTCAACTTGTAGATTTATAGAGAGGTACTTAGCTCAGAGAGGAGTGAAGCGTACTTCACCCCTCTACCATTTCCACAGGGCGTCCTCTCTCTTTTCCTCAATCCGGTCCGCTGTGCCGTCCAAGCCCATCTGTCACTTGCTCGTGTCCGTTTGCTCTGCCGGTGTGCTCTGCCGGTTTGCTCTCCCTTCTCTCCATCTCCACCTGTATATATGGCAGCTTGTGTGGCCAGGAAAACCCACAGCTCACCCCAGGTGCGCCAATCACCCCAGGTGGAAACATTCACACTAATCACCAGGTGAGGGAGGGAATTGGATGGGTGCATTCATACAGAGTGCAGTGAAGGAGAGATGACCCACACCCACACAGTCACCCCGTGACATTGACACCAGAGAGGCTAAGACCGCATTGACTCAGTGCGGTATTCAGCCTCTCTGGTGTCAAGTCTGATTTTGGAAAAAAATAATAATAATCCAAAATCAGACAGAGTGTTGACACCAGAGAGGCTAAGACCGCATTGACTCAGTGCGGTATTCAGCCTCTCTGGTGTCAAGTCTGATTTTGGAAAAAAAAAAAAATCCAAAATCAGACAGAGTGTTGACACCAGAGAGGCTAAGACCGCATTGACTCAGTGCGGTATTCAGCCTCTCTGGTGTCAAGTCTGATTTTGGAAAAAAAAAAAAAAATCCCAAATCAGACAGAGTGTTGACACCAGAGAGGCTAAGACCGCATTGACTCAGTGCGGTATTCAGCCTCTCTGGTGTCAAGAGACACCAGAGACACCACAATGAGTTCCAATGACGTGTGTCAACCGTGTCAACTTGTAGATTTATAGAGAGGTACTTAGCTCAGAGAGGAGTGAAGCGTACTTCACCCCTCTACCATTTCCACAGGGCGTCCTCTCTCTTTTCCTCAATCCGGTCCGCCGTGCTGTCCCACGCACCGCCTCGTCACCAGCTCTCGTACCACTCATGGCCCTGGCTGTCCTGTCTCCGTCCCGTCCAAGCCCATCTGTCACTTGCTCGTGCCGGTTTGCTCTGCCGGTTTGCTCTGCCTTCTCTCCACTCTCCACCTGTATATATGGCAGCTTGTGTGGCCAGGAAAACCCACAGCTCACCCCAGGTGCGCCAATCACCCCAGGTGGAAACATTTACACTAATCACCAGGTGAGGGACGGAATTGGATGGGTGCATTCATACAGAGTGAAGGGAAGGAGAGATGACCCACACCCACACACGTCACCCCGTGACACAATACTCCTCCAAACTCAAAACAACTCCAAATATGAAGCCACAGCAAACCAAACTTATTTAAGCCAAAAATAACTAGTTGTCCCAAGCACATACAGCAGCGCCACAATGAGTTCCAATGACGTGTGTCAACTTGTAGATTTATAGAGAGGTACTTAGCTCAGAGAGGAGTGAAGCGTACTTCACCCCTCTACCATTTCCACAGGGCGTCCTCTCTCTTTTCCTCAATCCGGTCCGCTGTGCCGTCCAAGCCCATCTGTCACTTGCTCGTGTCCGTTTGCTCTGCCGGTTTGCTCTGCCTTCTCTCCACTCTCCACCTGTATATATGGCAGCTTGTGTGGCCAGGAAAACCCACAGCTCACCCCAGGTGCGCCAATCACCCCAGGTGGAAACATTTACACTAATCACCAGGTGAGGGACGGAATTCGATGGGTGCATTCATACAGAGTGAAGGGAAGGAGAGATGACCCACACCCACACACGTCACCCCGTGACACAATACTCCTCCAAACTCAAAACAACTCCAAATATGAAGCCACAGCAAACCAAACTTATTTAAGCCAAAAATAACTAGTTGTCCCAAGCACATACAGCAGCGCCACAATGAGTTCCAATGACGTGTGTCAACTTGTAGATTTATAGAGAGGTACTTAGCTCAGAGAGGAGTGAAGCGTACTTCACCCCTCTACCATTTCCACAGGGCGTCCTCTCTCTTTTCCTCAATCCGGTCCGCTGTGCCGTCCAAGCCCATCTGTCACTTGCTCGTGTCCGTTTGCTCTGCCGGTGTGCTCTGCCGGTTTGCTCTCCCTTCTCTCCATCTCCACCTGTATATATGGCAGCTTGTGTGGCCAGGAAAACCCACAGCTCACCCCAGGTGCGCCAATCACCCCAGGTGGAAACATTCACACTAATCACCAGGTGAGGGAGGGAATTGGATGGGTGCATTCATACAGAGTGCAGTGAAGGAGAGATGACCCACACCCACACAGTCACCCCGTGACATTGACACCAGAGAGGCTAAGACCGCATTGACTCAGTGCGGTATTCAGCCTCTCTGGTGTCAAGTCTGATTTTGGAAAAAAATAATAATAATCCAAAATCAGACAGAGTGTTGACACCAGAGAGGCTAAGACCGCATTGACTCAGTGCGGTATTCAGCCTCTCTGGTGTCAAGTCTGATTTTGGAAAAAAAAAAAAATCCAAAATCAGACAGAGTGTTGACACCAGAGAGGCTAAGACCGCATTGACTCAGTGCGGTATTCAGCCTCTCTGGTGTCAAGTCTGATTTTGGAAAAAAAAAAAAAAATCCCAAATCAGACAGAGTGTTGACACCAGAGAGGCTAAGACCGCATTGACTCAGTGCGGTATTCAGCCTCTCTGGTGTCAAGAGACACCAGAGACACCACAATGAGTTCCAATGACGTGTGTCAACCGTGTCAACTTGTAGATTTATAGAGAGGTACTTAGCTCAGAGAGGAGTGAAGCGTACTTCACCCCTCTACCATTTCCACAGGGCGTCCTCTCTCTTTTCCTCAATCCGGTCCGCCGTGCTGTCCCACGCACCGCCTCGTCACCAGCTCTCGTACCACTCATGGCCCTGGCTGTCCTGTCTCCGTCCCGTCCAAGCCCATCTGTCACTTGCTCGTGCCGGTTTGCTCTGCCGGTTTGCTCTGCCTTCTCTCCACTCTCCACCTGTATATATGGCAGCTTGTGTGGCCAGGAAAACCCACAGCTCACCCCAGGTGCGCCAATCACCCCAGGTGGAAACATTTACACTAATCACGAGGTGAGGGACGGAATTGGATGGGTGCATTCATACAGAGTGAAGGGAAGGAGAGATGACCCACACCCACACACGTCACCCCGTGACACAATACTCCTCCAAACTCAAAACAACTCCAAATATGAAGCCACAGCAAACCAAACTTATTTAAGCCAAAAATAACTAGTTGTCCCAAGCACATACAGCAGCGCCACAATGAGTTCCAATGACTAGTGTCAACTTGTAGATTTATAGAGGTACTTAGCTCAGAGAGGAGTGAAGCGTACTTCACCCCTCTACCATTTCCACAGGGCGTCCTCTCTCTTTTCCTCAATCCGGTCCGCTGTGCCGTCCAAGCCCATCTGTCACTTGCTCGTGTCCGTTTGCTCTGCCGGTTTGCTCTGCCGGTTTGCTCTGCCTTCTCTCCACTCTCCACCTGTATATATGGCAGCTTGTGTGGCCAGGAAAACCCACAGCTCACCCCAGGTGCGCCAATCACCCCAGGTGGAAACATTTACACTAATCACCAGGTGAGGGACGGAATTGGATGGGTGCATTCATACAGAGTGAAGGGAAGGAGAGATGACCCACACCCACACACGTCACCCCGTGACACAATACTCCTCCAAACTCAAAACAACTCCAAATATGAAGCCACAGCAAACCAAACTTATTTAAGCCAAAAATAACTAGTTGTCCCAAGCACATACAGCAGCGCCACAATGAGTTCCAATGACGTGTGTCAACTTGTAGATTTATAGAGAGGTACTTAGCTCAGAGAGGAGTGAAGCGTACTTCACCCCTCTACCCTTTCCACAGGGCGTCCTCTCTCTTTTCCTCAATCCGGTCCGCTGTGCCGTCCAAGCCCATCTGTCACTTGCTCGTGTCCGTTTGCTCTGCCGGTGTGCTCTGCCGGTTTGCTCTCCCTTCTCTCCATCTCCACCTGTATATATGGCAGCTTGTGTGGCCAGGAAAACCCACAGCTCACCCCAGGTGCGCCAATCACCCCAGGTGGAAACATTCACACTAATCACCAGGTGAGGGAGGGAATTGGATGGGTGCATTCATACAGAGTGCAGTGAAGGAGAGATGACCCACACCCACACAGTCACCCCGTGACATTGACACCAGAGAGGCTAAGACCGCATTGACTCAGTGCGGTATTCAGCCTCTCTGGTGTCAAGTCTGATTTTGGAAAAAAATAATAATAATCCAAAATCAGACAGAGTGTTGACACCAGAGAGGCTAAGACCGCATTGACTCAGTGCGGTATTCAGCCTCTCTGGTGTCAAGTCTGATTTTGGAAAAAAAAAAAAATCCAAAATCAGACAGAGTGTTGACACCAGAGAGGCTAAGACCGCATTGACTCAGTGCGGTATTCAGCCTCTCTGGTGTCAAGTCTGATTTTGGAAAAAAAAAAAAAAATCCCAAATCAGACAGAGTGTTGACACCAGAGAGGCTAAGACCGCATTGACTCAGTGCGGTATTCAGCCTCTCTGGTGTCAAGAGACACCAGAGACACCACAATGAGTTCCAATGACGTGTGTCAACCGTGTCAACTTGTAGATTTATAGAGAGGTACTTAGCTCAGAGAGGAGTGAAGCGTACTTCACCCCTCTACCATTTCCACAGGGCGTCCTCTCTCTTTTCCTCAATCCGGTCCGCCGTGCTGTCCCACGCACCGCCTCGTCACCAGCTCTCGTACCACTCATGGCCCTGGCTGTCCTGTCTCCGTCCCGTCCAAGCCCATCTGTCACTTGCTCGTGCCGGTTTGCTCTGCCGGTTTGCTCTGCCTTCTCTCCACTCTCCACCTGTATATATGGCAGCTTGTGTGGCCAGGAAAACCCACAGCTCACCCCAGGTGCGCCAATCACCCCAGGTGGAAACATTTACACTAATCACCAGGTGAGGGACGGAATTGGATGGGTGCATTCATACAGAGTGAAGGGAAGGAGAGATGACCCACACCCACACACGTCACCCCGTGACACAATACTCCTCCAAACTCAAAACAACTCCAAATATGAAGCCACAGCAAACCAAACTTATTTAAGCCAAAAATAACTAGTTGTCCCAAGCACATACAGCAGCGCCACAATGAGTTCCAATGACGTGTGTCAACTTGTAGATTTATAGAGAGGTACTTAGCTCAGAGAGGAGTGAAGCGTACTTCACCCCTCTACCATTTCCACAGGGCGTCCTCTCTCTTTTCCTCAATCCGGTCCGCTGTGCCGTCCAAGCCCATCTGTCACTTGCTCGTGTCCGTTTGCTCTGCCGGTTTGCTCTGCCGGTTTGCTCTGCCTTCTCTCCACTCTCCACCTGTATATATGGCAGCTTGTGTGGCCAGGAAAACCCACAGCTCACCCCAGGTGCGCCAATCACCCCAGGTGGAAACATTTACACTAATCACCAGGTGAGGGACGGAATTGGATGGGTGCATTCATACAGAGTGAAGGGAAGGAGAGATGACCCACACCCACACACGTCACCCCGTGACACAATACTCCTCCAAACTCAAAACAACTCCAAATATGAAGCCACAGCAAACCAAACTTATTTAAGCCAAAAATAACTAGTTGTCCCAAGCACATACAGCAGCGCCACAATGAGTTCCAATGACGTGTGTCAACTTGTAGATTTATAGAGAGGTACTTAGCTCAGAGAGGAGTGAAGCGTACTTCACCCCTCTACCATTTCCACAGGGCGTCCTCTCTCTTTTCCTCAATCCGGTCCGCTGTGCCGTCCAAGCCCATCTGTCACTTGCTCGTGTCTGTTTGCTCTGCCGGTGTGCTCTGCCGGTTTGCTCTCCCTTCTCTCCATCTCCACCTGTATATATGGCAGCTTGTGTGGCCAGGAAAACCCACAGCTCACCCCAGGTGCGCCAATCACCCCAGGTGGAAACATTCACACTAATCACCAGGTGAGGGAGGGAATTGGATGGGTGCATTCATACAGAGTGCAGTGAAGGAGAGATGACCCACACCCACACACAGTCACCCCGTGACATTGACACCAGAGAGGCTAAGACCGCATTGACTCAGTGCGGTATTCAGCCTCTCTGGTGTCAAGTCTGATTTTGGAAAAAAATAATAATAATCCAAAATCAGACAGAGTGTTGACACCAGAGAGGCTAAGACCGCATTGACTCAGTGCGGTATTCAGCCTCTCTGGTGTCAAGTCTGATTTTGGAAAAAAAAAAAAATCCAAAATCAGACAGAGTGTTGACACCAGAGAGGCTAAGACCGCATTGACTCAGTGCGGTATTCAGCCTCTCTGGTGTCAAGTCTGATTTTGGAAAAAAAAAAAAAAATCCCAAATCAGACAGAGTGTTGACACCAGAGAGGCTAAGACCGCATTGACTCAGTGCGGTATTCAGCCTCTCTGGTGTCAAGAGACACCAGAGACACCACAATGAGTTCCAATGACGTGTGTCAACCGTGTCAACTTGTAGATTTATAGAGAGGTACTTAGCTCAGAGAGGAGTGAAGCGTACTTCACCCCTCTACCATTTCCACAGGGCGTCCTCTCTCTTTTCCTCAATCCGGTCCGCCGTGCTGTCCCACGCACCGCCTCGTCACCAGCTCTCGTACCACTCATGGCCCTGGCTGTCCTGTCTCCGTCCCGTCCAAGCCCATCTGTCACTTGCTCATGCCGGTTTGCTCTGCCGGTTTGCTCTGCCTTCTCTCCACTCTCCACCTGTATATATGGCAGCTTGTGTGGCCAGGAAAACCCACAGCTCACCCCAGGTGCGCCAATCACCCCAGGTGGAAACATTTACACTAATCACGAGGTGAGGGACGGAATTGGATGGGTGCATTCATACAGAGTGAAGGGAAGGAGAGATGACCCACACCCACACACGTCACCCCGTGACACAATACTCCTCCAAACTCAAAACAACTCCAAATATGAAGCCACAGCAAACCAAACTTATTTAAGCCAAAAATAACTAGTTGTCCCAAGCACATACAGCAGCGCCACAATGAGTTCCAATGACTAGTGTCAACTTGTAGATTTATAGAGGTACTTAGCTCAGAGAGGAGTGAAGCGTACTTCACCCCTCTACCATTTCCACAGGGCGTCCTCTCTCTTTTCCTCAATCCGGTCCGCTGTGCCGTCCAAGCCCATCTGTCACTTGCTCGTGTCCGTTTGCTCTGCCGGTTTGCTCTGCCGGTTTGCTCTGCCTTCTCTCCACTCTCCACCTGTATATATGGCAGCTTGTGTGGCCAGGAAAACCCACAGCTCACCCCAGGTGCGCCAATCACCCCAGGTGGAAACATTTACACTAATCACCAGGTGAGGGACGGAATTGGATGGGTGCATTCATACAGAGTGAAGGGAAGGAGAGATGACCCACACCCACACACGTCACCCCGTGACACAATACTCCTCCAAACTCAAAACAACTCCAAATATGAAGCCACAGCAAACCAAACTTATTTAAGCCAAAAATAACTAGTTGTCCCAAGCACATACAGCAGCGCCACAATGAGTTCCAATGACGTGTGTCAACTTGTAGATTTATAGAGAGGTACTTAGCTCAGAGAGGAGTGAAGCGTACTTCACCCCTCTACCCTTTCCACAGGGCGTCCTCTCTCTTTTCCTCAATCCGGTCCGCTGTGCCGTCCAAGCCCATCTGTCACTTGCTCGTGTCCGTTTGCTCTGCCGGTGTGCTCTGCCGGTTTGCTCTCCCTTCTCTCCATCTCCACCTGTATATATGGCAGCTTGTGTGGCCAGGAAAACCCACAGCTCACCCCAGGTGCGCCAATCACCCCAGGTGGAAACATTCACACTAATCACCAGGTGAGGGAGGGAATTGGATGGGTGCATTCATACAGAGTGCAGTGAAGGAGAGATGACCCACACCCACACAGTCACCCCGTGACATTGACACCAGAGAGGCTAAGACCGCATTGACTCAGTGCGGTATTCAGCCTCTCTGGTGTCAAGTCTGATTTTGGAAAAAAAAAAAAAAATCCCAAATCAGACAGAGTGTTGACACCAGAGAGGCTAAGACCGCATTGACTCAGTGCGGTATTCAGCCTCTCTGGTGTCAAGAGACACCAGAGACACCACAATGAGTTCCAATGACGTGTGTCAACCGTGTCAACTTGTAGATTTATAGAGAGGTACTTAGCTCAGAGAGGAGTGAAGCGTACTTCACCCCTCTACCATTTCCACAGGGCGTCCTCTCTCTTTTCCTCAATCCGGTCCGCCGTGCTGTCCCACGCACCGCCTCGTCACCCGCTTTCGTACCACTCATGGCCCTGGCTGTCCTGTCTCCGTCCCGTCCAAGCCCATCTGTCACTTGCTCGTGCCGGTTTGCTCTGCCGGTTTGCTCTGCCTTCTCTCCACTCTCCACCTGTATATATGGCAGCTTGTGTGGCCAGGAAAACCCACAGCTCACCCCAGGTGCGCCAATCACCCCAGGTGGAAACATTTACACTAATCACCAGGTGAGGGACGGAATTGGATGGGTGCATTCATACAGAGTGAAGGGAAGGAGAGATGACCCACACCCACACACGTCACCCCGTGACACAATACTCCTCCAAACTCAAAACAACTCCAAATATGAAGCCACAGCAAACCAAACTTATTTAAGCCAAAAATAACTAGTTGTCCCAAGCACATACAGCAGCGCCACAATGAGTTCCAATGACGTGTGTCAACTTGTAGATTTATAGAGAGGTACTTAGCTCAGAGAGGAGTGAAGCGTACTTCACCCCTCTACCATTTCCACAGGGCGTCCTCTCTCTTTTCCTCAATCCGGTCCGCTGTGCCGTCCAAGCCCATCTGTCACTTGCTCGTGTCCGTTTGCTCTGCCGGTTTGCTCTGCCGGTTTGCTCTGCCTTCTCTCCACTCTCCACCTGTATATATGGCAGCTTGTGTGGCCAGGAAAACCCACAGCTCACCCCAGGTGCGCCAATCACCCCAGGTGGAAACATTTACACTAATCACCAGGTGAGGGACGGAATTGGATGGGTGCATTCATACAGAGTGAAGGGAAGGAGAGATGACCCACACCCACACACGTCACCCCGTGACACAATACTCCTCCAAACTCAAAACAACTCCAAATATGAAGCCACAGCAAACCAAACTTATTTAAGCCAAAAATAACTAGTTGTCCCAAGCACATACAGCAGCGCCACAATGAGTTCCAATGACGTGTGTCAACTTGTAGATTTATAGAGAGGTACTTAGCTCAGAGAGGAGTGAAGCGTACTTCACCCCTCTACCATTTCCACAGGGCGTCCTCTCTCTTTTCCTCAATCCGGTCCGCTGTGCCGTCCAAGCCCATCTGTCACTTGCTCGTGTCCGTTTGCTCTGCCGGTGTGCTCTGCCGGTTTGCTCTCCCTTCTCTCCATCTCCACCTGTATATATGGCAGCTTGTGTGGCCAGGAAAACCCACAGCTCACCCCAGGTGCGCCAATCACCCCAGGTGGAAACATTCACACTAATCACCAGGTGAGGGAGGGAATTGGATGGGTGCATTCATACAGAGTGCAGTGAAGGAGAGATGACCCACACCCACACACAGTCACCCCGTGACATTGACACCAGAGAGGCTAAGACCGCATTGACTCAGTGCGGTATTCAGCCTCTCTGGTGTCAAGTCTGATTTTGGAAAAAAATAATAATAATCCAAAATCAGACAGAGTGTTGACACCAGAGAGGCTAAGACCGCATTGACTCAGTGCGGTATTCAGCCTCTCTGGTGTCAAGTCTGATTTTGGAAAAAAAAAAAAATCCAAAATCAGACAGAGTGTTGACACCAGAGAGGCTAAGACCGCATTGACTCAGTGCGGTATTCAGCCTCTCTGGTGTCAAGTCTGATTTTGGGAAAAAAAAAAAAATCCCAAATCAGACAGAGTGTTGACACCAGAGAGGCTAAGACCGCATTGACTCAGTGCGGTATTCAGCCTCTCTGGTGTCAAGAGACACCAGAGACACCACAATGAGTTCCAATGACGTGTGTCAACCGTGTCAACTTGTAGATTTATAGAGAGGTACTTAGCTCAGAGAGGAGTGAAGCGTACTTCACCCCTCTACCATTTCCACAGGGCGTCCTCTCTCTTTTCCTCAATCCGGTCCGCCGTGCTGTCCCACGCACCGCCTCGTCACCAGCTCTCGTACCACTCATGGCCCTGGCTGTCCTGTCTCCGTCCCGTCCAAGCCCATCTGTCACTTGCTCGTGCCGGTTTGCTCTGCCGGTTTGCTCTGCCTTCTCTCCACTCTCCACCTGTATATATGGCAGCTTGTGTGGCCAGGAAAACCCACAGCTCACCCCAGGTGCGCCAATCACCCCAGGTGGAAACATTTACACTAATCACGAGGTGAGGGACGGAATTGGATGGGTGCATTCATACAGAGTGAAGGGAAGGAGAGATGACCCACACCCACACACGTCACCCCGTGACACAATACTCCTCCAAACTCAAAACAACTCCAAATATGAAGCCACAGCAAACCAAACTTATTTAAGCCAAAAATAACTAGTTGTCCCAAGCACATACAGCAGCGCCACAATGAGTTCCAATGACTAGTGTCAACTTGTAGATTTATAGAGGTACTTAGCTCAGAGAGGAGTGAAGCGTACTTCACCCCTCTACCATTTCCACAGGGCGTCCTCTCTCTTTTCCTCAATCCGGTCCGCTGTGCCGTCCAAGCCCATCTGTCACTTGCTCGTGTCCGTTTGCTCTGCCGGTTTGCTCTGCCGGTTTGCTCTGCCTTCTCTCCACTCTCCACCTGTATATATGGCAGCTTGTGTGGCCAGGAAAACCCACAGCTCACCCCAGGTGCGCCAATCACCCCAGGTGGAAACATTTACACTAATCACCAGGTGAGGGACGGAATTGGATGGGTGCATTCATACAGAGTGAAGGGAAGGAGAGATGACCCACACCCACACACGTCACCCCGTGACACAATACTCCTCCAAACTCAAAACAACTCCAAATATGAAGCCACAGCAAACCAAACTTATTTAAGCCAAAAATAACTAGTTGTCCCAAGCACATACAGCAGCGCCACAATGAGTTCCAATGACGTGTGTCAACTTGTAGATTTATAGAGAGGTACTTAGCTCAGAGAGGAGTGAAGCGTACTTCACCCCTCTACCATTTCCACAGGGCGTCCTCTCTCTTTTCCTCAATCCGGTCCGCTGTGCCGTCCAAGCCCATCTGTCACTTGCTCGTGTCCGTTTGCTCTGCCGGTGTGCTCTGCCGGTTTGCTCTCCCTTCTCTCCATCTCCACCTGTATATATGGCAGCTTGTGTGGCCTGGAAAACCCACAGCTCACCCCAGGTGCGCCAATCACCCCAGGTGGAAACATTCACACTAATCACCAGGTGAGGGAGGGAATTGGATGGGTGCATTCATACAGAGTGCAGTGAAGGAGAGATGACCCACACCCACACACAGTCACCCCGTGACATTGACACCAGAGAGGCTAAGACCGCATTGACTCAGTGCGGTATTCAGCCTCTCTGGTGTCAAGTCTGATTTTGGAAAAAAATAATAATAATCCAAAATCAGACAGAGTGTTGACACCAGAGAGGCTAAGACCGCATTGACTCAGTGCGGTATTCAGCCTCTCTGGTGTCAAGTCTGATTTTGGAAAAAAAAAAAAATCCAAAATCAGACAGAGTGTTGACACCAGAGAGGCTAAGACCGCATTGACTCAGTGCGGTATTCAGCCTCTCTGGTGTCAAGTCTGATTTTGGAAAAAAAAAAAAAAATCCCAAATCAGACAGAGTGTTGACACCAGAGAGGCTAAGACCGCATTGACTCAGTGCGGTATTCAGCCTCTCTGGTGTCAAGAGACACCAGAGACACCACAATGAGTTCCAATGACGTGTGTCAACCGTGTCAACTTGTAGATTTATAGAGAGGTACTTAGCTCAGAGAGGAGTGAAGCGTACTTCACCCCTCTACCATTTCCACAGGGCGTCCTCTCTCTTTTCCTCAATCCGGTCCGCCGTGCTGTCCCACGCACCGCCTCGTCACCCGCTCTCGTACCACTCATGGCCCTGGCTGTCCTGTCTCCGTCCCGTCCAAGCCCATCTGTCACTTGCTCGTGCCGGTTTGCTCTGCCGGTTTGCTCTGCCGGTTTGCTCTGCCTTCTCTCCACTCTCCACCTGTATATATGGCAGCTTGTGTGGCCAGGAAAACCCACAGCTCACCCCAGGTGCGCCAATCACCCCAGGTGGAAACATTTACACTAATCACCAGGTGAGGGACGGAATTGGATGGGTGCATTCATACAGAGTGAAGGGAAGGAGAGATGACCCACACCCACACACGTCACCCCGTGACACAATACTCCTCCAAACTCAAAACAACTCCAAATATGAAGCCACAGCAAACCAAACTTATTTAAGCCAAAAATAACTAGTTGTCCCAAGCACATACAGCAGCGCCACAATGAGTTCCAATGACGTGTGTCAACTTGTAGATTTATAGAGAGGTACTTAGCTCAGAGAGGAGTGAAGCGTACTTCACCCCTCTACCATTTCCACAGGGCGTCCTCTCTCTTTTCCTCAATCCGGTCCGCTGTGCCGTCCAAGCCCATCTGTCACTTGCTCGTGTCCGTTTGCTCTGCCGGTTTGCTCTGCCGGTTTGCTCTGCCTTCTCTCCACTCTCCACCTGTATATATGGCAGCTTGTGTGGCCAGGAAAACCCACAGCTCACCCCAGGTGCGCCAATCACCCCAGGTGGAAACATTTACACTAATCACCAGGTGAGGGACGGAATTGGATGGGTGCATTCATACAGAGTGAAGGGAAGGAGAGATGACCCACACCCACACACGTCACCCCGTGACACAATACTCCTCCAAACTCAAAACAACTCCAAATATGAAGCCACAGCAAACCAAACTTATTTAAGCCAAAAATAACTAGTTGTCCCAAGCACATACAGCAGCGCCACAATGAGTTCCAATGACGTGTGTCAACTTGTAGATTTATAGAGAGGTACTTAGCTCAGAGAGGAGTGAAGCGTACTTCACCCCTCTACCATTTCCACAGGGCGTCCTCTCTCTTTTCCTCAATCCGGTCCGCTGTGCCGTCCAAGCCCATCTGTCACTTGCTCGTGTCCGTTTGCTCTGCCGGTGTGCTCTGCCGGTTTGCTCTCCCTTCTCTCCATCTCCACCTGTATATATGGCAGCTTGTGTGGCCAGGAAAACCCACAGCTCACCCCAGGTGCGCCAATCACCCCAGGTGGAAACATTCACACTAATCACCAGGTGAGGGAGGGAATTGGATGGGTGCATTCATACAGAGTGCAGTGAAGGAGAGATGACCCACACCCACACACAGTCACCCCGTGACATTGACACCAGAGAGGCTAAGACCGCATTGACTCAGTGCAGTATTCAGCCTCTCTGGTGTCAAGTCTGATTTTGGAAAAAAATAATAATAATCCAAAATCAGACAGAGTGTTGACACCAGAGAGGCTAAGACCGCATTGACTCAGTGCGGTATTCAGCCTCTCTGGTGTCAAGTCTGATTTTGGAAAAAAAAAAAAATCCAAAATCAGACAGAGTGTTGACACCAGAGAGGCTAAGACCGCATTGACTCAGTGCGGTATTCAGCCTCTCTGGTGTCAAGTCTGATTTTGGGAAAAAAAAAAAAATCCCAAATCAGACAGAGTGTTGACACCAGAGAGGCTAAGACCGCATTGACTCAGTGCGGTATTCAGCCTCTCTGGTGTCAAGAGACACCAGAGACACCACAATGAGTTCCAATGACGTGTGTCAACCGTGTCAACTTGTAGATTTATAGAGAGGTACTTAGCTCAGAGAGGAGTGAAGCGTACTTCACCCCTCTACCATTTCCACAGGGCGTCCTCTCTCTTTTCCTCAATCCGGTCCGCCGTGCTGTCCCACGCACCGCCTCGTCACCAGCTCTCGTACCACTCATGGCCCTGGCTGTCCTGTCTCCGTCCCGTCCAAGCCCATCTGTCACTTGCTCGTGCCGGTTTGCTCTGCCGGTTTGCTCTGCCTTCTCTCCACTCTCCACCTGTATATATGGCAGCTTGTGTGGCCAGGAAAACCCACAGCTCACCCCAGGTGCGCCAATCACCCCAGGTGGAAACATTTACACTAATCACGAGGTGAGGGACGGAATTGGATGGGTGCATTCATACAGAGTGAAGGGAAGGAGAGATGACCCACACCCACACACGTCACCCCGTGACACAATACTCCTCCAAACTCAAAACAACTCCAAATATGAAGCCACAGCAAACCAAACTTATTTAAGCCAAAAATAACTAGTTGTCCCAAGCACATACAGCAGCGCCACAATGAGTTCCAATGACTAGTGTCAACTTGTAGATTTATAGAGGTACTTAGCTCAGAGAGGAGTGAAGCGTACTTCACCCCTCTACCATTTCCACAGGGCGTCCTCTCTCTTTTCCTCAATCCGGTCCGCTGTGCCGTCCAAGCCCATCTGTCACTTGCTCGTGTCCGTTTGCTCTGCCGGTTTGCTCTGCCGGTTTGCTCTGCCTTCTCTCCACTCTCCACCTGTATATATGGCAGCTTGTGTGGCCAGGAAAACCCACAGCTCACCCCAGGTGCGCCAATCACCCCAGGTGGAAACATTTACACTAATCACCAGGTGAGGGACGGAATTGGATGGGTGCATTCATACAGAGTGAAGGGAAGGAGAGATGACCCACACCCACACACGTCACCCCGTGACACAATACTCCTCCAAACTCAAAACAACTCCAAATATGAAGCCACAGCAAACCAAACTTATTTAAGCCAAAAATAACTAGTTGTCCCAAGCACATACAGCAGCGCCACAATGAGTTCCAATGACGTGTGTCAACTTGTAGATTTATAGAGAGGTACTTAGCTCAGAGAGGAGTGAAGCGTACTTCACCCCTCTACCATTTCCACAGGGCGTCCTCTCTCTTTTCCTCAATCCGGTCCGCTGTGCCGTCCAAGCCCATCTGTCACTTGCTCGTGTCCGTTTGCTCTGCCGGTGTGCTCTGCCGGTTTGCTCTCCCTTCTCTCCATCTCCACCTGTATATATGGCAGCTTGTGTGGCCAGGAAAACCCACAGCTCACCCCAGGTGCGCCAATCACCCCAGGTGGAAACATTCACACTAATCACCAGGTGAGGGAGGGAATTGGATGGGTGCATTCATACAGAGTGCAGTGAAGGAGAGATGACCCACACCCACACACAGTCACCCCGTGACATTGACACCAGAGAGGCTAAGACCGCATTGACTCAGTGCGGTATTCAGCCTCTCTGGTGTCAAGTCTGATTTTGGAAAAAAATAATAATAATCCAAAATCAGACAGAGTGTTGACACCAGAGAGGCTAAGACCGCATTGACTCAGTGCGGTATTCAGCCTCTCTGGTGTCAAGTCTGATTTTGGAAAAAAAAAAAAATCCAAAATCAGACAGAGTGTTGACACCAGAGAGGCTAAGACCGCATTGACTCAGTGCGGTATTCAGCCTCTCTGGTGTCAAGTCTGATTTTGGAAAAAAAAAAAAAAATCCCAAATCAGACAGAGTGTTGACACCAGAGAGGCTAAGACCGCATTGACTCAGTGCGGTATTCAGCCTCTCTGGTGTCAAGAGACACCAGAGACACCACAATGAGTTCCAATGACGTGTGTCAACCGTGTCAACTTGTAGATTTATAGAGAGGTACTTAGCTCAGAGAGGAGTGAAGCGTACTTCACCCCTCTACCATTTCCACAGGGCGTCCTCTCTCTTTTCCTCAATCCGGTCCGCCGTGCTGTCCCACGCACCGCCTCGTCACCCGCTCTCGTACCACTCATGGCCCTGGCTGTCCTGTCTCCGTCCCGTCCAAGCCCATCTGTCACTTGCTCGTGCCGGTTTGCTCTGCCGGTTTGCTCTGCCGGTTTGCTCTGCCTTCTCTCCACTCTCCACCTGTATATATGGCAGCTTGTGTGGCCAGGAAAACCCACAGCTCACCCCAGGTGCGCCAATCACCCCAGGTGGAAACATTTACACTAATCACCAGGTGAGGGACGGAATTGGATGGGTGCATTCATACAGAGTGAAGGGAAGGAGAGATGACCCACACCCACACACGTCACCCCGTGACACAATACTCCTCCAAACTCAAAACAACTCCAAATATGAAGCCACAGCAAACCAAACTTATTTAAGCCAAAAATAACTAGTTGTCCCAAGCACATACAGCAGCGCCACAATGAGTTCCAATGACGTGTGTCAACTTGTAGATTTATAGAGAGGTACTTAGCTCAGAGAGGAGTGAAGCGTACTTCACCCCTCTACCATTTCCACAGGGCGTCCTCTCTCTTTTCCTCAATCCGGTCCGCTGTGCCGTCCAAGCCCATCTGTCACTTGCTCTTGTCCGTTTGCTCTGCCGGTTTGCTCTGCCGGTTTGCTCTGCCTTCTCTCCACTCTCCACCTGTATATATGGCAGCTTGTGTGGCCAGGAAAACCCACAGCTCACCCCAGGTGCGCCAATCACCCCAGGTGGAAACATTTACACTAATCACCAGGTGAGGGACGGAATTGGATGGGTGCATTCATACAGAGTGAAGGGAAGGAGAGATGACCCACACCCACACACGTCACCCCGTGACACAATACTCCTCCAAACTCAAAACAACTCCAAATATGAAGCCACAGCAAACCAAACTTATTTAAGCCAAAAATAACTAGTTGTCCCAAGCACATACAGCAGCGCCACAATGAGTTCCAATGACGTGTGTCAACTTGTAGATTTATAGAGAGGTACTTAGCTCAGAGAGGAGTGAAGCGTACTTCACCCCTCTACCATTTCCACAGGGCGTCCTCTCTCTTTTCCTCAATCCGGTCCGCTGTGCCGTCCAAGCCCATCTGTCACTTGCTCGTGTCCGTTTGCTCTGCCGGTGTGCTCTGCCGGTTTGCTCTCCCTTCTCTCCATCTCCACCTGTATATATGGCAGCTTGTGTGGCCAGGAAAACCCACAGCTCACCCCAGGTGCGCCAATCACCCCAGGTGGAAACATTCACACTAATCACCAGGTGAGGGAGGGAATTGGATGGGTGCATTCATACAGAGTGCAGTGAAGGAGAGATGACCCACACCCACACACAGTCACCCCGTGACATTGACACCAGAGAGGCTAAGACCGCATTGACTCAGTGCGGTATTCAGCCTCTCTGGTGTCAAGTCTGATTTTGGAAAAAAATAATAATAATCCAAAATCAGACAGAGTGTTGACACCAGAGAGGCTAAGACCGCATTGACTCAGTGCGGTATTCAGCCTCTCTGGTGTCAAGTCTGATTTTGGAAAAAAAAAAAAATCCAAAATCAGACAGAGTGTTGACACCAGAGAGGCTAAGACCGCATTGACTCAGTGCGGTATTCAGCCTCTCTGGTGTCAAGTCTGATTTTGGAAAAAAAAAAAAAAATCCCAAATCAGACAGAGTGTTGACACCAGAGAGGCTAAGACCGCATTGACTCAGTGCGGTATTCAGCCTCTCTGGTGTCAAGAGACACCAGAGACACCACAATGAGTTCCAATGACGTGTGTCAACCGTGTCAACTTGTAGATTTATAGAGAGGTACTTAGCTCAGAGAGGAGTGAAGCGTACTTCACCCCTCTACCATTTCCACAGGGCGTCCTCTCTCTTTTCCTCAATCCGGTCCGCCGTGCTGTCCCACGCACCGCCTCGTCACCCGCTCTCGTACCACTCATGGCCCTGGCTGTCCTGTCTCCGTCCCGTCCAAGCCCATCTGTCACTTGCTCGTGCCGGTTTGCTCTGCCGGTTTGCTCTGCCGGTTTGCTCTGCCTTCTCTCCACTCTCCACCTGTATATATGGCAGCTTGTGTGGCCAGGAAAACCCACAGCTCACCCCAGGTGCGCCAATCACCCCAGGTGGAAACATTTACACTAATCACCAGGTGAGGGACGGAATTGGATGGGTGCATTCATACAGAGTGAAGGGAAGGAGAGATGACCCACACCCACACACGTCACCCCGTGACACAATACTCCTCCAAACTCAAAACAACTCCAAATATGAAGCCACAGCAAACCAAACTTATTTAAGCCAAAAATAACTAGTTGTCCCAAGCACATACAGCAGCGCCACAATGAGTTCCAATGACGTGTGTCAACTTGTAGATTTATAGAGAGGTACTTAGCTCAGAGAGGAGTGAAGCGTACTTCACCCCTCTACCATTTCCACAGGGCGTCCTCTCTCTTTTCCTCAATCCGGTCCGCTGTGCCGTCCAAGCCCATCTGTCACTTGCTCGTGTCCGTTTGCTCTGCCGGTGTGCTCTGCCGGTTTGCTCTCCCTTCTCTCCATCTCCACCTGTATATATGGCAGCTTGTGTGGCCAGGAAAACCCACAGCTCACCCCAGGTGCGCCAATCACCCCAGGTGGAAACATTCACACTAATCACCAGGTGAGGGAGGGAATTGGATGGGTGCATTCATACAGAGTGCAGTGAAGGAGAGATGACCCACACCCACACACAGTCACCCCGTGACATTGACACCAGAGAGGCTAAGACCGCATTGACTCAGTGCGGTATTCAGCCTCTCTGGTGTCAAGTCTGATTTTGGAAAAAAATAATAATAATCCAAAATCAGACAGAGTGTTGACACCAGAGAGGCTAAGACCGCATTGACTCAGTGCGGTATTCAGCCTCTCTGGTGTCAAGTCTGATTTTGGAAAAAAAAAAAAATCCAAAATCAGACAGAGTGTTGACACCAGAGAGGCTAAGACCGCATTGACTCAGTGCGGTATTCAGCCTCTCTGGTGTCAAGTCTGATTTTGGGAAAAAAAAAAAAATCCCAAATCAGACAGAGTGTTGACACCAGAGAGGCTAAGACCGCATTGACTCAGTGCGGTATTCAGCCTCTCTGGTGTCAAGAGACACCAGAGACACCACAATGAGTTCCAATGACGTGTGTCAACCGTGTCAACTTGTAGATTTATAGAGAGGTACTTAGCTCAGAGAGGAGTGAAGCGTACTTCACCCCTCTACCATTTCCACAGGGCGTCCTCTCTCTTTTCCTCAATCCGGTCCGCCGTGCTGTCCCACGCACCGCCTCGTCACCAGCTCTCGTACCACTCATGGCCCTGGCTGTCCTGTCTCCGTCCCGTCCAAGCCCATCTGTCACTTGCTCGTGCCGGTTTGCTCTGCCGGTTTGCTCTGCCTTCTCTCCACTCTCCACCTGTATATATGGCAGCTTGTGTGGCCAGGAAAACCCACAGCTCACCCCAGGTGCGCCAATCACCCCAGGTGGAAACATTTACACTAATCACGAGGTGAGGGACGGAATTGGATGGGTGCATTCATACAGAGTGAAGGGAAGGAGAGATGACCCACACCCACACACGTCACCCCGTGACACAATACTCCTCCAAACTCAAAACAACTCCAAATATGAAGCCACAGCAAACCAAACTTATTTAAGCCAAAAATAACTAGTTGTCCCAAGCACATACAGCAGCGCCACAATGAGTTCCAATGACTAGTGTCAACTTGTAGATTTATAGAGGTACTTAGCTCAGAGAGGAGTGAAGCGTACTTCACCCCTCTACCATTTCCACAGGGCGTCCTCTCTCTTTTCCTCAATCCGGTCCGCTGTGCCGTCCAAGCCCATCTGTCACTTGCTCGTGTCCGTTTGCTCTGCCGGTTTGCTCTGCCGGTTTGCTCTGCCTTCTCTCCACTCTCCACCTGTATATATGGCAGCTTGTGTGGCCAGGAAAACCCACAGCTCACCCCAGGTGCGCCAATCACCCCAGGTGGAAACATTTACACTAATCACCAGGTGAGGGACGGAATTGGATGGGTGCATTCATACAGAGTGAAGGGAAGGAGAGATGACCCACACCCACACACGTCACCCCGTGACACAATACTCCTCCAAACTCAAAACAACTCCAAATATGAAGCCACAGCAAACCAAACTTATTTAAGCCAAAAATAACTAGTTGTCCCAAGCACATACAGCAGCGCCACAATGAGTTCCAATGACGTGTGTCAACTTGTAGATTTATAGAGAGGTACTTAGCTCAGAGAGGAGTGAAGCGTACTTCACCCCTCTACCATTTCCACAGGGCGTCCTCTCTCTTTTCCTCAATCCGGTCCGCTGTGCCGTCCAAGCCCATCTGTCACTTGCTCGTGTCCGTTTGCTCTGCCGGTGTGCTCTGCCGGTTTGCTCTCCCTTCTCTCCATCTCCACCTGTATATATGGCAGCTTGTGTGGCCAGGAAAACCCACAGCTCACCCCAGGTGCGCCAATCACCCCAGGTGGAAACATTCACACTAATCACCAGGTGAGGGAGGGAATTGGATGGGTGCATTCATACAGAGTGCAGTGAAGGAGAGATGACCCACACCCACACACAGTCACCCCGTGACATTGACACCAGAGAGGCTAAGACCGCATTGACTCAGTGCGGTATTCAGCCTCTCTGGTGTCAAGTCTGATTTTGGAAAAAAATAATAATAATCCAAAATCAGACAGAGTGTTGACACCAGAGAGGCTAAGACCGCATTGACTCAGTGCGGTATTCAGCCTCTCTGGTGTCAAGTCTGATTTTGGAAAAAAAAAAAAATCCAAAATCAGACAGAGTGTTGACACCAGAGAGGCTAAGACCGCATTGACTCAGTGCGGTATTCAGCCTCTCTGGTGTCAAGTCTGATTTTGGAAAAAAAAAAAAAAATCCCAAATCAGACAGAGTGTTGACACCAGAGAGGCTAAGACCGCATTGACTCAGTGCGGTATTCAGCCTCTCTGGTGTCAAGAGACACCAGAGACACCACAATGAGTTCCAATGACGTGTGTCAACCGTGTCAACTTGTAGATTTATAGAGAGGTACTTAGCTCAGAGAGGAGTGAAGCGTACTTCACCCCTCTACCATTTCCACAGGGCGTCCTCTCTCTTTTCCTCAATCCGGTCCGCCGTGCTGTCCCACGCACCGCCTCGTCACCCGCTCTCGTACCACTCATGGCCCTGGCTGTCCTGTCTCCGTCCCGTCCAAGCCCATCTGTCACTTGCTCGTGCCGGTTTGCTCTGCCGGTTTGCTCTGCCGGTTTGCTCTGCCTTCTCTCCACTCTCCACCTGTATATATGGCAGCTTGTGTGGCCAGGAAAACCCACAGCTCACCCCAGGTGCGCCAATCACCCCAGGTGGAAACATTTACACTAATCACCAGGTGAGGGACGGAATTGGATGGGTGCATTCATACAGAGTGAAGGGAAGGAGAGATGACCCACACCCACACACGTCACCCCGTGACACAATACTCCTCCAAACTCAAAACAACTCCAAATATGAAGCCACAGCAAACCAAACTTATTTAAGCCAAAAATAACTAGTTGTCCCAAGCACATACAGCAGCGCCACAATGAGTTCCAATGACGTGTGTCAACTTGTAGATTTATAGAGAGGTACTTAGCTCAGAGAGGAGTGAAGCGTACTTCACCCCTCTACCATTTCCACAGGGCGTCCTCTCTCTTTTCCTCAATCCGGTCCGCTGTGCCGTCCAAGCCCATCTGTCACTTGCTCTTGTCCGTTTGCTCTGCCGGTTTGCTCTGCCGGTTTGCTCTGCCTTCTCTCCACTCTCCACCTGTATATATGGCAGCTTGTGTGGCCAGGAAAACCCACAGCTCACCCCAGGTGCGCCAATCACCCCAGGTGGAAACATTTACACTAATCACCAGGTGAGGGACGGAATTGGATGGGTGCATTCATACAGAGTGAAGGGAAGGAGAGATGACCCACACCCACACACGTCACCCCGTGACACAATACTCCTCCAAACTCAAAACAACTCCAAATATGAAGCCACAGCAAACCAAACTTATTTAAGCCAAAAATAACTAGTTGTCCCAAGCACATACAGCAGCGCCACAATGAGTTCCAATGACGTGTGTCAACTTGTAGATTTATAGAGAGGTACTTAGCTCAGAGAGGAGTGAAGCGTACTTCACCCCTCTACCATTTCCACAGGGCGTCCTCTCTCTTTTCCTCAATCCGGTCCGCTGTGCCGTCCAAGCCCATCTGTCACTTGCTCGTGTCCGTTTGCTCTGCCGGTGTGCTCTGCCGGTTTGCTCTCCCTTCTCTCCATCTCCACCTGTATATATGGCAGCTTGTGTGGCCAGGAAAACCCACAGCTCACCCCAGGTGCGCCAATCACCCCAGGTGGAAACATTCACACTAATCACCAGGTGAGGGAGGGAATTGGATGGGTGCATTCATACAGAGTGCAGTGAAGGAGAGATGACCCACACCCACACACAGTCACCCCGTGACATTGACACCAGAGAGGCTAAGACCGCATTGACTCAGTGCGGTATTCAGCCTCTCTGGTGTCAAGTCTGATTTTGGAAAAAAATAATAATAATCCAAAATCAGACAGAGTGTTGACACCAGAGAGGCTAAGACCGCATTGACTCAGTGCGGTATTCAGCCTCTCTGGTGTCAAGTCTGATTTTGGGAAAAAAAAAAATCCAAAATCAGACAGAGTGTTGACACCAGAGAGGCTAAGACCGCATTGACTCAGTGCGGTATTCAGCCTCTCTGGTGTCAAGTCTGATTTTGGAAAAAAAAAAAAAAATCCCAAATCAGACAGAGTGTTGACACCAGAGAGGCTAAGACCGCATTGACTCAGTGCGGTATTCAGCCTCTCTGGTGTCAAGAGACACCAGAGACACCACAATGAGTTCCAATGACGTGTGTCAACCGTGTCAACTTGTAGATTTATAGAGAGGTACTTAGCTCAGAGAGGAGTGAAGCGTACTTCACCCCTCTACCATTTCCACAGGGCGTCCTCTCTCTTTTCCTCAATCCGGTCCGCCGTGCTGTCCCACGCACCGCCTCGTCACCCGCTCTCGTACCACTCATGGCCCTGGCTGTCCTGTCTCCGTCCCGTCCAAGCCCATCTGTCACTTGCTCGTGCCGGTTTGCTCTGCCGGTTTGCTCTGCCGGTTTGCTCTGCCTTCTCTCCACTCTCCACCTGTATATATGGCAGCTTGTGTGGCCAGGAAAACCCACAGCTCACCCCAGGTGCGCCAATCACCCCAGGTGGAAACATTTACACTAATCACCAGGTGAGGGACGGAATTGGATGGGTGCATTCATACAGAGTGAAGGGAAGGAGAGATGACCCACACCCACACACGTCACCCCGTGACACAATACTCCTCCAAACTCAAAACAACTCCAAATATGAAGCCACAGCAAACCAAACTTATTTAAGCCAAAAATAACTAGTTGTCCCAAGCACATACAGCAGCGCCACAATGAGTTCCAATGACGTGTGTCAACTTGTAGATTTATAGAGAGGTACTTAGCTCAGAGAGGAGTGAAGCGTACTTCACCCCTCTACCATTTCCACAGGGCGTCCTCTCTCTTTTCCTCAATCCGGTCCGCTGTGCCGTCCAAGCCCATCTGTCACTTGCTCGTGTCCGTTTGCTCTGCCGGTGTGCTCTGCCGGTTTGCTCTCCCTTCTCTCCATCTCCACCTGTATATATGGCAGCTTGTGTGGCCAGGAAAACCCACAGCTCACCCCAGGTGCGCCAATCACCCCAGGTGGAAACATTCACACTAATCACCAGGTGAGGGAGGGAATTGGATGGGTGCATTCATACAGAGTGCAGTGAAGGAGAGATGACCCACACCCACACACAGTCACCCCGTGACATTGACACCAGAGAGGCTAAGACCGCATTGACTCAGTGCGGTATTCAGCCTCTCTGGTGTCAAGTCTGATTTTGGAAAAAAATAATAATAATCCAAAATCAGACAGAGTGTTGACACCAGAGAGGCTAAGACCGCATTGACTCAGTGCGGTATTCAGCCTCTCTGGTGTCAAGTCTGATTTTGGAAAAAAAAAAAAATCCAAAATCAGACAGAGTGTTGACACCAGAGAGGCTAAGACCGCATTGACTCAGTGCGGTATTCAGCCTCTCTGGTGTCAAGTCTGATTTTGGAAAAAAAAAAAAAAATCCCAAATCAGACAGAGTGTTGACACCAGAGAGGCTAAGACCGCATTGACTCAGTGCGGTATTCAGCCTCTCTGGTGTCAAGAGACACCAGAGACACCACAATGAGTTCCAATGACGTGTGTCAACCGTGTCAACTTGTAGATTTATAGAGAGGTACTTAGCTCAGAGAGGAGTGAAGCGTACTTCACCCCTCTACCATTTCCACAGGGCGTCCTCTCTCTTTTCCTCAATCCGGTCCGCCGTGCTGTCCCACGCACCGCCTCGTCACCCGCTCTCGTACCACTCATGGCCCTGGCTGTCCTGTCTCCGTCCCGTCCAAGCCCATCTGTCACTTGCTCGTGCCGGTTTGCTCTGCCGGTTTGCTCTGCCGGTTTGCTCTGCCTTCTCTCCACTCTCCACCTGTATATATGGCAGCTTGTGTGGCCAGGAAAACCCACAGCTCACCCCAGGTGCGCCAATCACCCCAGGTGGAAACATTTACACTAATCACCAGGTGAGGGACGGAATTGGATGGGTGCATTCATACAGAGTGAAGGGAAGGAGAGATGACCCACACCCACACACGTCACCCCGTGACACAATACTCCTCCAAACTCAAAACAACTCCAAATATGAAGCCACAGCAAACCAAACTTATTTAAGCCAAAAATAACTAGTTGTCCCAAGCACATACAGCAGCGCCACAATGAGTTCCAATGACGTGTGTCAACTTGTAGATTTATAGAGAGGTACTTAGCTCAGAGAGGAGTGAAGCGTACTTCACCCCTCTACCATTTCCACAGGGCGTCCTCTCTCTTTTCCTCAATCCGGTCCGCTGTGCCGTCCAAGCCCATCTGTCACTTGCTCGTGTCCGTTTGCTCTGCCGGTGTGCTCTGCCGGTTTGCTCTCCCTTCTCTCCATCTCCACCTGTATATATGGCAGCTTGTGTGGCCAGGAAAACCCACAGCTCACCCCAGGTGCGCCAATCACCCCAGGTGGAAACATTCACACTAATCACCAGGTGAGGGAGGGAATTGGATGGGTGCATTCATACAGAGTGCAGTGAAGGAGAGATGACCCACACCCACACACAGTCACCCCGTGACATTGACACCAGAGAGGCTAAGACCGCATTGACTCAGTGCGGTATTCAGCCTCTCTGGTGTCAAGTCTGATTTTGGAAAAAAATAATAATAATCCAAAATCAGACAGAGTGTTGACACCAGAGAGGCTAAGACCGCATTGACTCAGTGCGGTATTCAGCCTCTCTGGTGTCAAGTCTGATTTTGGAAAAAAAAAAAAATCCAAAATCAGACAGAGTGTTGACACCAGAGAGGCTAAGACCGCATTGACTCAGTGCGGTATTCAGCCTCTCTGGTGTCAAGTCTGATTTTGGAAAAAAAAAAAAAAATCCCAAATCAGACAGAGTGTTGACACCAGAGAGGCTAAGACCGCATTGACTCAGTGCGGTATTCAGCCTCTCTGGTGTCAAGAGACACCAGAGACACCACAATGAGTTCCAATGACGTGTGTCAACCGTGTCAACTTGTAGATTTATAGAGAGGTACTTAGCTCAGAGAGGAGTGAAGCGTACTTCACCCCTCTACCATTTCCACAGGGCGTCCTCTCTCTTTTCCTCAATCCGGTCCGCCGTGCTGTCCCACGCACCGCCTCGTCACCCGCTCTCGTACCACTCATGGCCCTGGCTGTCCTGTCTCCGTCCCGTCCAAGCCCATCTGTCACTTGCTCGTGCCGGTTTGCTCTGCCGGTTTGCTCTGCCGGTTTGCTCTGCCTTCTCTCCACTCTCCACCTGTATATATGGCAGCTTGTGTGGCCAGGAAAACCCACAGCTCACCCCAGGTGCGCCAATCACCCCAGGTGGAAACATTTACACTAATCACCAGGTGAGGGACGGAATTGGATGGGTGCATTCATACAGAGTGAAGGGAAGGAGAGATGACCCACACCCACACACGTCACCCCGTGACACAATACTCCTCCAAACTCAAAACAACTCCAAATATGAAGCCACAGCAAACCAAACTTATTTAAGCCAAAAATAACTAGTTGTCCCAAGCACATACAGCAGCGCCACAATGAGTTCCAATGACGTGTGTCAACTTGTAGATTTATAGAGAGGTACTTAGCTCAGAGAGGAGTGAAGCGTACTTCACCCCTCTACCATTTCCACAGGGCGTCCTCTCTCTTTTCCTCAATCCGGTCCGCTGTGCCGTCCAAGCCCATCTGTCACTTGCTCTTGTCCGTTTGCTCTGCCGGTTTGCTCTGCCGGTTTGCTCTGCCTTCTCTCCACTCTCCACCTGTATATATGGCAGCTTGTGTGGCCAGGAAAACCCACAGCTCACCCCAGGTGCGCCAATCACCCCAGGTGGAAACATTTACACTAATCACCAGGTGAGGGACGGAATTGGATGGGTGCATTCATACAGAGTGAAGGGAAGGAGAGATGACCCACACCCACACACGTCACCCCGTGACACAATACTCCTCCAAACTCAAAACAACTCCAAATATGAAGCCACAGCAAACCAAACTTATTTAAGCCAAAAATAACTAGTTGTCCCAAGCACATACAGCAGCGCCACAATGAGTTCCAATGACGTGTGTCAACTTGTAGATTTATAGAGAGGTACTTAGCTCAGAGAGGAGTGAAGCGTACTTCACCCCTCTACCATTTCCACAGGGCGTCCTCTCTCTTTTCCTCAATCCGGTCCGCTGTGCCGTCCAAGCCCATCTGTCACTTGCTCGTGTCCGTTTGCTCTGCCGGTGTGCTCTGCCGGTTTGCTCTCCCTTCTCTCCATCTCCACCTGTATATATGGCAGCTTGTGTGGCCAGGAAAACCCACAGCTCACCCCAGGTGCGCCAATCACCCCAGGTGGAAACATTCACACTAATCACCAGGTGAGGGAGGGAATTGGATGGGTGCATTCATACAGAGTGCAGTGAAGGAGAGATGACCCACACCCACACACAGTCACCCCGTGACATTGACACCAGAGAGGCTAAGACCGCATTGACTCAGTGCGGTATTCAGCCTCTCTGGTGTCAAGTCTGATTTTGGAAAAAAATAATAATAATCCAAAATCAGACAGAGTGTTGACACCAGAGAGGCTAAGACCGCATTGACTCAGTGCGGTATTCAGCCTCTCTGGTGTCAAGTCTGATTTTGGAAAAAAAAAAAAATCCAAAATCAGACAGAGTGTTGACACCAGAGAGGCTAAGACCGCATTGACTCAGTGCGGTATTCAGCCTCTCTGGTGTCAAGTCTGATTTTGGAAAAAAAAAAAAAAATCCCAAATCAGACAGAGTGTTGACACCAGAGAGGCTAAGACCGCATTGACTCAGTGCGGTATTCAGCCTCTCTGGTGTCAAGAGACACCAGAGACACCACAATGAGTTCCAATGACGTGTGTCAACCGTGTCAACTTGTAGATTTATAGAGAGGTACTTAGCTCAGAGAGGAGTGAAGCGTACTTCACCCCTCTACCATTTCCACAGGGCGTCCTCTCTCTTTTCCTCAATCCGGTCCGCCGTGCTGTCCCACGCACCGCCTCGTCACCCGCTCTCGTACCACTCATGGCCCTGGCTGTCCTGTCTCCGTCCCGTCCAAGCCCATCTGTCACTTGCTCGTGCCGGTTTGCTCTGCCGGTTTGCTCTGCCGGTTTGCTCTGCCTTCTCTCCACTCTCCACCTGTATATATGGCAGCTTGTGTGGCCAGGAAAACCCACAGCTCACCCCAGGTGCGCCAATCACCCCAGGTGGAAACATTTACACTAATCACCAGGTGAGGGACGGAATTGGATGGGTGCATTCATACAGAGTGAAGGGAAGGAGAGATGACCCACACCCACACACGTCACCCCGTGACACAATACTCCTCCAAACTCAAAACAACTCCAAATATGAAGCCACAGCAAACCAAACTTATTTAAGCCAAAAATAACTAGTTGTCCCAAGCACATACAGCAGCGCCACAATGAGTTCCAATGACGTGTGTCAACTTGTAGATTTATAGAGAGGTACTTAGCTCAGAGAGGAGTGAAGCGTACTTCACCCCTCTACCATTTCCACAGGGCGTCCTCTCTCTTTTCCTCAATCCGGTCCGCTGTGCCGTCCAAGCCCATCTGTCACTTGCTCTTGTCCGTTTGCTCTGCCGGTTTGCTCTGCCGGTTTGCTCTGCCTTCTCTCCACTCTCCACCTGTATATATGGCAGCTTGTGTGGCCAGGAAAACCCACAGCTCACCCCAGGTGCGCCAATCACCCCAGGTGGAAACATTTACACTAATCACCAGGTGAGGGACGGAATTGGATGGGTGCATTCATACAGAGTGAAGGGAAGGAGAGATGACCCACACCCACACACGTCACCCCGTGACACAATACTCCTCCAAACTCAAAACAACTCCAAATATGAAGCCACAGCAAACCAAACTTATTTAAGCCAAAAATAACTAGTTGTCCCAAGCACATACAGCAGCGCCACAATGAGTTCCAATGACGTGTGTCAACTTGTAGATTTATAGAGAGGTACTTAGCTCAGAGAGGAGTGAAGCGTACTTCACCCCTCTACCATTTCCACAGGGCGTCCTCTCTCTTTTCCTCAATCCGGTCCGCTGTGCCGTCCAAGCCCATCTGTCACTTGCTCGTGTCCGTTTGCTCTGCCGGTGTGCTCTGCCGGTTTGCTCTCCCTTCTCTCCATCTCCACCTGTATATATGGCAGCTTGTGTGGCCAGGAAAACCCACAGCTCACCCCAGGTGCGCCAATCACCCCAGGTGGAAACATTCACACTAATCACCAGGTGAGGGAGGGAATTGGATGGGTGCATTCATACAGAGTGCAGTGAAGGAGAGATGACCCACACCCACACACAGTCACCCCGTGACATTGACACCAGAGAGGCTAAGACCGCATTGACTCAGTGCGGTATTCAGCCTCTCTGGTGTCAAGTCTGATTTTGGAAAAAAATAATAATAATCCAAAATCAGACAGAGTGTTGACACCAGAGAGGCTAAGACCGCATTGACTCAGTGCGGTATTCAGCCTCTCTGGTGTCAAGTCTGATTTTGGAAAAAAAAAAAAATCCAAAATCAGACAGAGTGTTGACACCAGAGAGGCTAAGACCGCATTGACTCAGTGCGGTATTCAGCCTCTCTGGTGTCAAGTCTGATTTTGGAAAAAAAAAAAAAAATCCCAAATCAGACAGAGTGTTGACACCAGAGAGGCTAAGACCGCATTGACTCAGTGCGGTATTCAGCCTCTCTGGTGTCAAGAGACACCAGAGACACCACAATGAGTTCCAATGACGTGTGTCAACCGTGTCAACTTGTAGATTTATAGAGAGGTACTTAGCTCAGAGAGGAGTGAAGCGTACTTCACCCCTCTACCATTTCCACAGGGCGTCCTCTCTCTTTTCCTCAATCCGGTCCGCCGTGCTGTCCCACGCACCGCCTCGTCACCAGCTCTCGTACCACTCATGGCCCTGGCTGTCCTGTCTCCGTCCCGTCCAAGCCCATCTGTCACTTGCTCGTGCCGGTTTGCTCTGCCGGTTTGCTCTGCCGGTTTGCTCTGCCTTCTCTCCACTCTCCACCTGTATATATGGCAGCTTGTGTGGCCAGGAAAACCCACAGCTCACCCCAGGTGCGCCAATCACCCCAGGTGGAAACATTTACACTAATCACCAGGTGAGGGACGGAATTGGATGGGTGCATTCATACAGAGTGAAGGGAAGGAGAGATGACCCACACCCACACACGTCACCCCGTGACACAATACTCCTCCAAACTCAAAACAACTCCAAATATGAAGCCACAGCAAACCAAACTTATTTAAGCCAAAAATAACTAGTTGTCCCAAGCACATACAGCAGCGCCACAATGAGTTCCAATGACGTGTGTCAACTTGTAGATTTATAGAGAGGTACTTAGCTCAGAGAGGAGTGAAGCGTACTTCACCCCTCTACCATTTCCACAGGGCGTCCTCTCTCTTTTCCTCAATCCGGTCCGCTGTGCCGTCCAAGCCCATCTGTCACTTGCTCGTGTCCGTTTGCTCTGCCGGTTTGCTCTGCCGGTTTGCTCTGCCTTCTCTCCACTCTCCACCTGTATATATGGCAGCTTGTGTGGCCAGGAAAACCCACAGCTCACCCCAGGTGCGCCAATCACCCCAGGTGGAAACATTTACACTAATCACCAGGTGAGGGACGGAATTGGATGGGTGCATTCATACAGAGTGAAGGGAAGGAGAGATGACCCACACCCACACACGTCACCCCGTGACACAATACTCCTCCAAACTCAAAACAACTCCAAATATGAAGCCACAGCAAACCAAACTTATTTAAGCCAAAAATAACTAGTTGTCCCAAGCACATACAGCAGCGCCACAATGAGTTCCAATGACGTGTGTCAACTTGTAGATTTATAGAGAGGTACTTAGCTCAGAGAGGAGTGAAGCGTACTTCACCTCTCTACCATTTCCACAGGGCGTCCTCTCTCTTTTCCTCAATCCGGTCCGCTGTGCCGTCCAAGCCCATCTGTCACTTGCTCGTGTCCGTTTGCTCTGCCGGTGTGCTCTGCCGGTTTGCTCTCCCTTCTCTCCATCTCCACCTGTATATATGGCAGCTTGTGTGGCCAGGAAAACCCACAGCTCACCCCAGGTGCGCCAATCACCCCAGGTGGAAACATTCACACTAATCACCAGGTGAGGGAGGGAATTGGATGGGTGCATTCATACAGAGTGCAGTGAAGGAGAGATGACCCACACCCACACACAGTCACCCCGTGACATTGACACCAGAGAGGCTAAGACCGCATTGACTCAGTGCGGTATTCAGCCTCTCTGGTGTCAAGTCTGATTTTGGAAAAAAATAATAATAATCCAAAATCAGACAGAGTGTTGACACCAGAGAGGCTAAGACCGCATTGACTCAGTGCGGTATTCAGCCTCTCTGGTGTCAAGTCTGATTTTGGAAAAAAAAAAAAATCCAAAATCAGACAGAGTGTTGACACCAGAGAGGCTAAGACCGCATTGACTCAGTGCGGTATTCAGCCTCTCTGGTGTCAAGTCTGATTTTGGAAAAAAAAAAAAAAATCCCAAATCAGACAGAGTGTTGACACCAGAGAGGCTAAGACCGCATTGACTCAGTGCGGTATTCAGCCTCTCTGGTGTCAAGAGACACCAGAGACACCACAATGAGTTCCAATGACGTGTGTCAACCGTGTCAACTTGTAGATTTATAGAGAGGTACTTAGCTCAGAGAGGAGTGAAGCGTACTTCACCCCTCTACCATTTCCACAGGGCGTCCTCTCTCTTTTCCTCAATCCGGTCCGCCGTGCTGTCCCACGCACCGCCTCGTCACCAGCTCTCGTACCACTCATGGCCCTGGCTGTCCTGTCTCCGTCCCGTCCAAGCCCATCTGTCACTTGCTCGTGCCGGTTTGCTCTGCCGGTTTGCTCTGCCGGTTTGCTCTGCCTTCTCTCCACTCTCCACCTGTATATATGGCAGCTTGTGTGGCCAGGAAAACCCACAGCTCACCCCAGGTGCGCCAATCACCCCAGGTGGAAACATTTACACTAATCACCAGGTGAGGGACGGAATTGGATGGGTGCATTCATACAGAGTGAAGGGAAGGAGAGATGACCCACACCCACACACGTCACCCCGTGACACAATACTCCTCCAAACTCAAAACAACTCCAAATATGAAGCCACAGCAAACCAAACTTATTTAAGCCAAAAATAACTAGTTGTCCCAAGCACATACAGCAGCGCCACAATGAGTTCCAATGACGTGTGTCAACTTGTAGATTTATAGAGAGGTACTTAGCTCAGAGAGGAGTGAAGCGTACTTCACCCCTCTACCATTTCCACAGGGCGTCCTCTCTCTTTTCCTCAATCCGGTCCGCTGTGCCGTCCAAGCCCATCTGTCACTTGCTCGTGTCCGTTTGCTCTGCCGGTTTGCTCTGCCGGTTTGCTCTGCCTTCTCTCCACTCTCCACCTGTATATATGGCAGCTTGTGTGGCCAGGAAAACCCACAGCTCACCCCAGGTGCGCCAATCACCCCAGGTGGAAACATTTACACTAATCACCAGGTGAGGGACGGAATTGGATGGGTGCATTCATACAGAGTGAAGGGAAGGAGAGATGACCCACACCCACACACGTCACCCCGTGACACAATACTCCTCCAAACTCAAAACAACTCCAAATATGAAGCCACAGCAAACCAAACTTATTTAAGCCAAAAATAACTAGTTGTCCCAAGCACATACAGCAGCGCCACAATGAGTTCCAATGACGTGTGTCAACTTGTAGATTTATAGAGAGGTACTTAGCTCAGAGAGGAGTGAAGCGTACTTCACCTCTCTACCATTTCCACAGGGCGTCCTCTCTCTTTTCCTCAATCCGGTCCGCTGTGCCGTCCAAGCCCATCTGTCACTTGCTCGTGTCCGTTTGCTCTGCCGGTGTGCTCTGCCGGTTTGCTCTCCCTTCTCTCCATCTCCACCTGTATATATGGCAGCTTGTGTGGCCAGGAAAACCCACAGCTCACCCCAGGTGCGCCAATCACCCCAGGTGGAAACATTCACACTAATCACCAGGTGAGGGAGGGAATTGGATGGGTGCATTCATACAGAGTGCAGTGAAGGAGAGATGACCCACACCCACACACAGTCACCCCGTGACATTGACACCAGAGAGGCTAAGACCGCATTGACTCAGTGCGGTATTCAGCCTCTCTGGTGTCAAGTCTGATTTTGGAAAAAAATAATAATAATCCAAAATCAGACAGAGTGTTGACACCAGAGAGGCTAAGACCGCATTGACTCAGTGCGGTATTCAGCCTCTCTGGTGTCAAGTCTGATTTTGGAAAAAAAAAAAAATCCAAAATCAGACAGAGTGTTGACACCAGAGAGGCTAAGACCGCATTGACTCAGTGCGGTATTCAGCCTCTCTGGTGTCAAGTCTGATTTTGGAAAAAAAAAAAAAAATCCCAAATCAGACAGAGTGTTGACACCAGAGAGGCTAAGACCGCATTGACTCAGTGCGGTATTCAGCCTCTCTGGTGTCAAGAGACACCAGAGACACCACAATGAGTTCCAATGACGTGTGTCAACCGTGTCAACTTGTAGATTTATAGAGAGGTACTTAGCTCAGAGAGGAGTGAAGCGTACTTCACCCCTCTACCATTTCCACAGGGCGTCCTCTCTCTTTTCCTCAATCCGGTCCGCCGTGCTGTCCCACGCACCGCCTCGTCACCAGCTCTCGTACCACTCATGGCCCTGGCTGTTCTGTCTCCGTCCCGTCCAAGCCCATCTGTCACTTGCTCGTGCCGGTTTGCTCTGCCGGTTTGCTCTGCCGGTTTGCTCTGCCTTCTCTCCACTCTCCACCTGTATATATGGCAGCTTGTGTGGCCAGGAAAACCCACAGCTCACCCCAGGTGCGCCAATCACCCCAGGTGGAAACATTTACACTAATCACCAGGTGAGGGACGGAATTGGATGGGTGCATTCATACAGAGTGAAGGGAAGGAGAGATGACCCACACCCACACACGTCACCCCGTGACACAATACTCCTCCAAACTCAAAACAACTCCAAATATGAAGCCACAGCAAACCAAACTTATTTAAGCCAAAAATAACTAGTTGTCCCAAGCACATACAGCAGCGCCACAATGAGTTCCAATGACGTGTGTCAACTTGTAGATTTATAGAGAGGTACTTAGCTCAGAGAGGAGTGAAGCGTACTTCACCCCTCTACCATTTCCACAGGGCGTCCTCTCTCTTTTCCTCAATCCGGTCCGCTGTGCCGTCCAAGCCCATCTGTCACTTGCTCGTGTCCGTTTGCTCTGCCGGTTTGCTCTGCCGGTTTGCTCTGCCTTCTCTCCACTCTCCACCTGTATATATGGCAGCTTGTGTGGCCAGGAAAACCCACAGCTCACCCCAGGTGCGCCAATCACCCCAGGTGGAAACATTTACACTAATCACCAGGTGAGGGACGGAATTGGATGGGTGCATTCATACAGAGTGAAGGGAAGGAGAGATGACCCACACCCACACACGTCACCCCGTGACACAATACTCCTCCAAACTCAAAACAACTCCAAATATGAAGCCACAGCAAACCAAACTTATTTAAGCCAAAAATAACTAGTTGTCCCAAGCACATACAGCAGCGCCACAATGAGTTCCAATGACGTGTGTCAACTTGTAGATTTATAGAGAGGTACTTAGCTCAGAGAGGAGTGAAGCGTACTTCACCCCTCTACCATTTCCACAGGGCGTCCTCTCTCTTTTCCTCAATCCGGTCCGCTGTGCCGTCCAAGCCCATCTGTCACTTGCTCGTGTCCGTTTGCTCTGCCGGTGTGCTCTGCCGGTTTGCTCTCCCTTCTCTCCACTCTCCACCTGTATATATGGCAGCTTGTGTGGCCAGGAAAACCCACAGCTCACCCCAGGTGCGCCAATCACCCCAGGTGGAAACATTCACACTAATCACCAGGTGAGGGAGGGAATTGGATGGGTGCATTCATACAGAGTGCAGTGAAGGAGAGATGACCCACACCCACACACAGTCACCCCGTGACATTGACACCAGAGAGGCTAAGACCGCATTGACTCAGTGCGGTATTCAGCCTCTCTGGTGTCAAGTCTGATTTTGGAAAAAAATAATAATAATCCAAAATCAGACAGAGTGTTGACACCAGAGAGGCTAAGACCGCATTGACTCAGTGCGGTATTCAGCCTCTCTGGTGTCAAGTCTGATTTTGGAAAAAAAAAAAAATCCAAAATCAGACAGAGTGTTGACACCAGAGAGGCTAAGACCGCATTGACTCAGTGCGGTATTCAGCCTCTCTGGTGTCAAGTCTGATTTTGGAAAAAAAAAAAAAAAATCCCAAATCAGACAGAGTGTTGACACCAGAGAGGCTAAGACCGCATTGACTCAGTGCGGTATTCAGCCTCTCTGGTGTCAAGAGACACCAGAGACACCACAATGAGTTCCAATGACGTGTGTCAACCGTGTCAACTTGTAGATTTATAGAGAGGTACTTAGCTCAGAGAGGAGTGAAGCGTACTTCACCCCTCTACCATTTCCACAGGGCGTCCTCTCTCTTTTCCTCAATCCGGTCCGCCGTGCTGTCCCACGCACCGCCTCGTCACCAGCTCTCGTACCACTCATGGCCCTGGCTGTTCTGTCTCCGTCCCGTCCAAGCCCATCTGTCACTTGCTCGTGCCGGTTTGCTCTGCCGGTTTGCTCTGCCGGTTTGCTCTGCCTTCTCTCCACTCCCCACCTGTATATATGGCAGCTTGTGTGGCCAGGAAAACCCACAGCTCACCCCAGGTGCGCCAATCACCCCAGGTGGAAACATTCACACTAATCACCAGGTGAGGGAGGGAATTGGATGGGTGCATTCATACAGAGTGCAGTGAAGGAGAGATGACCCACACCCACACACAGTCACCCCGTGACATTGACACCAGAGGCTAAGACCGCATTGACTCAGTGCGGTATTCAGCCTCTCTGGTGTCAAGTCTGATTTTGGAAAAAAATAATAATAATCCAAAATCAGACAGAGTGTTGACACCAGAGAGGCTAAGACCGCATTGACTCAGTGCGGTATTCAGCCTCTCTGGTGTCAAGAGACACCAGAGACACCACAATGAGTTCCAATGACGTGTGTCAACCGTGTCAACTTGTAGATTTATAGAGAGGTACTTAGCTCATTTCCACCATTTCCACAGGGCGTCCTCTCTCTTTTCCTCAATCCGGTCCGCCGTGCTGTCCCACGCACCGCCTCGTCACCAGCTCTCGTACCACTCATGGCCCTGGCTGTCCTGTCTCCGTCCCGTCCAAGCCCATCTGTCACTTGCTCGTGCCGGTTTGCTCTGCCGGTTTGCTCTGCCTTCTCTCCACTCTCCACCTGTATATATGGCAGCTTGTGTGGCCAGGAAAACCCACAGCTCACCCCAGGTGCGCCAATCACCCCAGGTGGAAACATTTACACTAATCACCAGGTGAGGGACGGAATTGGATGGGTGCATTCATACAGAGTGAAGGGAAGGAGAGATGACCCACACCCACACACGTCACCCCGTGACACAATACTCCTCCAAACTCAAAACAACTCCAAATATGAAGCCACAGCAAACCAAACTTATTTAAGCCAAAAATAACTAGTTGTCCCAAGCACATACAGCAGCGCCACAATGAGTTCCAATGACGTGTGTCAACTTGTAGATTTATAGAGAGGTACTTAGCTCAGAGAGGAGTGAAGCGTACTTCACCCCTCTACCATTTCCACAGGGCGTCCTCTCTCTTTTCCTCAATCCGGTCCGCTGTGCCGTCCAAGCCCATCTGTCACTTGCTCGTGTCCGTTTGCTCTGCCGGTGTGCTCTGCCGGTTTGCTCTCCCTTCTCTCCACTCTCCACCTGTATATATGGCAGCTTGTGTGGCCAGGAAAACCCACAGCTCACCCCAGGTGCGCCAATCACCCCAGGTGGAAACATTCACACTAATCACCAGGTGAGGGAGGGAATTGGATGGGTGCATTCATACAGAGTGCAGTGAAGGAGAGATGACCCACACCCACACACAGTCACCCCGTGACATTGACACCAGAGAGGCTAAGACCGCATTGACTCAGTGCGGTATTCAGCCTCTCTGGTGTCAAGTCTGATTTTGGAAAAAAATAATAATAATCCAAAATCAGACAGAGTGTTGACACCAGAGAGGCTAAGACCGCATTGACTCAGTGCGGTATTCAGCCTCTCTGGTGTCAAGTCTGATTTTGGAAAAAAAAAAAAATCCAAAATCAGACAGAGTGTTGACACCAGAGAGGCTAAGACCGCATTGACTCAGTGCGGTATTCAGCCTCTCTGGTGTCAAGTCTGATTTTGGAAAAAAAAAAAAAAAATCCCAAATCAGACAGAGTGTTGACACCAGAGAGGCTAAGACCGCATTGACTCAGTGCGGTATTCAGCCTCTCTGGTGTCAAGAGACACCAGAGACACCACAATGAGTTCCAATGACGTGTGTCAACCGTGTCAACTTGTAGATTTATAGAGAGGTACTTAGCTCAGAGAGGAGTGAAGCGTACTTCACCCCTCTACCATTTCCACAGGGCGTCCTCTCTCTTTTCCTCAATCCGGTCCGCCGTGCTGTCCCACGCACCGCCTCGTCACCAGCTCTCGTACCACTCATGGCCCTGGCTGTTCTGTCTCCGTCCCGTCCAAGCCCATCTGTCACTTGCTCGTGCCGGTTTGCTCTGCCGGTTTGCTCTGCCGGTTTGCTCTGCCTTCTCTCCACTCCCCACCTGTATATATGGCAGCTTGTGTGGCCAGGAAAACCCACAGCTCACCCCAGGTGCGCCAATCACCCCAGGTGGAAACATTCACACTAATCACCAGGTGAGGGAGGGAATTGGATGGGTGCATTCATACAGAGTGCAGTGAAGGAGAGATGACCCACACCCACACACAGTCACCCCGTGACATTGACACCAGAGAGGCTAAGACCGCATTGACTCAGTGCGGTATTCAGCCTCTCTGGTGTCAAGTCTGATTTTGGAAAAAAATAATAATAATCCAAAGTCAGACAGAGTGTTGACACCAGAGAGGCTAAGACCGCATTGACTCAGTGCGGTATTCAGCCTCTCTGGTGTCAAGAGACACCAGAGACACCACAATGAGTTCCAATGACGTGTGTCAACCGTGTCAACTTGTAGATTTATAGAGAGGTACTTAGCTCATTTCCACCATTTCCACAGGGCGTCCTCTCTCTTTTCCTCAATCCGGTCCGCCGTGCTGTCCCACGCACCGCCTCGTCACCAGCTCTCGTACCACTCATGGCCCTGGCTGTCCTGTCTCCGTCCCGTCCAAGCCCATCTGTCACTTGCTCGTGCCGGTTTGCTCTGCCGGTTTGCTCTGCCTTCTCTCCACTCTCCACCTGTATATATGGCAGCTTGTGTGGCCAGGAAAACCCACAGCTCACCCCAGGTGCGCCAATCACCCCAGGTGGAAACATTTACACTAATCACCAGGTGAGGGACGGAATTGGATGGGTGCATTCATACAGAGTGAAGGGAAGGAGAGATGACCCACACCCGTCACCCCGTGACACAATACTCCTCCAAACTCAAAACAACTCCAAATATGAAGCCACAGCAAACCAAACTTATTTAAGCCAAAAATAACTAGTTGTCCCAAGCACATACAGCAGCGCCACAATGAGTTGACCCACACCCACACACAATAATGACACAATACTCCTCCAAACTCAAAACAACTCCAAATATGAAGCCACAGCAAACCAAACTTATTTAAGCCAAAAATAACTAGTTGTCCCAAGCACATACAGCAGCACCACAATGAGTTCCAATGACGTGTGTCAACTTGTAGATTTATAGAGAGGTACTTAGCTCAGAGAGGAGTGAAGCGTACTTCACCCCTCTACCATTTCCACAGGGCGTCCTCTCTCTTTTCCTCAATCCGGTCCGCTGTGCCGTCCAAGCCCATCTGTCACTTGCTCGTGTCCGTTTGCTCTGCCGGTGTGCTCTGCCGGTTTGCTCTCCCTTCTCTCCACTCTCCACCTGTATATATGGCAGCTTGTGTGGCCAGGAAAACCCACAGCTCACCCCAGGTGCGCCAATCACCCCAGGTGGAAACATTCACACTAATCACCAGGTGAGGGAGGGAATTGGATGGGTGCATTCATACAGAGTGCAGTGAAGGAGAGATGACCCACACCCACACACAGTCACCCCGTGACATTGACACCAGAGAGGCTAAGACCGCATTGACTCAGTGCGGTATTCAGCCTCTCTGGTGTCAAGTCTGATTTTGGAAAAAAATAATAATAATCCAAAATCAGACAGAGTGTTGACACCAGAGAGGCTAAGACCGCATTGACTCAGTGCGGTATTCAGCCTCTCTGGTGTCAAGTCTGATTTTGGAAAAAAATAATAATAATCCAAAATCAGACAGAGTGTTGACACCAGAGAGGCTAAGACCGCATTGACTCAGTGCGGTATTCAGCCTCTCTGGTGTCAAGTCTGATTTTGGAAAAAAAAAAAAAAAAATCCAAAATCAGACAGAGTGTTGACACCAGAGAGGCTAAGACCGCATTGACTCAGTGCGGTATTCAGCCTCTCTGGTGTCAAGTCTGATTTTGGAAAAAAAAAAAAAAAATCCCAAATCAGACAGAGTGTTGACACCAGAGAGGCTAAGACCGCATTGACTCAGTGCGGTATTCAGCCTCTCTGGTGTCAAGAGACACCAGAGACACCACAATGAGTTCCAATGACGTGTGTCAACCGTGTCAACTTGTAGATTTATAGAGAGGTACTTAGCTCAGAGAGGAGTGAAGCGTACTTCACCCCTCTACCATTTCCACAGGGCGTCCTCTCTCTTTTCCTCAATCCGGTCCGCCGTGCTGTCCCACGCACCGCCTCGTCACCAGCTCTCGTACCACTCATGGCCCTGGCTGTCCTGTCTCCGTCCCGTCCAAGCCCATCTGTCACTTGCTCGTGCCGGTTTGCTCTGCCTTCTCTCCACTCTCCACCTGTATATATGGCAGCTTGTGTGGCCAGGAAAACCCACAGCTCACCCCAGGTGCGCCAATCACCCCAGGTGGAAACATTTACACTAATCACCAGGTGAGGGACGGAATTGGATGGGTGCATTCATAGTGAAGGGAAGGAGAGATGACCCACACCCGTCACCCCGTGACACAATACTCCTCCAAACTCAAAACAACTCCAAATATGAAGCCACAGCAAACCAAACTTATTTAAGCCAAAAATAACTAGTTGTCCCAAGCACATACAGCAGCGCCACAATGAGTTGACCCACACCCACACACAATAATGACACAATACTCCTCCAAACTCAAAACAACTCCAAATATGAAGCCACAGCAAACCAAACTTAATTAAGCCAAAAATAACTAGTTGTCCCAAGCACATACAGCAGCGCCACAATGAGTTCCAATGACGTGTGTCAACTTGTAGATTTATAGAGAGGTACTTAGCTCAGAGAGGAGTGAAGCGTACTTCACCCCTCTACCATTTCCACAGGGCGTCCTCTCTCTTTTCCTCAATCCGGTCCGCTGTGCCGTCCAAGCCCATCTGTCACTTGCTCGTGTCCGTTTGCTCTGCCGGTGTGCTCTGCCGGTTTGCTCTCCCTTCTCTCCACTCTCCACCTGTATATATGGCAGCTTGTGTGGCCAGGAAAACCCACAGCTCACCCCAGGTGCGCCAATCACCCCAGGTGGAAACATTCACACTAATCACCAGGTGAGGGAGGGAATTGGATGGGTGCATTCATACAGAGTGCAGTGAAGGAGAGATGACCCACACCCACACACAGTCACCCCGTGACATTGACACCAGAGAGGCTAAGACCGCATTGACTCAGTGCGGTATTCAGCCTCTCTGGTGTCAAGTCTGATTTTGGAAAAAAATAATAATAATCCAAAATCAGACAGAGTGTTGACACCAGAGAGGCTAAGACCGCATTGACTCAGTGCGGTATTCAGCCTCTCTGGTGTCAAGTCTGATTTTGGAAAAAAATAATAATAATCCAAAATCAGACAGAGTGTTGACACCAGAGAGGCTAAGACCGCATTGACTCAGTGCGGTATTCAGCCTCTCTGGTGTCAAGTCTGATTTTGGAAAAAAAAAAAAAAAAATCCAAAATCAGACAGAGTGTTGACACCAGAGAGGCTAAGACCGCATTGACTCAGTGCGGTATTCAGCCTCTCTGGTGTCAAGTCTGATTTTGAAAAAAAAAAAAAAAATCCCAAATCAGACAGAGTGTTGACACCAGAGAGGCTAAGACCGCATTGACTCAGTGCGGTATTCAGCCTCTCTGGTGTCAAGAGACACCAGAGACACCACAATGAGTTCCAATGACGTGTGTCAACCGTGTCAACTTGTAGATTTATAGAGAGGTACTTAGCTCAGAGAGGAGTGAAGCGTACTTCACCCCTCTACCATTTCCACAGGGCGTCCTCTCTCTTTTCCTCAATCCGGTCCGCCGTGCTGTCCCACGCACCGCCTCGTCACCAGCTCTCGTACCACTCATGGCCCTGGCTGTCCTGTCTCCGTCCCGTCCAAGCCCATCTGTCACTTGCTCGTGCCGGTTTGCTCTGCCGGTTTGCTCTGCCTTCTCTCCACTCTCCACCTGTATATATGGCAGCTTGTGTGGCCAGGAAAACCCACAGCTCACCCCAGGTGCGCCAATCACCCCAGGTGGAAACATTTACACTAATCACCAGGTGAGGGACGGAATTGGATGGGTGCATTCATACAGAGTGAAGGGAAGGAGAGATGACCCACACCCGTCACCCCGTGACACAATACTCCTCCAAACTCAAAACAACTCCAAATATGAAGCCACAGCAAACCAAACTTATTTAAGCCAAAAATAACTAGTTGTCCCAAGCACATACAGCAGCGCCACAATGAGTTGACCCACACCCACACACAATAATGACACAATACTCCTCCAAACTCAAAACAACTCCAAATATGAAGCCACAGCAAACCAAACTTATTTAAGCCAAAAATAACTAGTTGTCCCAAGCACATACAGCAGCACCACAATGAGTTCCAATGACGTGTGTCAACTTGTAGATTTATAGAGAGGTACTTAGCTCAGAGAGGAGTGAAGCGTACTTCACCCCTCTACCATTTCCACAGGGCGTCCTCTCTCTTTTCCTCAATCCGGTCCGCTGTGCCGTCCAAGCCCATCTGTCACTTGCTCGTGTCCGTTTGCTCTGCCGGTGTGCTCTGCCGGTTTGCTCTCCCTTCTCTCCACTCTCCACCTGTATATATGGCAGCTTGTGTGGCCAGGAAAACCCACAGCTCACCCCAGGTGCGCCAATCACCCCAGGTGGAAACATTCACACTAATCACCAGGTGAGGGAGGGAATTGGATGGGTGCATTCATACAGAGTGCAGTGAAGGAGAGATGACCCACACCCACACACAGTCACCCCGTGACATTGACACCAGAGAGGCTAAGACCGCATTGACTCAGTGCGGTATTCAGCCTCTCTGGTGTCAAGTCTGATTTTGGAAAAAAATAATAATAATCCAAAATCAGACAGAGTGTTGACACCAGAGAGGCTAAGACCGCATTGACTCAGTGCGGTATTCAGCCTCTCTGGTGTCAAGTCTGATTTTGGAAAAAAATAATAATAATCCAAAATCAGACAGAGTGTTGACACCAGAGAGGCTAAGACCGCATTGACTCAGTGCGGTATTCAGCCTCTCTGGTGTCAAGTCTGATTTTGGAAAAAAAAAAAAAAAAATCCAAAATCAGACAGAGTGTTGACACCAGAGAGGCTAAGACCGCATTGACTCAGTGCGGTATTCAGCCTCTCTGGTGTCAAGTCTGATTTTGGAAAAAAAAAAAAAAAATCCCAAATCAGACAGAGTGTTGACACCAGAGAGGCTAAGACCGCATTGACTCAGTGCGGTATTCAGCCTCTCTGGTGTCAAGAGACACCAGAGACACCACAATGAGTTCCAATGACGTGTGTCAACCGTGTCAACTTGTAGATTTATAGAGAGGTACTTAGCTCAGAGAGGAGTGAAGCGTACTTCACCCCTCTACCATTTCCACAGGGCGTCCTCTCTCTTTTCCTCAATCCGGTCCGCCGTGCTGTCCCACGCACCGCCTCGTCACCAGCTCTCGTACCACTCATGGCCCTGGCTGTCCTGTCTCCGTCCCGTCCAAGCCCATCTGTCACTTGCTCGTGCCGGTTTGCTCTGCCGGTTTGCTCTGCCTTCTCTCCACTCTCCACCTGTATATATGGCAGCTTGTGTGGCCAGGAAAACCCACAGCTCACCCCAGGTGCGCCAATCACCCCAGGTGGAAACATTTACACTAATCACCAGGTGAGGGACGGAATTGGATGGGTGCATTCATACAGAGTGAAGGGAAGGAGAGATGACCCACACCCGTCACCCCGTGACACAATACTCCTCCAAACTCAAAACAACTCCAAATATGAAGCCACAGCAAACCAAACTTATTTAAGCCAAAAATAACTAGTTGTCCCAAGCACATACAGCAGCGCCACAATGAGTTGACCCACACCCACACACAATAATGACACAATACTCCTCCAAACTCAAAACAACTCCAAATATGAAGCCACAGCAAACCAAACTTATTTAAGCCAAAAATAACTAGTTGTCCCAAGCACATACAGCAGCACCACAATGAGTTCCAATGACGTGTGTCAACTTGTAGATTTATAGAGAGGTACTTAGCTCAGAGAGGAGTGAAGCGTACTTCACCCCTCTACCATTTCCACAGGGCGTCCTCTCTCTTTTCCTCAATCCGGTCCGCTGTGCCGTCCAAGCCCATCTGTCACTTGCTCGTGTCCGTTTGCTCTGCCGGTGTGCTCTGCCGGTTTGCTCTCCCTTCTCTCCACTCTCCACCTGTATATATGGCAGCTTGTGTGGCCAGGAAAACCCACAGCTCACCCCAGGTGCGCCAATCACCCCAGGTGGAAACATTCACACTAATCACCAGGTGAGGGAGGGAATTGGATGGGTGCATTCATACAGAGTGCAGTGAAGGAGAGATGACCCACACCCACACACAGTCACCCCGTGACATTGACACCAGAGAGGCTAAGACCGCATTGACTCAGTGCGGTATTCAGCCTCTCTGGTGTCAAGTCTGATTTTGGAAAAAAATAATAATAATCCAAAATCAGACAGAGTGTTGACACCAGAGAGGCTAAGACCGCATTGACTCAGTGCGGTATTCAGCCTCTCTGGTGTCAAGTCTGATTTTGGAAAAAAATAATAATAATCCAAAATCAGACAGAGTGTTGACACCAGAGAGGCTAAGACCGCATTGACTCAGTGCGGTATTCAGCCTCTCTGGTGTCAAGTCTGATTTTGGAAAAAAAAAAAAAATCCAAAATCAGACAGAGTGTTGACACCAGAGAGGCTAAGACCGCATTGACTCAGTGCGGTATTCAGCCTCTCTGGTGTCAAGTCTGATTTTGGAAAAAAAAAAAAAAAATCCCAAATCAGACAGAGTGTTGACACCAGAGAGGCTAAGACCGCATTGACTCAGTGCGGTATTCAGCCTCTCTGGTGTCAAGAGACACCAGAGACACCACAATGAGTTCCAATGACGTGTGTCAACCGTGTCAACTTGTAGATTTATAGAGAGGTACTTAGCTCAGAGAGGAGTGAAGCGTACTTCACCCCTCTACCATTTCCACAGGGCGTCCTCTCTCTTTTCCTCAATCCGGTCCGCCGTGCTGTCCCACGCACCGCCTCGTCACCAGCTCTCGTACCACTCATGGCCCTGGCTGTCCTGTCTCCGTCCCGTCCAAGCCCATCTGTCACTTGCTCGTGCCGGTTTGCTCTGCCGGTTTGCTCTGCCTTCTCTCCACTCTCCACCTGTATATATGGCAGCTTGTGTGGCCAGGAAAACCCACAGCTCACCCCAGGTGCGCCAATCACCCCAGGTGGAAACATTTACACTAATCACCAGGTGAGGGACGGAATTGGATGGGTGCATTCATACAGAGTGAAGGGAAGGAGAGATGACCCACACCCGTCACCCCGTGACACAATACTCCTCCAAACTCAAAACAACTCCAAATATGAAGCCACAGCAAACCAAACTTATTTAAGCCAAAAATAACTAGTTGTCCCAAGCACATACAGCAGCGCCACAATGAGTTCCAATGACGTGTGTCAACTTGTAGATTTATAGAGAGGTACTTAGCTCAGAGAGGAGTGAAGCGTACTTCACCCCTCTACCATTTCCACAGGGCGTCCTCTCTCTTTTCCTCAATCCGGTCCGCTGTGCCGTCCAAGCCCATCTGTCACTTGCTCGTGTCCGTTTGCTCTGCCGGTGTGCTCTGCCGGTTTGCTCTCTCTTCTCTCCACTCTCCACCTGTATATATGGCAGCTTGTGTGGCCAGGAAAACCCACAGCTCACCCCAGGTGCGCCAATCACCCCAGGTGGAAACATTTACACTAATCACCAGGTGAGGGACGGAATTGGATGGGTGCATTCATACAGAGTGAAGGGAAGGAGAGATGACCCACACCCGTCACCCCGTGACACAATACTCCTCCAAACTCAAAACAACTCCAAATATGAAGCCACAGCAAACCAAACTTATTTAAGCCAAAAATAACTAGTTGTCCCAAGCACATACAGCAGCGCCACAATGAGTTGACCCACACCCACACACAATAATGACACAATACTCCTCCAAACTCAAAACAACTCCAAATATGAAGCCACAGCAAACCAAACTTATTTAAGCCAAAAATAACTAGTTGTCCCAAGCACATACAGCAGCACCACAATGAGTTCCAATGACGTGTGTCAACTTGTAGATTTATAGAGAGGTACTTAGCTCAGAGAGGAGTGAAGCGTACTTCACCCCTCTACCATTTCCACAGGGCGTCCTCTCTCTTTTCCTCAATCCGGTCCGCTGTGCCGTCCAAGCCCATCTGTCACTTGCTCGTGTCCGTTTGCTCTGCCGGTGTGCTCTGCCGGTTTGCTCTCCCTTCTCTCCACTCTCCACCTGTATATATGGCAGCTTGTGTGGCCAGGAAAACCCACAGCTCACCCCAGGTGCGCCAATCACCCCAGGTGGAAACATTCACACTAATCACCAGGTGAGGGAGGGAATTGGATGGGTGCATTCATACAGAGTGCAGTGAAGGAGAGATGACCCACACCCACACACAGTCACCCCGTGACATTGACACCAGAGAGGCTAAGACCGCATTGACTCAGTGCGGTATTCAGCCTCTCTGGTGTCAAGTCTGATTTTGGAAAAAAATAATAATAATCCAAAATCAGACAGAGTGTTGACACCAGAGAGGCTAAGACCGCATTGACTCAGTGCGGTATTCAGCCTCTCTGGTGTCAAGTCTGATTTTGGAAAAAAATAATAATAATCCAAAATCAGACAGAGTGTTGACACCAGAGAGGCTAAGACCGCATTGACTCAGTGCGGTATTCAGCCTCTCTGGTGTCAAGTCTGATTTTGGAAAAAAAAAAAAAAAAATCCAAAATCAGACAGAGTGTTGACACCAGAGAGGCTAAGACCGCATTGACTCAGTGCGGTATTCAGCCTCTCTGGTGTCAAGTCTGATTTTGGAAAAAAAAAAAAAAAATCCCAAATCAGACAGAGTGTTGACACCAGAGAGGCTAAGACCGCATTGACTCAGTGCGGTATTCAGCCTCTCTGGTGTCAAGAGACACCAGAGACACCACAATGAGTTCCAATGACGTGTGTCAACCGTGTCAACTTGTAGATTTATAGAGAGGTACTTAGCTCAGAGAGGAGTGAAGCGTACTTCACCCCTCTACCATTTCCACAGGGCGTCCTCTCTCTTTTCCTCAATCCGGTCCGCCGTGCTGTCCCACGCACCGCCTCGTCACCAGCTCTCGTACCACTCATGGCCCTGGCTGTCCTGTCTCCGTCCCGTCCAAGCCCATCTGTCACTTGCTCGTGCCGGTTTGCTCTGCCGGTTTGCTCTGCCTTCTCTCCACTCTCCACCTGTATATATGGCAGCTTGTGTGGCCAGGAAAACCCACAGCTCACCCCAGGTGCGCCAATCACCCCAGGTGGAAACATTTACACTAATCACCAGGTGAGGGACGGAATTGGATGGGTGCATTCATACAGAGTGAAGGGAAGGAGAGATGACCCACACCCGTCACCCCGTGACACAATACTCCTCCAAACTCAAAACAACTCCAAATATGAAGCCACAGCAAACCAAACTTATTTAAGCCAAAAATAACTAGTTGTCCCAAGCACATACAGCAGCGCCACAATGAGTTGACCCACACCCACACACAATAATGACACAATACTCCTCCAAACTCAAAACAACTCCAAATATGAAGCCACAGCAAACCAAACTTATTTAAGCCAAAAATAACTAGTTGTCCCAAGCACATACAGCAGCACCACAATGAGTTCCAATGACGTGTGTCAACTTGTAGATTTATAGAGAGGTACTTAGCTCAGAGAGGAGTGAAGCGTACTTCACCCCTCTACCATTTCCACAGGGCGTCCTCTCTCTTTTCCTCAATCCGGTCCGCTGTGCCGTCCAAGCCCATCTGTCACTTGCTCGTGTCCGTTTGCTCTGCCGGTGTGCTCTGCCGGTTTGCTCTCCCTTCTCTCCACTCTCCACCTGTATATATGGCAGCTTGTGTGGCCAGGAAAACCCACAGCTCACCCCAGGTGCGCCAATCACCCCAGGTGGAAACATTCACACTAATCACCAGGTGAGGGAGGGAATTGGATGGGTGCATTCATACAGAGTGCAGTGAAGGAGAGATGACCCACACCCACACACAGTCACCCCGTGACATTGACACCAGAGAGGCTAAGACCGCATTGACTCAGTGCGGTATTCAGCCTCTCTGGTGTCAAGTCTGATTTTGGAAAAAAATAATAATAATCCAAAATCAGACAGAGTGTTGACACCAGAGAGGCTAAGACCGCATTGACTCAGTGCGGTATTCAGCCTCTCTGGTGTCAAGTCTGATTTTGGAAAAAAATAATAATAATCCAAAATCAGACAGAGTGTTGACACCAGAGAGGCTAAGACCGCATTGACTCAGTGCGGTATTCAGCCTCTCTGGTGTCAAGTCTGATTTTGGAAAAAAAAAAAAAATCCAAAATCAGACAGAGTGTTGACACCAGAGAGGCTAAGACCGCATTGACTCAGTGCGGTATTCAGCCTCTCTGGTGTCAAGTCTGATTTTGGAAAAAAAAAAAAAAAATCCCAAATCAGACAGAGTGTTGACACCAGAGAGGCTAAGACCGCATTGACTCAGTGCGGTATTCAGCCTCTCTGGTGTCAAGAGACACCAGAGACACCACAATGAGTTCCAATGACGTGTGTCAACCGTGTCAACTTGTAGATTTATAGAGAGGTACTTAGCTCAGAGAGGAGTGAAGCGTACTTCACCCCTCTACCATTTCCACAGGGCGTCCTCTCTCTTTTCCTCAATCCGGTCCGCCGTGCTGTCCCACGCACCGCCTCGTCACCAGCTCTCGTACCACTCATGGCCCTGGCTGTCCTGTCTCCGTCCCGTCCAAGCCCATCTGTCACTTGCTCGTGCCGGTTTGCTCTGCCGGTTTGCTCTGCCTTCTCTCCACTCTCCACCTGTATATATGGCAGCTTGTGTGGCCAGGAAAACCCACAGCTCACCCCAGGTGCGCCAATCACCCCAGGTGGAAACATTTACACTAATCACCAGGTGAGGGACGGAATTGGATGGGTGCATTCATACAGAGTGAAGGGAAGGAGAGATGACCCACACCCGTCACCCCGTGACACAATACTCCTCCAAACTCAAAACAACTCCAAATATGAAGCCACAGCAAACCAAACTTATTTAAGCCAAAAATAACTAGTTGTCCCAAGCACATACAGCAGCGCCACAATGAGTTCCAATGACGTGTGTCAACTTGTAGATTTATAGAGAGGTACTTAGCTCAGAGAGGAGTGAAGCGTACTTCACCCCTCTACCATTTCCACAGGGCGTCCTCTCTCTTTTCCTCAATCCGGTCCGCTGTGCCGTCCAAGCCCATCTGTCACTTGCTCGTGTCCGTTTGCTCTGCCGGTGTGCTCTGCCGGTTTGCTCTCTCTTCTCTCCACTCTCCACCTGTATATATGGCAGCTTGTGTGGCCAGGAAAACCCACAGCTCACCCCAGGTGCGCCAATCACCCCAGGTGGAAACATTTACACTAATCACCAGGTGAGGGACGGAATTGGATGGGTGCATTCATACAGAGTGAAGGGAAGGAGAGATGACCCACACCCGTCACCCCGTGACACAATACTCCTCCAAACTCAAAACAACTCCAAATATGAAGCCACAGCAAACCAAACTTATTTAAGCCAAAAATAACTAGTTGTCCCAAGCACATACAGCAGCGCCACAATGAGTTGACCCACACCCACACACAATAATGACACAATACTCCTCCAAACTCAAAACAACTCCAAATATGAAGCCACAGCAAACCAAACTTATTTAAGCCAAAAATAACTAGTTGTCCCAAGCACATACAGCAGCACCACAATGAGTTCCAATGACGTGTGTCAACTTGTAGATTTATAGAGAGGTACTTAGCTCAGAGAGGAGTGAAGCGTACTTCACCCCTCTACCATTTCCACAGGGCGTCCTCTCTCTTTTCCTCAATCCGGTCCGCTGTGCCGTCCAAGCCCATCTGTCACTTGCTCGTGTCCGTTTGCTCTGCCGGTGTGCTCTGCCGGTTTGCTCTCCCTTCTCTCCACTCTCCACCTGTATATATGGCAGCTTGTGTGGCCAGGAAAACCCACAGCTCACCCCAGGTGCGCCAATCACCCCAGGTGGAAACATTCACACTAATCACCAGGTGAGGGAGGGAATTGGATGGGTGCATTCATACAGAGTGCAGTGAAGGAGAGATGACCCACACCCACACACAGTCACCCCGTGACATTGACACCAGAGAGGCTAAGACCGCATTGACTCAGTGCGGTATTCAGCCTCTCTGGTGTCAAGTCTGATTTTGGAAAAAAATAATAATAATCCAAAATCAGACAGAGTGTTGACACCAGAGAGGCTAAGACCGCATTGACTCAGTGCGGTATTCAGCCTCTCTGGTGTCAAGTCTGATTTTGGAAAAAAATAATAATAATCCAAAATCAGACAGAGTGTTGACACCAGAGAGGCTAAGACCGCATTGACTCAGTGCGGTATTCAGCCTCTCTGGTGTCAAGTCTGATTTTGGAAAAAAAAAAAAAAAAATCCAAAATCAGACAGAGTGTTGACACCAGAGAGGCTAAGACCGCATTGACTCAGTGCGGTATTCAGCCTCTCTGGTGTCAAGTCTGATTTTGGAAAAAAAAAAAAAAAATCCCAAATCAGACAGAGTGTTGACACCAGAGAGGCTAAGACCGCATTGACTCAGTGCGGTATTCAGCCTCTCTGGTGTCAAGAGACACCAGAGACACCACAATGAGTTCCAATGACGTGTGTCAACCGTGTCAACTTGTAGATTTATAGAGAGGTACTTAGCTCAGAGAGGAGTGAAGCGTACTTCACCCCTCTACCATTTCCACAGGGCGTCCTCTCTCTTTTCCTCAATCCGGTCCGCCGTGCTGTCCCACGCACCGCCTCGTCACCAGCTCTCGTACCACTCATGGCCCTGGCTGTCCTGTCTCCGTCCCGTCCAAGCCCATCTGTCACTTGCTCGTGCCGGTTTGCTCTGCCGGTTTGCTCTGCCTTCTCTCCACTCTCCACCTGTATATATGGCAGCTTGTGTGGCCAGGAAAACCCACAGCTCACCCCAGGTGCGCCAATCACCCCAGGTGGAAACATTTACACTAATCACCAGGTGAGGGACGGAATTGGATGGGTGCATTCATACAGAGTGAAGGGAAGGAGAGATGACCCACACCCGTCACCCCGTGACACAATACTCCTCCAAACTCAAAACAACTCCAAATATGAAGCCACAGCAAACCAAACTTATTTAAGCCAAAAATAACTAGTTGTCCCAAGCACATACAGCAGCGCCACAATGAGTTGACCCACACCCACACACAATAATGACACAATACTCCTCCAAACTCAAAACAACTCCAAATATGAAGCCACAGCAAACCAAACTTATTTAAGCCAAAAATAACTAGTTGTCCCAAGCACATACAGCAGCACCACAATGAGTTCCAATGACGTGTGTCAACTTGTAGATTTATAGAGAGGTACTTAGCTCAGAGAGGAGTGAAGCGTACTTCACCCCTCTACCATTTCCACAGGGCGTCCTCTCTCTTTTCCTCAATCCGGTCCGCTGTGCCGTCCAAGCCCATCTGTCACTTGCTCGTGTCCGTTTGCTCTGCCGGTGTGCTCTGCCGGTTTGCTCTCCCTTCTCTCCACTCTCCACCTGTATATATGGCAGCTTGTGTGGCCAGGAAAACCCACAGCTCACCCCAGGTGCGCCAATCACCCCAGGTGGAAACATTCACACTAATCACCAGGTGAGGGAGGGAATTGGATGGGTGCATTCATACAGAGTGCAGTGAAGGAGAGATGACCCACACCCACACACAGTCACCCCGTGACATTGACACCAGAGAGGCTAAGACCGCATTGACTCAGTGCGGTATTCAGCCTCTCTGGTGTCAAGTCTGATTTTGGAAAAAAATAATAATAATCCAAAATCAGACAGAGTGTTGACACCAGAGAGGCTAAGACCGCATTGACTCAGTGCGGTATTCAGCCTCTCTGGTGTCAAGTCTGATTTTGGAAAAAAATAATAATAATCCAAAATCAGACAGAGTGTTGACACCAGAGAGGCTAAGACCGCATTGACTCAGTGCGGTATTCAGCCTCTCTGGTGTCAAGTCTGATTTTGGAAAAAAAAAAAAAATCCAAAATCAGACAGAGTGTTGACACCAGAGAGGCTAAGACCGCATTGACTCAGTGCGGTATTCAGCCTCTCTGGTGTCAAGTCTGATTTTGGAAAAAAAAAAAAAAAATCCCAAATCAGACAGAGTGTTGACACCAGAGAGGCTAAGACCGCATTGACTCAGTGCGGTATTCAGCCTCTCTGGTGTCAAGAGACACCAGAGACACCACAATGAGTTCCAATGACGTGTGTCAACCGTGTCAACTTGTAGATTTATAGAGAGGTACTTAGCTCAGAGAGGAGTGAAGCGTACTTCACCCCTCTACCATTTCCACAGGGCGTCCTCTCTCTTTTCCTCAATCCGGTCCGCCGTGCTGTCCCACGCACCGCCTCGTCACCAGCTCTCGTACCACTCATGGCCCTGGCTGTCCTGTCTCCGTCCCGTCCAAGCCCATCTGTCACTTGCTCGTGCCGGTTTGCTCTGCCGGTTTGCTCTGCCTTCTCTCCACTCTCCACCTGTATATATGGCAGCTTGTGTGGCCAGGAAAACCCACAGCTCACCCCAGGTGCGCCAATCACCCCAGGTGGAAACATTTACACTAATCACCAGGTGAGGGACGGAATTGGATGGGTGCATTCATACAGAGTGAAGGGAAGGAGAGATGACCCACACCCGTCACCCCGTGACACAATACTCCTCCAAACTCAAAACAACTCCAAATATGAAGCCACAGCAAACCAAACTTATTTAAGCCAAAAATAACTAGTTGTCCCAAGCACATACAGCAGCGCCACAATGAGTTCCAATGACGTGTGTCAACTTGTAGATTTATAGAGAGGTACTTAGCTCAGAGAGGAGTGAAGCGTACTTCACCCCTCTACCATTTCCACAGGGCGTCCTCTCTCTTTTCCTCAATCCGGTCCGCTGTGCCGTCCAAGCCCATCTGTCACTTGCTCGTGTCCGTTTGCTCTGCCGGTGTGCTCTGCCGGTTTGCTCTCTCTTCTCTCCACTCTCCACCTGTATATATGGCAGCTTGTGTGGCCAGGAAAACCCACAGCTCACCCCAGGTGCGCCAATCACCCCAGGTGGAAACATTTACACTAATCACCAGGTGAGGGACGGAATTGGATGGGTGCATTCATACAGAGTGAAGGGAAGGAGAGATGACCCACACCCGTCACCCCGTGACACAATACTCCTCCAAACTCAAAACAACTCCAAATATGAAGCCACAGCAAACCAAACTTATTTAAGCCAAAAATAACTAGTTGTCCCAAGCACATACAGCAGCGCCACAATGAGTTGACCCACACCCACACACAATAATGACACAATACTCCTCCAAACTCAAAACAACTCCAAATATGAAGCCACAGCAAACCAAACTTATTTAAGCCAAAAATAACTAGTTGTCCCAAGCACATACAGCAGCACCACAATGAGTTCCAATGACGTGTGTCAACTTGTAGATTTATAGAGAGGTACTTAGCTCAGAGAGGAGTGAAGCGTACTTCACCCCTCTACCATTTCCACAGGGCGTCCTCTCTCTTTTCCTCAATCCGGTCCGCTGTGCCGTCCAAGCCCATCTGTCACTTGCTCGTGTCCGTTTGCTCTGCCGGTGTGCTCTGCCGGTTTGCTCTCCCTTCTCTCCACTCTCCACCTGTATATATGGCAGCTTGTGTGGCCAGGAAAACCCACAGCTCACCCCAGGTGCGCCAATCACCCCAGGTGGAAACATTCACACTAATCACCAGGTGAGGGAGGGAATTGGATGGGTGCATTCATACAGAGTGCAGTGAAGGAGAGATGACCCACACCCACACACAGTCACCCCGTGACATTGACACCAGAGAGGCTAAGACCGCATTGACTCAGTGCGGTATTCAGCCTCTCTGGTGTCAAGTCTGATTTTGGAAAAAAATAATAATAATCCAAAATCAGACAGAGTGTTGACACCAGAGAGGCTAAGACCGCATTGACTCAGTGCGGTATTCAGCCTCTCTGGTGTCAAGTCTGATTTTGGAAAAAAATAATAATAATCCAAAATCAGACAGAGTGTTGACACCAGAGAGGCTAAGACCGCATTGACTCAGTGCGGTATTCAGCCTCTCTGGTGTCAAGTCTGATTTTGGAAAAAAAAAAAAAATCCAAAATCAGACAGAGTGTTGACACCAGAGAGGCTAAGACCGCATTGACTCAGTGCGGTATTCAGCCTCTCTGGTGTCAAGTCTGATTTTGGAAAAAAAAAAAAAAAATCCCAAATCAGACAGAGTGTTGACACCAGAGAGGCTAAGACCGCATTGACTCAGTGCGGTATTCAGCCTCTCTGGTGTCAAGAGACACCAGAGACACCACAATGAGTTCCAATGACGTGTGTCAACCGTGTCAACTTGTAGATTTATAGAGAGGTACTTAGCTCAGAGAGGAGTGAAGCGTACTTCACCCCTCTACCATTTCCACAGGGCGTCCTCTCTCTTTTCCTCAATCCGGTCCGCCGTGCTGTCCCACGCACCGCCTCGTCACCAGCTCTCGTACCACTCATGGCCCTGGCTGTCCTGTCTCCGTCCCGTCCAAGCCCATCTGTCACTTGCTCGTGCCGGTTTGCTCTGCCGGTTTGCTCTGCCTTCTCTCCACTCTCCACCTGTATATATGGCAGCTTGTGTGGCCAGGAAAACCCACAGCTCACCCCAGGTGCGCCAATCACCCCAGGTGGAAACATTTACACTAATCACCAGGTGAGGGACGGAATTGGATGGGTGCATTCATACAGAGTGAAGGGAAGGAGAGATGACCCACACCCGTCACCCCGTGACACAATACTCCTCCAAACTCAAAACAACTCCAAATATGAAGCCACAGCAAACCAAACTTATTTAAGCCAAAAATAACTAGTTGTCCCAAGCACATACAGCAGCGCCACAATGAGTTCCAATGACGTGTGTCAACTTGTAGATTTATAGAGAGGTACTTAGCTCAGAGAGGAGTGAAGCGTACTTCACCCCTCTACCATTTCCATAGGGCGTCCTCTCTCTTTTCCTCAATCCGGTCCGCTGTGCCGTCCAAGCCCATCTGTCACTTGCTCGTGTCCGTTTGCTCTGCCGGTGTGCTCTGCCGGTTTGCTCTCTCTTCTCTCCACTCTCCACCTGTATATATGGCAGCTTGTGTGGCCAGGAAAACCCACAGCTCACCCCAGGTGCGCCAATCACCCCAGGTGGAAACATTTACACTAATCACCAGGTGAGGGACGGAATTGGATGGGTGCATTCATACAGAGTGAAGGGAAGGAGAGATGACCCACACCCGTCACCCCGTGACACAATACTCCTCCAAACTCAAAACAACTCCAAATATGAAGCCACAGCAAACCAAACTTATTTAAGCCAAAAATAACTAGTTGTCCCAAGCACATACAGCAGCGCCACAATGAGTTGACCCACACCCACACACAATAATGACACAATACTCCTCCAAACTCAAAACAACTCCAAATATGAAGCCACAGCAAACCAAACTTATTTAAGCCAAAAATAACTAGTTGTCCCAAGCACATACAGCAGCACCACAATGAGTTCCAATGACGTGTGTCAACTTGTAGATTTATAGAGAGGTACTTAGCTCAGAGAGGAGTGAAGCGTACTTCACCCCTCTACCATTTCCACAGGGCGTCCTCTCTCTTTTCCTCAATCCGGTCCGCTGTGCCGTCCAAGCCCATCTGTCACTTGCTCGTGTCCGTTTGCTCTGCCGGTGTGCTCTGCCGGTTTGCTCTCCCTTCTCTCCACTCTCCACCTGTATATATGGCAGCTTGTGTGGCCAGGAAAACCCACAGCTCACCCCAGGTGCGCCAATCACCCCAGGTGGAAACATTCACACTAATCACCAGGTGAGGGAGGGAATTGGATGGGTGCATTCATACAGAGTGCAGTGAAGGAGAGATGACCCACACCCACACACAGTCACCCCGTGACATTGACACCAGAGAGGCTAAGACCGCATTGACTCAGTGCGGTATTCAGCCTCTCTGGTGTCAAGTCTGATTTTGGAAAAAAATAATAATAATCCAAAATCAGACAGAGTGTTGACACCAGAGAGGCTAAGACCGCATTGACTCAGTGCGGTATTCAGCCTCTCTGGTGTCAAGTCTGATTTTGGAAAAAAATAATAATAATCCAAAATCAGACAGAGTGTTGACACCAGAGAGGCTAAGACCGCATTGACTCAGTGCGGTATTCAGCCTCTCTGGTGTCAAGTCTGATTTTGGAAAAAAAAAAAAAAAAATCCAAAATCAGACAGAGTGTTGACACCAGAGAGGCTAAGACCGCATTGACTCAGTGCGGTATTCAGCCTCTCTGGTGTCAAGTCTGATTTTGGAAAAAAAAAAAAAAAATCCCAAATCAGACAGAGTGTTGACACCAGAGAGGCTAAGACCGCATTGACTCAGTGCGGTATTCAGCCTCTCTGGTGTCAAGAGACACCAGAGACACCACAATGAGTTCCAATGACGTGTGTCAACCGTGTCAACTTGTAGATTTATAGAGAGGTACTTAGCTCAGAGAGGAGTGAAGCGTACTTCACCCCTCTACCATTTCCACAGGGCGTCCTCTCTCTTTTCCTCAATCCGGTCCGCCGTGCTGTCCCACGCACCGCCTCGTCACCAGCTCTCGTACCACTCATGGCCCTGGCTGTCCTGTCTCCGTCCCGTCCAAGCCCATCTGTCACTTGCTCGTGCCGGTTTGCTCTGCCTTCTCTCCACTCTCCACCTGTATATATGGCAGCTTGTGTGGCCAGGAAAACCCACAGCTCACCCCAGGTGCGCCAATCACCCCAGGTGGAAACATTTACACTAATCACCAGGTGAGGGACGGAATTGGATGGGTGCATTCATAGTGAAGGGAAGGAGAGATGACCCACACCCGTCACCCCGTGACACAATACTCCTCCAAACTCAAAACAACTCCAAATATGAAGCCACAGCAAACCAAACTTATTTAAGCCAAAAATAACTAGTTGTCCCAAGCACATACAGCAGCGCCACAATGAGTTGACCCACACCCACACACAATAATGACACAATACTCCTCCAAACTCAAAACAACTCCAAATATGAAGCCACAGCAAACCAAACTTATTTAAGCCAAAAATAACTAGTTGTCCCAAGCACATACAGCAGCGCCACAATGAGTTCCAATGACGTGTGTCAACTTGTAGATTTATAGAGAGGTACTTAGCTCAGAGAGGAGTGAAGCGTACTTCACCCCTCTACCATTTCCACAGGGCGTCCTCTCTCTTTTCCTCAATCCGGTCCGCTGTGCCGTCCAAGCCCATCTGTCACTTGCTCGTGTCCGTTTGCTCTGCCGGTGTGCTCTGCCGGTTTGCTCTCCCTTCTCTCCACTCTCCACCTGTATATATGGCAGCTTGTGTGGCCAGGAAAACCCACAGCTCACCCCAGGTGCGCCAATCACCCCAGGTGGAAACATTCACACTAATCACCAGGTGAGGGAGGGAATTGGATGGGTGCATTCATACAGAGTGCAGTGAAGGAGAGATGACCCACACCCACACACAGTCACCCCGTGACATTGACACCAGAGAGGCTAAGACCGCATTGACTCAGTGCGGTATTCAGCCTCTCTGGTGTCAAGTCTGATTTTGGAAAAAAATAATAATAATCCAAAATCAGACAGAGTGTTGACACCAGAGAGGCTAAGACCGCATTGACTCAGTGCGGTATTCAGCCTCTCTGGTGTCAAGTCTGATTTTGGAAAAAAATAATAATAATCCAAAATCAGACAGAGTGTTGACACCAGAGAGGCTAAGACCGCATTGACTCAGTGCGGTATTCAGCCTCTCTGGTGTCAAGTCTGATTTTGGAAAAAAAAAAAAAAAAATCCAAAATCAGACAGAGTGTTGACACCAGAGAGGCTAAGACCGCATTGACTCAGTGCGGTATTCAGCCTCTCTGGTGTCAAGTCTGATTTTGAAAAAAAAAAAAAAAATCCCAAATCAGACAGAGTGTTGACACCAGAGAGGCTAAGACCGCATTGACTCAGTGCGGTATTCAGCCTCTCTGGTGTCAAGAGACACCAGAGACACCACAATGAGTTCCAATGACGTGTGTCAACCGTGTCAACTTGTAGATTTATAGAGAGGTACTTAGCTCAGAGAGGAGTGAAGCGTACTTCACCCCTCTACCATTTCCACAGGGCGTCCTCTCTCTTTTCCTCAATCCGGTCCGCCGTGCTGTCCCACGCACCGCCTCGTCACCAGCTCTCGTACCACTCATGGCCCTGGCTGTCCTGTCTCCGTCCCGTCCAAGCCCATCTGTCACTTGCTCGTGCCGGTTTGCTCTGCCGGTTTGCTCTGCCTTCTCTCCACTCTCCACCTGTATATATGGCAGCTTGTGTGGCCAGGAAAACCCACAGCTCACCCCAGGTGCGCCAATCACCCCAGGTGGAAACATTTACACTAATCACCAGGTGAGGGACGGAATTGGATGGGTGCATTCATACAGAGTGAAGGGAAGGAGAGATGACCCACACCCGTCACCCCGTGACACAATACTCCTCCAAACTCAAAACAACTCCAAATATGAAGCCACAGCAAACCAAACTTATTTAAGCCAAAAATAACTAGTTGTCCCAAGCACATACAGCAGCGCCACAATGAGTTGACCCACACCCACACACAATAATGACACAATACTCCTCCAAACTCAAAACAACTCCAAATATGAAGCCACAGCAAACCAAACTTATTTAAGCCAAAAATAACTAGTTGTCCCAAGCACATACAGCAGCACCACAATGAGTTCCAATGACGTGTGTCAACTTGTAGATTTATAGAGAGGTACTTAGCTCAGAGAGGAGTGAAGCGTACTTCACCCCTCTACCATTTCCACAGGGCGTCCTCTCTCTTTTCCTCAATCCGGTCCGCTGTGCCGTCCAAGCCCATCTGTCACTTGCTCGTGTCCGTTTGCTCTGCCGGTGTGCTCTGCCGGTTTGCTCTCCCTTCTCTCCACTCTCCACCTGTATATATGGCAGCTTGTGTGGCCAGGAAAACCCACAGCTCACCCCAGGTGCGCCAATCACCCCAGGTGGAAACATTCACACTAATCACCAGGTGAGGGAGGGAATTGGATGGGTGCATTCATACAGAGTGCAGTGAAGGAGAGATGACCCACACCCACACACAGTCACCCCGTGACATTGACACCAGAGAGGCTAAGACCGCATTGACTCAGTGCGGTATTCAGCCTCTCTGGTGTCAAGTCTGATTTTGGAAAAAAATAATAATAATCCAAAATCAGACAGAGTGTTGACACCAGAGAGGCTAAGACCGCATTGACTCAGTGCGGTATTCAGCCTCTCTGGTGTCAAGTCTGATTTTGGAAAAAAATAATAATAATCCAAAATCAGACAGAGTGTTGACACCAGAGAGGCTAAGACCGCATTGACTCAGTGCGGTATTCAGCCTCTCTGGTGTCAAGTCTGATTTTGGAAAAAAAAAAAAAAAAATCCAAAATCAGACAGAGTGTTGACACCAGAGAGGCTAAGACCGCATTGACTCAGTGCGGTATTCAGCCTCTCTGGTGTCAAGTCTGATTTTGGAAAAAAAAAAAAAAAATCCCAAATCAGACAGAGTGTTGACACCAGAGAGGCTAAGACCGCATTGACTCAGTGCGGTATTCAGCCTCTCTGGTGTCAAGAGACACCAGAGACACCACAATGAGTTCCAATGACGTGTGTCAACCGTGTCAACTTGTAGATTTATAGAGAGGTACTTAGCTCAGAGAGGAGTGAAGCGTACTTCACCCCTCTACCATTTCCACAGGGCGTCCTCTCTCTTTTCCTCAATCCGGTCCGCCGTGCTGTCCCACGCACCGCCTCGTCACCAGCTCTCGTACCACTCATGGCCCTGGCTGTCCTGTCTCCGTCCCGTCCAAGCCCATCTGTCACTTGCTCGTGCCGGTTTGCTCTGCCGGTTTGCTCTGCCTTCTCTCCACTCTCCACCTGTATATATGGCAGCTTGTGTGGCCAGGAAAACCCACAGCTCACCCCAGGTGCGCCAATCACCCCAGGTGGAAACATTTACACTAATCACCAGGTGAGGGACGGAATTGGATGGGTGCATTCATACAGAGTGAAGGGAAGGAGAGATGACCCACACCCGTCACCCCGTGATACTCCTCCAAACTCAAAACAACTCCAAATATGAAGCCACAGCAAACCAAACTTATTTAAGCCAAAAATAACTAGTTGTCCCAAGCACATACAGCAGCGCCACAATGAGTTGACCCACACCCACACACAATAATGACACAATACTCCTCCAAACTCAAAACAACTCCAAATATGAAGCCACAGCAAACCAAACTTATTTAAGCCAAAAATAACTAGTTGTCCCAAGCACATACAGCAGCGCCACAATGAGTTCCAATGACGTGTGTCAACTTGTAGATTTATAGAGAGGTACTTAGCTCAGAGAGGAGTGAAGCGTACTTCACCCCTCTACCATTTCCACAGGGCGTCCTCTCTCTTTTCCTCAATCCGGTCCGCTGTGCCGTCCAAGCCCATCTGTCACTTGCTCGTGTCCGTTTGCTCTGCCGGTGTGCTCTGCCGGTTTGCTCTCCCTTCTCTCCACTCTCCACCTGTATATATGGCAGCTTGTGTGGCCAGGAAAACCCACAGCTCACCCCAGGTGCGCCAATCACCCCAGGTGGAAACATTCACACTAATCACCAGGTGAGGGAGGGAATTGGATGGGTGCATTCATACAGAGTGCAGTGAAGGAGAGATGACCCACACCCACACACAGTCACCCCGTGACATTGACACCAGAGAGGCTAAGACCGCATTGACTCAGTGCGGTATTCAGCCTCTCTGGTGTCAAGTCTGATTTTGGAAAAAAATAATAATAATCCAAAATCAGACAGAGTGTTGACACCAGAGAGGCTAAGACCGCATTGACTCAGTGCGGTATTCAGCCTCTCTGGTGTCAAGTCTGATTTTGGAAAAAAATAATAATAATCCAAAATCAGACAGAGTGTTGACACCAGAGAGGCTAAGACCGCATTGACTCAGTGCGGTATTCAGCCTCTCTGGTGTCAAGTCTGATTTTGGAAAAAAAAAAAAAAAAATCCAAAATCAGACAGAGTGTTGACACCAGAGAGGCTAAGACCGCATTGACTCAGTGCGGTATTCAGCCTCTCTGGTGTCAAGTCTGATTTTGAAAAAAAAAAAAAAAATCCCAAATCAGACAGAGTGTTGACACCAGAGAGGCTAAGACCGCATTGACTCAGTGCGGTATTCAGCCTCTCTGGTGTCAAGAGACACCAGAGACACCACAATGAGTTCCAATGACGTGTGTCAACCGTGTCAACTTGTAGATTTATAGAGAGGTACTTAGCTCAGAGAGGAGTGAAGCGTACTTCACCCCTCTACCATTTCCACAGGGCGTCCTCTCTCTTTTCCTCAATCCGGTCCGCCGTGCTGTCCCACGCACCGCCTCGTCACCAGCTCTCGTACCACTCATGGCCCTGGCTGTCCTGTCTCCGTCCCGTCCAAGCCCATCTGTCACTTGCTCGTGCCGGTTTGCTCTGCCGGTTTGCTCTGCCTTCTCTCCACTCTCCACCTGTATATATGGCAGCTTGTGTGGCCAGGAAAACCCACAGCTCACCCCAGGTGCGCCAATCACCCCAGGTGGAAACATTTACACTAATCACCAGGTGAGGGACGGAATTGGATGGGTGCATTCATACAGAGTGAAGGGAAGGAGAGATGACCCACACCCGTCACCCCGTGACACAATACTCCTCCAAACTCAAAACAACTCCAAATATGAAGCCACAGCAAACCAAACTTATTTAAGCCAAAAATAACTAGTTGTCCCAAGGACATACAGCAGCGCCACAATGAGTTGACCCACACCCACACACAATAATGACACAATACTCCTCCAAACTCAAAACAACTCCAAATATGAAGCCACAGCAAACCAAACTTATTTAAGCCAAAAATAACTAGTTGTCCCAAGCACATACAGCAGCGCCACAATGAGTTCCAATGACGTGTGTCAACTTGTAGATTTATAGAGAGGTACTTAGCTCAGAGAGGAGTGAAGCGTACTTCACCCCTCTACCATTTCCACAGGGCGTCCTCTCTCTTTTCCTCAATCCGGTCCGCTGTGCCGTCCAAGCCCATCTGTCACTTGCTCGTGTCCGTTTGCTCTGCCGGTGTGCTCTGCCGGTTTGCTCTCCCTTCTCTCCACTCTCCACCTGTATATATGGCAGCTTGTGTGGCCAGGAAAACCCACAGCTCACCCCAGGTGCGCCAATCACCCCAGGTGGAAACATTCACACTAATCACCAGGTGAGGGAGGGAATTGGATGGGTGCATTCATACAGAGTGCAGTGAAGGAGAGATGACCCACACCCACACACAGTCACCCCGTGACATTGACACCAGAGAGGCTAAGACCGCATTGACTCAGTGCGGTATTCAGCCTCTCTGGTGTCAAGTCTGATTTTGGAAAAAAATAATAATAATCCAAAATCAGACAGAGTGTTGACACCAGAGAGGCTAAGACCGCATTGACTCAGTGCGGTATTCAGCCTCTCTGGTGTCAAGTCTGATTTTGGAAAAAAATAATAATAATCCAAAATCAGACAGAGTGTTGACACCAGAGAGGCTAAGACCGCATTGACTCAGTGCGGTATTCAGCCTCTCTGGTGTCAAGTCTGATTTTGGAAAAAAAAAAAAAATCCAAAATCAGACAGAGTGTTGACACCAGAGAGGCTAAGACCGCATTGACTCAGTGCGGTATTCAGCCTCTCTGGTGTCAAGTCTGATTTTGGAAAAAAAAAAAAAAAATCCCAAATCAGACAGAGTGTTGACACCAGAGAGGCTAAGACCGCATTGACTCAGTGCGGTATTCAGCCTCTCTGGTGTCAAGAGACACCAGAGACACCACAATGAGTTCCAATGACGTGTGTCAACCGTGTCAACTTGTAGATTTATAGAGAGGTACTTAGCTCAGAGAGGAGTGAAGCGTACTTCACCCCTCTACCATTTCCACAGGGCGTCCTCTCTCTTTTCCTCAATCCGGTCCGCCGTGCTGTCCCACGCACCGCCTCGTCACCAGCTCTCGTACCACTCATGGCCCTGGCTGTCCTGTCTCCGTCCCGTCCAAGCCCATCTGTCACTTGCTCGTGCCGGTTTGCTCTGCCGGTTTGCTCTGCCTTCTCTCCACTCTCCACCTGTATATATGGCAGCTTGTGTGGCCAGGAAAACCCACAGCTCACCCCAGGTGCGCCAATCACCCCAGGTGGAAACATTTACACTAATCACCAGGTGAGGGACGGAATTGGATGGGTGCATTCATACAGAGTGAAGGGAAGGAGAGATGACCCACACCCGTCACCCCGTGACACAATACTCCTCCAAACTCAAAACAACTCCAAATATGAAGCCACAGCAAACCAAACTTATTTAAGCCAAAAATAACTAGTTGTCCCAAGCACATACAGCAGCGCCACAATGAGTTGACCCACACCCACACACAATAATGACACAATACTCCTCCAAACTCAAAACAACTCCAAATATGAAGCCACAGCAAACCAAACTTATTTAAGCCAAAAATAACTAGTTGTCCCAAGCACATACAGCAGCACCACAATGAGTTCCAATGACGTGTGTCAACTTGTAGATTTATAGAGAGGTACTTAGCTCAGAGAGGAGTGAAGCGTACTTCACCCCTCTACCATTTCCACAGGGCGTCCTCTCTCTTTTCCTCAATCCGGTCCGCTGTGCCGTCCAAGCCCATCTGTCACTTGCTCGTGTCCGTTTGCTCTGCCGGTGTGCTCTGCCGGTTTGCTCTCCCTTCTCTCCACTCTCCACCTGTATATATGGCAGCTTGTGTGGCCAGGAAAACCCACAGCTCACCCCAGGTGCGCCAATCACCCCAGGTGGAAACATTCACACTAATCACCAGGTGAGGGAGGGAATTGGATGGGTGCATTCATACAGAGTGCAGTGAAGGAGAGATGACCCACACCCACACACAGTCACCCCGTGACATTGACACCAGAGAGGCTAAGACCGCATTGACTCAGTGCGGTATTCAGCCTCTCTGGTGTCAAGTCTGATTTTGGAAAAAAATAATAATAATCCAAAATCAGACAGAGTGTTGACACCAGAGAGGCTAAGACCGCATTGACTCAGTGCGGTATTCAGCCTCTCTGGTGTCAAGTCTGATTTTGGAAAAAAATAATAATAATCCAAAATCAGACAGAGTGTTGACACCAGAGAGGCTAAGACCGCATTGACTCAGTGCGGTATTCAGCCTCTCTGGTGTCAAGTCTGATTTTGGAAAAAAAAAAAAAATCCAAAATCAGACAGAGTGTTGACACCAGAGAGGCTAAGACCGCATTGACTCAGTGCGGTATTCAGCCTCTCTGGTGTCAAGTCTGATTTTGGAAAAAAAAAAAAAAAATCCCAAATCAGACAGAGTGTTGACACCAGAGAGGCTAAGACCGCATTGACTCAGTGCGGTATTCAGCCTCTCTGGTGTCAAGAGACACCAGAGACACCACAATGAGTTCCAATGACGTGTGTCAACCGTGTCAACTTGTAGATTTATAGAGAGGTACTTAGCTCAGAGAGGAGTGAAGCGTACTTCACCCCTCTACCATTTCCACAGGGCGTCCTCTCTCTTTTCCTCAATCCGGTCCGCCGTGCTGTCCCACGCACCGCCTCGTCACCAGCTCTCGTACCACTCATGGCCCTGGCTGTCCTGTCTCCGTCCCGTCCAAGCCCATCTGTCACTTGCTCGTGCCGGTTTGCTCTGCCGGTTTGCTCTGCCTTCTCTCCACTCTCCACCTGTATATATGGCAGCTTGTGTGGCCAGGAAAACCCACAGCTCACCCCAGGTGCGCCAATCACCCCAGGTGGAAACATTTACACTAATCACCAGGTGAGGGACGGAATTGGATGGGTGCATTCATACAGAGTGAAGGGAAGGAGAGATGACCCACACCCGTCACCCCGTGACACAATACTCCTCCAAACTCAAAACAACTCCAAATATGAAGCCACAGCAAACCAAACTTATTTAAGCCAAAAATAACTAGTTGTCCCAAGCACATACAGCAGCGCCACAATGAGTTGACCCACACCCACACACAATAATGACACAATACTCCTCCAAACTCAAAACAACTCCAAATATGAAGCCACAGCAAACCAAACTTATTTAAGCCAAAAATAACTAGTTGTCCCAAGCACATACAGCAGCGCCACAATGAGTTTCAATGACGTGTGTCAACTTGTAGATTTATAGAGAGGTACTTAGCTCAGAGAGGAGTGAAGCGTACTTCACCCCTCTACCATTTCCACAGGGCGTCCTCTCTCTTTTCCTCAATCCGGTCCGCTGTGCCGTCCAAGCCCATCTGTCACTTGCTCGTGTCCGTTTGCTCTGCCGGTGTGCTCTGCCGGTTTGCTCTCCCTTCTCTCCACTCTCCACCTGTATATATGGCAGCTTGTGTGGCCAGGAAAACCCACAGCTCACCCCAGGTGCGCCAATCACCCCAGGTGGAAACATTCACACTAATCACCAGGTGAGGGAGGGAATTGGATGGGTGCATTCATACAGAGTGCAGTGAAGGAGAGATGACCCACACCCACACACAGTCACCCCGTGACATTGACACCAGAGAGGCTAAGACCGCATTGACTCAGTGCGGTATTCAGCCTCTCTGGTGTCAAGTCTGATTTTGGAAAAAAATAATAATAATCCAAAATCAGACAGAGTGTTGACACCAGAGAGGCTAAGACCGCATTGACTCAGTGCGGTATTCAGCCTCTCTGGTGTCAAGTCTGATTTTGGAAAAAAATAATAATAATCCAAAATCAGACAGAGTGTTGACACCAGAGAGGCTAAGACCGCATTGACTCAGTGCGGTATTCAGCCTCTCTGGTGTCAAGTCTGATTTTGGAAAAAAAAAAAAAATCCAAAATCAGACAGAGTGTTGACACCAGAGAGGCTAAGACCGCATTGACTCAGTGCGGTATTCAGCCTCTCTGGTGTCAAGTCTGATTTTGGAAAAAAAAAAAAAAAATCCCAAATCAGACAGAGTGTTGACACCAGAGAGGCTAAGACCGCATTGACTCAGTGCGGTATTCAGCCTCTCTGGTGTCAAGAGACACCAGAGACACCACAATGAGTTCCAATGACGTGTGTCAACCGTGTCAACTTGTAGATTTATAGAGAGGTACTTAGCTCAGAGAGGAGTGAAGCGTACTTCACCCCTCTACCATTTCCACAGGGCGTCCTCTCTCTTTTCCTCAATCCGGTCCGCCGTGCTGTCCCATGCACCGCCTCGTCACCAGCTCTCGTACCACTCATGGCCCTGGCTGTCCTGTCTCCGTCCCGTCCAAGCCCATCTGTCACTTGCTCGTGCCGGTTTGCTCTGCCGGTTTGCTCTGCCTTCTCTCCACTCTCCACCTGTATATATGGCAGCTTGTGTGGCCAGGAAAACCCACAGCTCACCCCAGGTGCGCCAATCACCCCAGGTGGAAACATTTACACTAATCACCAGGTGAGGGACGGAATTGGATGGGTGCATTCATACAGAGTGAAGGGAAGGAGAGATGACCCACACCCGTCACCCCGTGACACAATACTCCTCCAAACTCAAAACAACTCCAAATATGAAGCCACAGCAAACCAAACTTATTTAAGCCAAAAATAACTAGTTGTCCCAAGCACATACAGCAGCGCCACAATGAGTTGACCCACACCCACACACAATAATGACACAATACTCCTCCAAACTCAAAACAACTCCAAATATGAAGCCACAGCAAACCAAACTTATTTAAGCCAAAAATAACTAGTTGTCCCAAGCACATACAGCAGCGCCACAATGAGTTCCAATGACGTGTGTCAACTTGTAGATTTATAGAGAGGTACTTAGCTCAGAGAGGAGTGAAGCGTACTTCACCCCTCTACCATTTCCACAGGGCGTCCTCTCTCTTTTCCTCAATCCGGTCCGCTGTGCCGTCCAAGCCCATCTGTCACTTGCTCGTGTCCGTTTGCTCTGCCGGTGTGCTCTGCCGGTTTGCTCTCCCTTCTCTCCACTCTCCACCTGTATATATGGCAGCTTGTGTGGCCAGGAAAACCCACAGCTCACCCCAGGTGCGCCAATCACCCCAGGTGGAAACATTCACACTAATCACCAGGTGAGGGAGGGAATTGGATGGGTGCATTCATACAGAGTGCAGTGAAGGAGAGATGACCCACACCCACACACAGTCACCCCGTGACATTGACACCAGAGAGGCTAAGACCGCATTGACTCAGTGCGGTATTCAGCCTCTCTGGTGTCAAGTCTGATTTTGGAAAAAAATAATAATAATCCAAAATCAGACAGAGTGTTGACACCAGAGAGGCTAAGACCGCATTGACTCAGTGCGGTATTCAGCCTCTCTGGTGTCAAGTCTGATTTTGGAAAAAAATAATAATAATCCAAAATCAGACAGAGTGTTGACACCAGAGAGGCTAAGACCGCATTGACTCAGTGCGGTATTCAGCCTCTCTGGTGTCAAGTCTGATTTTGGAAAAAAAAAAAAAATCCAAAATCAGACAGAGTGTTGACACCAGAGAGGCTAAGACCGCATTGACTCAGTGCGGTATTCAGCCTCTCTGGTGTCAAGTCTGATTTTGGAAAAAAAAAAAAAAAATCCCAAATCAGACAGAGTGTTGACACCAGAGAGGCTAAGACCGCATTGACTCAGTGCGGTATTCAGCCTCTCTGGTGTCAAGAGACACCAGAGACACCACAATGAGTTCCAATGACGTGTGTCAACCGTGTCAACTTGTAGATTTATAGAGAGGTACTTAGCTCAGAGAGGAGTGAAGCGTACTTCACCCCTCTACCATTTCCACAGGGCGTCCTCTCTCTTTTCCTCAATCCGGTCCGCCGTGCTGTCCCACGCACCGCCTCGTCACCAGCTCTCGTACCACTCATGGCCCTGGCTGTCCTGTCTCCGTCCCGTCCAAGCCCATCTGTCACTTGCTCGTGCCGGTTTGCTCTGCCGGTTTGCTCTGCCTTCTCTCCACTCTCCACCTGTATATATGGCAGCTTGTGTGGCCAGGAAAACCCACAGCTCACCCCAGGTGCGCCAATCACCCCAGGTGGAAACATTTACACTAATCACCAGGTGAGGGACGGAATTGGATGGGTGCATTCATACAGAGTGAAGGGAAGGAGAGATGACCCACACCCGTCACCCCGTGACACAATACTCCTCCAAACTCAAAACAACTCCAAATATGAAGCCACAGCAAACCAAACTTATTTAAGCCAAAAATAACTAGTTGTCCCAAGCACATACAGCAGCGCCACAATGAGTTGACCCACACCCACACACAATAATGACACAATACTCCTCCAAACTCAAAACAACTCCAAATATGAAGCCACAGCAAACCAAACTTATTTAAGCCAAAAATAACTAGTTGTCCCAAGCACATACAGCAGCGCCACAATGAGTTCCAATGACGTGTGTCAACTTGTAGATTTATAGAGAGGTACTTAGCTCAGAGAGGAGTGAAGCGTACTTCACCCCTCTACCATTTCCACAGGGCGTCCTCTCTCTTTTCCTCAATCCGGTCCGCTGTGCCGTCCAAGCCCATCTGTCACTTGCTCGTGTCCGTTTGCTCTGCCGGTGTGCTCTGCCGGTTTGCTCTCCCTTCTCTCCACTCTCCACCTGTATATATGGCAGCTTGTGTGGCCAGGAAAACCCACAGCTCACCCCAGGTGCGCCAATCACCCCAGGTGGAAACATTCACACTAATCACCAGGTGAGGGAGGGAATTGGATGGGTGCATTCATACAGAGTGCAGTGAAGGAGAGATGACCCACACCCACACACAGTCACCCCGTGACATTGACACCAGAGAGGCTAAGACCGCATTGACTCAGTGCGGTATTCAGCCTCTCTGGTGTCAAGTCTGATTTTGGAAAAAAATAATAATAATCCAAAATCAGACAGAGTGTTGACACCAGAGAGGCTAAGACCGCATTGACTCAGTGCGGTATTCAGCCTCTCTGGTGTCAAGTCTGATTTTGGAAAAAAATAATAATAATCCAAAATCAGACAGAGTGTTGACACCAGAGAGGCTAAGACCGCATTGACTCAGTGCGGTATTCAGCCTCTCTGGTGTCAAGTCTGATTTTGGAAAAAAAAAAAAAAAAATCCAAAATCAGACAGAGTGTTGACACCAGAGAGGCTAAGACCGCATTGACTCAGTGCGGTATTCAGCCTCTCTGGTGTCAAGTCTGATTTTGGAAAAAAAAAAAAAAAATCCCAAATCAGACAGAGTGTTGACACCAGAGAGGCTAAGACCGCATTGACTCAGTGCGGTATTCAGCCTCTCTGGTGTCAAGAGACACCAGAGACACCACAATGAGTTCCAATGACGTGTGTCAACCGTGTCAACTTGTAGATTTATAGAGAGGTACTTAGCTCAGAGAGGAGTGAAGCGTACTTCACCCCTCTACCATTTCCACAGGGCGTCCTCTCTCTTTTCCTCAATCCGGTCCGCCGTGCTGTCCCACGCACCGCCTCGTCACCAGCTCTCGTACCACTCATGGCCCTGGCTGTCCTGTCTCCGTCCCGTCCAAGCCCATCTGTCACTTGCTCGTGCCGGTTTGCTCTGCCGGTTTGCTCTGCCTTCTCTCCACTCTCCACCTGTATATATGGCAGCTTGTGTGGCCAGGAAAACCCACAGCTCACCCCAGGTGCGCCAATCACCCCAGGTGGAAACATTTACACTAATCACCAGGTGAGGGACGGAATTGGATGGGTGCATTCATACAGAGTGAAGGGAAGGAGAGATGACCCACACCCGTCACCCCGTGACACAATACTCCTCCAAACTCAAAACAACTCCAAATATGAAGCCACAGCAAACCAAACTTATTTAAGCCAAAAATAACTAGTTGTCCCAAGCACATACAGCAGCGCCACAATGAGTTCCAATGACGTGTGTCAACTTGTAGATTTATAGAGAGGTACTTAGCTCAGAGAGGAGTGAAGCGTACTTCACCCCTCTACCATTTCCACAGGGCGTCCTCTCTCTTTTCCTCAATCCGGTCCGCTGTGCCGTCCAAGCCCATCTGTCACTTGCTCGTGTCCGTTTGCTCTGCCGGTTTGCTCTGCCGGTTTGCTCTGCCTTCTCTCCACTCTCCACCTGTATATATGGCAGCTTGTGTGGCCAGGAAAACCCACAGCTCACCCCAGGTGCGCCAATCACCCCAGGTGGAAACATTTACACTAATCACCAGGTGAGGGACGGAATTGGATGGGTGCATTCATACAGAGTGAAGGGAAGGAGAGATGACCCACACCCACACACGTCACCCCGTGACACAATACTCCTCCAAACTCAAAACAACTCCAAATATGAAGCCACAGCAAACCAAACTTATTTAAGCCAAAAATAACTAGTTGTCCCAAGCACATACAGCAGCGCCACAATGAGTTCCAATGACGTGTGTCAACTTGTAGATTTATAGAGAGGTACTTAGCTCAGAGAGGAGTGAAGCGTACTTCACCCCTCTACCATTTCCACAGGGCGTCCTCTCTCTTTTCCTCAATCCGGTCCGCTGTGCCGTCCAAGCCCATCTGTCACTTGCTCGTGTCCGTTTGCTCTGCCGGTGTGCTCTGCCGGTTTGCTCTCCCTTCTCTCCATCTCCACCTGTATATATGGCAGCTTGTGTGGCCAGGAAAACCCACAGCTCACCCCAGGTGCGCCAATCACCCCAGGTGGAAACATTCACACTAATCACCAGGTGAGGGAGGGAATTGGATGGGTGCATTCATACAGAGTGCAGTGAAGGAGAGATGACCCACACCCACACACAGTCACCCCGTGACATTGACACCAGAGAGGCTAAGACCGCATTGACTCAGTGCGGTATTCAGCCTCTCTGGTGTCAAGTCTGATTTTGGAAAAAAATAATAATAATCCAAAATCAGACAGAGTGTTGACACCAGAGAGGCTAAGACCGCATTGACTCAGTGCGGTATTCAGCCTCTCTGGTGTCAAGTCTGATTTTGGAAAAAAAAATAAATCCAAAATCAGACAGAGTGTTGACACCAGAGAGGCTAAGACCGCATTGACTCAGTGCGGTAATTCAGCCTCTCTGGTGTCAAGTCTGATTTTGGAAAAAAATAATAATAATCCAAAATCAGACAGAGTGTTGACACCAGAGAGGCTAAGACCGCATTGACTCAGTGCGGTATTCAGCCTCTCTGGTGTCAAGAGACACCAGAGACACCACAATGAGTTCCAATGACGTGTGTCAACCGTGTCAACTTGTAGATTTATAGAGAGGTACTTAGCTCATTTCCACCATTTCCACAGGGCGTCCTCTCTCTTTTCCTCAATCCGGTCCGCCGTGCTGTCCCACGCACCGCCTCGTCACCAGCTCTCGTACCACTCATGGCCCTGGCTGTCCTGTCTCCGTCCCGTCCAAGCCCATCTGTCACTTGCTCGTGCCGGTTTGCTCTGCCGGTTTGCTCTGCCTTCTCTCCACTCTCCACCTGTATATATGGCAGCTTGTGTGGCCAGGAAAACCCACAGCTCACCCCAGGTGCGCCAATCACCCCAGGTGGAAACATTTACACTAATCACCAGGTGAGGGACGGAATTGGATGGGTGCATTCATACAGAGTGAAGGGAAGGAGAGATGACCCACACCCGTCACCCCGTGACACAATACTCCTCCAAACTCAAAACAACTCCAAATATGAAGCCACAGCAAACCAAACTTATTTAAGCCAAAAATAACTAGTTGTCCCAAGCACATACAGCAGCGCCACAATGAGTTCCAATGACGTGTGTCAACTTGTAGATTTATAGAGAGGTACTTAGCTCAGAGAGGAGTGAAGCGTACTTCACCCCTCTACCATTTCCACAGGGCGTCCTCTCTCTTTTCCTCAATCCGGTCCGCTGTGCCGTCCAAGCCCATCTGTCACTTGCTCGTGTCCGTTTGCTCTGCCGGTTTGCTCTGCCGGTTTGCTCTGCCTTCTCTCCACTCTCCACCTGTATATATGGCAGCTTGTGTGGCCAGGAAAACCCACAGCTCACCCCAGGTGCGCCAATCACCCCAGGTGGAAACATTTACACTAATCACCAGGTGAGGGACGGAATTGGATGGGTGCATTCATACAGAGTGAAGGGAAGGAGAGATGACCCACACCCACACACGTCACCCCGTGACACAATACTCCTCCAAACTCAAAACAACTCCAAATATGAAGCCACAGCAAACCAAACTTATTTAAGCCAAAAATAACTAGTTGTCCCAAGCACATACAGCAGCGCCACAATGAGTTCCAATGACGTGTGTCAACTTGTAGATTTATAGAGAGGTACTTAGCTCAGAGAGGAGTGAAGCGTACTTCACCCCTCTACCATTTCCACAGGGCGTCCTCTCTCTTTTCCTCAATCCGGTCCGCTGTGCCGTCCAAGCCCATCTGTCACTTGCTCGTGTCCGTTTGCTCTGCCGGTTTGCTCTGCCGGTTTGCTCTGCCTTCTCTCCACTCTCCACCTGTATATATGGCAGCTTGTGTGGCCAGGAAAACCCACAGCTCACCCCAGGTGCGCCAATCACCCCAGGTGGAAACATTTACACTAATCACCAGGTGAGGGACGGAATTGGATGGGTGCATTCATACAGAGTGAAGGGAAGGAGAGATGACCCACACCCACACACGTCACCCCGTGACACAATACTCCTCCAAACTCAAAACAACTCCAAATATGAAGCCACAGCAAACCAAACTTATTTAAGCCAAAAATAACTAGTTGTCCCAAGCACATACAGCAGCGCCACAATGAGTTCCAATGACGTGTGTCAACTTGTAGATTTATAGAGAGGTACTTAGCTCAGAGAGGAGTGAAGCGTACTTCACCCCTCTACCATTTCCACAGGGCGTCCTCTCTCTTTTCCTCAATCCGGTCCGCTGTGCCGTCCAAGCCCATCTGTCACTTGCTCGTGTCCGTTTGCTCTGCCGGTGTGCTCTGCCGGTTTGCTCTCCCTTCTCTCCATCTCCACCTGTATATATGGCAGCTTGTGTGGCCAGGAAAACCCACAGCTCACCCCAGGTGCGCCAATCACCCCAGGTGGAAACATTCACACTAATCACCAGGTGAGGGAGGGAATTGGATGGGTGCATTCATACAGAGTGCAGTGAAGGAGAGATGACCCACACCCACACACAGTCACCCCGTGACATTGACACCAGAGAGGCTAAGACCGCATTGACTCAGTGCGGTATTCAGCCTCTCTGGTGTCAAGTCTGATTTTGGAAAAAAATAATAATAATCCAAAATCAGACAGAGTGTTGACACCAGAGAGGCTAAGACCGCATTGACTCAGTGCGGTATTCAGCCTCTCTGGTGTCAAGTCTGATTTTGGAAAAAAAAAAAAATCCAAAATCAGACAGAGTGTTGACACCAGAGAGGCTAAGACCGCATTGACTCAGTGCGGTAATTCAGCCTCTCTGGTGTCAAGTCTGATTTTGGAAAAAAATAATAATAATCCAAAATCAGACAGAGTGTTGACACCAGAGAGGCTAAGACCGCATTGACTCAGTGCGGTATTCAGCCTCTCTGGTGTCAAGAGACACCAGAGACACCACAATGAGTTCCAATGACGTGTGTCAACCGTGTCAACTTGTAGATTTATAGAGAGGTACTTAGCTCATTTCCACCATTTCCACAGGGCGTCCTCTCTCTTTTCCTCAATCCGGTCCGCCGTGCTGTCCCACGCACCGCCTCGTCACCAGCTCTCGTACCACTCATGGCCCTGGCTGTCCTGTCTCCGTCCAAGCCCATCTGTCACTTGCTCGTGCCGGTTTGCTCTGCCGGTTTGCTCTGCCTTCTCTCCACTCTCCACCTGTATATATGGCAGCTTGTGTGGCCAGGAAAACCCACAGCTCACCCCAGGTGCGCCAATCACCCCAGGTGGAAACATTTACACTAATCACCAGGTGAGGGACGGAATTGGATGGGTGCATTCATACAGAGTGAAGGGAAGGAGAGATGACCCACACCCGTCACCCCGTGACACAATACTCCTCCAAACTCAAAACAACTCCAAATATGAAGCCACAGCAAACCAAACTTATTTAAGCCAAAAATAACTAGTTGTCCCAAGCACATACAGCAGCGCCACAATGAGTTCCAATGACGTGTGTCAACTTGTAGATTTATAGAGAGGTACTTAGCTCAGAGAGGAGTGAAGCGTACTTCACCCCTCTACCATTTCCACAGGGCGTCCTCTCTCTTTTCCTCAATCCGGTCCGCTGTGCCGTCCAAGCCCATCTGTCACTTGCTCGTGTCCGTTTGCTCTGCCGGTTTGCTCTGCCGGTTTGCTCTGCCTTCTCTCCACTCTCCACCTGTATATATGGCAGCTTGTGTGGCCAGGAAAACCCACAGCTCACCCCAGGTGCGCCAATCACCCCAGGTGGAAACATTTACACTAATCACCAGGTGAGGGACGGAATTGGATGGGTGCATTCATACAGAGTGAAGGGAAGGAGAGATGACCCACACCCACACACGTCACCCCGTGACACAATACTCCTCCAAACTCAAAACAACTCCAAATATGAAGCCACAGCAAACCAAACTTATTTAAGCCAAAAATAACTAGTTGTCCCAAGCACATACAGCAGCGCCACAATGAGTTCCAATGACGTGTGTCAACTTGTAGATTTATAGAGAGGTACTTAGCTCAGAGAGGAGTGAAGCGTACTTCACCCCTCTACCATTTCCACAGGGCGTCCTCTCTCTTTTCCTCAATCCGGTCCGCTGTGCCGTCCAAGCCCATCTGTCACTTGCTCGTGTCCGTTTGCTCTGCCGGTTTGCTCTGCCGGTTTGCTCTGCCTTCTCTCCACTCTCCACCTGTATATATGGCAGCTTGTGTGGCCAGGAAAACCCACAGCTCACCCCAGGTGCGCCAATCACCCCAGGTGGAAACATTTACACTAATCACCAGGTGAGGGACGGAATTGGATGGGTGCATTCATACAGAGTGAAGGGAAGGAGAGATGACCCACACCCACACACGTCACCCCGTGACACAATACTCCTCCAAACTCAAAACAACTCCAAATATGAAGCCACAGCAAACCAAACTTATTTAAGCCAAAAATAACTAGTTGTCCCAAGCACATACAGCAGCGCCACAATGAGTTCCAATGACGTGTGTCAACTTGTAGATTTATAGAGAGGTACTTAGCTCAGAGAGGAGTGAAGCGTACTTCACCCCTCTACCATTTCCACAGGGCGTCCTCTCTCTTTTCCTCAATCCGGTCCGCTGTGCCGTCCAAGCCCATCTGTCACTTGCTCGTGTCCGTTTGCTCTGCCGGTGTGCTCTGCCGGTTTGCTCTCCCTTCTCTCCATCTCCACCTGTATATATGGCAGCTTGTGTGGCCAGGAAAACCCACAGCTCACCCCAGGTGCGCCAATCACCCCAGGTGGAAACATTCACACTAATCACCAGGTGAGGGAGGGAATTGGATGGGTGCATTCATACAGAGTGCAGTGAAGGAGAGATGACCCACACCCACACACAGTCACCCCGTGACATTGACACCAGAGAGGCTAAGACCGCATTGACTCAGTGCGGTATTCAGCCTCTCTGGTGTCAAGTCTGATTTTGGAAAAAAATAATAATAATCCAAAATCAGACAGAGTGTTGACACCAGAGAGGCTAAGACCGCATTGACTCAGTGCGGTATTCAGCCTCTCTGGTGTCAAGTCTGATTTTGGAAAAAAAAAAAAATCCAAAATCAGACAGAGTGTTGACACCAGAGAGGCTAAGACCGCATTGACTCAGTGCGGTAATTCAGCCTCTCTGGTGTCAAGTCTGATTTTGGAAAAAAAAAATAATAATCCAAAATCAGACAGAGTGTTGACACCAGAGAGGCTAAGACCGCATTGACTCAGTGCGGTATTCAGCCTCTCTGGTGTCAAGAGACACCAGAGACACCACAATGAGTTCCAATGACGTGTGTCAACCGTGTCAACTTGTAGATTTATAGAGAGGTACTTAGCTCATTTCCACCATTTCCACAGGGCGTCCTCTCTCTTTTCCTCAATCCGGTCCGCCGTGCTGTCCCACGCACCGCCTCGTCACCAGCTCTCGTACCACTCATGGCCCTGGCTGTCCTGTCTCCGTCCAAGCCCATCTGTCACTTGCTCGTGCCGGTTTGCTCTGCCGGTTTGCTCTGCCTTCTCTCCACTCTCCACCTGTATATATGGCAGCTTGTGTGGCCAGGAAAACCCACAGCTCACCCCAGGTGCGCCAATCACCCCAGGTGGAAACATTTACACTAATCACCAGGTGAGGGACGGAATTGGATGGGTGCATTCATACAGAGTGAAGGGAAGGAGAGATGACCCACACCCGTCACCCCGTGACACAATACTCCTCCAAACTCAAAACAACTCCAAATATGAAGCCACAGCAAACCAAACTTATTTAAGCCAAAAATAACTAGTTGTCCCAAGCACATACAGCAGCGCCACAATGAGTTCCAATGACGTGTGTCAACTTGTAGATTTATAGAGAGGTACTTAGCTCAGAGAGGAGTGAAGCGTACTTCACCCCTCTACCATTTCCACAGGGCGTCCTCTCTCTTTTCCTCAATCCGGTCCGCTGTGCCGTCCAAGCCCATCTGTCACTTGCTCGTGTCCGTTTGCTCTGCCGGTTTGCTCTGCCGGTTTGCTCTGCCTTCTCTCCACTCTCCACCTGTATATATGGCAGCTTGTGTGGCCAGGAAAACCCACAGCTCACCCCAGGTGCGCCAATCACCCCAGGTGGAAACATTTACACTAATCACCAGGTGAGGGACGGAATTGGATGGGTGCATTCATACAGAGTGAAGGGAAGGAGAGATGACCCACACCCACACACGTCACCCCGTGACACAATACTCCTCCAAACTCAAAACAACTCCAAATATGAAGCCACAGCAAACCAAACTTATTTAAGCCAAAAATAACTAGTTGTCCCAAGCACATACAGCAGCGCCACAATGAGTTCCAATGACGTGTGTCAACTTGTAGATTTATAGAGAGGTACTTAGCTCAGAGAGGAGTGAAGCGTACTTCACCCCTCTACCATTTCCACAGGGCGTCCTCTCTCTTTTCCTCAATCCGGTCCGCTGTGCCGTCCAAGCCCATCTGTCACTTGCTCGTGTCCGTTTGCTCTGCCGGTTTGCTCTGCCGGTTTGCTCTGCCTTCTCTCCACTCTCCACCTGTATATATGGCAGCTTGTGTGGCCAGGAAAACCCACAGCTCACCCCAGGTGCGCCAATCACCCCAGGTGGAAACATTTACACTAATCACCAGGTGAGGGACGGAATTGGATGGGTGCATTCATACAGAGTGAAGGGAAGGAGAGATGACCCACACCCACACACGTCACCCCGTGACACAATACTCCTCCAAACTCAAAACAACTCCAAATATGAAGCCACAGCAAACCAAACTTATTTAAGCCAAAAATAACTAGTTGTCCCAAGCACATACAGCAGCGCCACAATGAGTTCCAATGACGTGTGTCAACTTGTAGATTTATAGAGAGGTACTTAGCTCAGAGAGGAGTGAAGCGTACTTCACCCCTCTACCATTTCCACAGGGCGTCCTCTCTCTTTTCCTCAATCCGGTCCGCTGTGCCGTCCAAGCCCATCTGTCACTTGCTCGTGTCCGTTTGCTCTGCCGGTGTGCTCTGCCGGTTTGCTCTCCCTTCTCTCCATCTCCACCTGTATATATGGCAGCTTGTGTGGCCAGGAAAACCCACAGCTCACCCCAGGTGCGCCAATCACCCCAGGTGGAAACATTCACACTAATCACCAGGTGAGGGAGGGAATTGGATGGGTGCATTCATACAGAGTGCAGTGAAGGAGAGATGACCCACACCCACACACAGTCACCCCGTGACATTGACACCAGAGAGGCTAAGACCGCATTGACTCAGTGCGGTATTCAGCCTCTCTGGTGTCAAGTCTGATTTTGGAAAAAAATAATAATAATCCAAAATCAGACAGAGTGTTGACACCAGAGAGGCTAAGACCGCATTGACTCAGTGCGGTATTCAGCCTCTCTGGTGTCAAGTCTGATTTTGGAAAAAAAAAAAAATCCAAAATCAGACAGAGTGTTGACACCAGAGAGGCTAAGACCGCATTGACTCAGTGCGGTAATTCAGCCTCTCTGGTGTCAAGTCTGATTTTGGAAAAAAAAAATAATAATCCAAAATCAGACAGAGTGCCCACATGGAAAGAATCTATATGAACATATATGCAACTATATGCAACCTATATGCAACCTATATGCAGCATATATGAGCATATAGGCCATATATATGCCGCATATAGGTTGCATATAGGCCAGATTTAGGTGCATATATGCGCATATAGGAGCATATAGGCCATATATATGCCGCATATAGGTTGCATATAGGCCAGATTTAGGTGCATATATGCGCATATAGGAGCATATAGGCCATATATATGCCGCATATAGGTTGCATATAGGCCAGATTTAGGTGCATATATGCGCATATAGGAGCATATAGGCCATATATATGCCGCATATAGGTTGCATATAGGCCAGATTTAGTTGCATATATGCGCATATAGGCCACATTTATGCCGCATATAGGTTGCATATAGGCCAGATTCAGGTGCATATAAGTGCATATACCGGGCATATAGGTCTCCTATAGTTTCTTTATATCCACATATAGGTACTATATGTGCACATACAGGGCATATATGTCTCCTATCTTTATATACACATAAAGGCCCTATATGTTCATAATACAGGTCATATAGGTCTCACTTCTTTATATCCACATATAGGCCATATATGTACACAATACAAGGTATATGCCTCCTATATGGGTCATTTACAAATCTGTTTGTATACACTGTGTCATAATCCATATATACCCAGCGAGCACAAAACGTTTTTTCAACGTTGATTTTTAGTTTAAATCTGGGTGATATTGGGTTTGAACGTCTAAGACCTAATTTCACCCTCTTTTCAACCGGCTAAAATGCGGTTACAACGTAAACGTGTAAAAAAACACAATTTGGTTCATCATATTGTTAAAACATTTGTTGTAGTTTGGAATAGAGACAATATTGATAGTGTGTGAATTGGCATTTTATTGTCTTTTATTGTGTAACTGAGAGTTGAAATCTGATCTACACGAAAACTACATTTCAACGCATTTTATGTCACATGAAATATCATAAATATGGGACTATAGACTATGTGGTGCCAGCAAAAAGCTTCCAGGACACAACTATGGTTAATAGTTTAGCGCAATACTATAAAATAATGAATTCAGTTCCTGCAGCAACGCGCATGCGCAAGTACTTACTAGCTGTGACTGACTAGACCAAAGCAAGTCTGCACCGGTCTGCACCAAGTGCGGAACGAGGTGCTCTGGGCACACTATTATTGTAACAGATGAGGCTCTGTGTAGGCCTACCTCCTGAGTCTCTGGTGTTAAATGAAGTTAACCTCTGAAGCCGTACAGCCTACAGACTATAGATGCACACACACACACACAACATCATTTTAGTCTGTTACGATCGCGCATCACATAAAATAACTTCCCGATCGCTGACAATTGTGGTCTACGTTGTGTGCGAGAGAGTATATAATGTGCCCGGCTCTCTGGTTAGTATAAGAAAATGTATAGCTCAGCACTAGAGCGCACGGCTTGAACCTTGGAGAACGGGGTTTGAATCCCGTGTGCGCTGCTTTTTTTTTTTTTTTTTTAATCCTACATATAGGTACATATATGTACATATAGGTTTCCCATATATGGTGCATACATAAAATTGGCCGATTTCCTATATTATATGTACATATAGGTACATATATGTACCTATACATATAGGTACATATATGTACATATAATATAGGAAAACGGCCAATTTTATGTATGCACCATATATGGGAAAACTATATGTGGCCCTATATTAAAACATATAGGGTACATATAGATTCTTTCCATGTGGGTGTTGACACCAGAGAGGCTAAGACCGCATTGACTCAGTGCGGTATTCAGCCTCTCTGGTGTCAAGAGACACCAGAGACACCACAATGAGTTCCAATGACGTGTGTCAACCGTGTCAACTTGTAGATTTATAGAGAGGTACTTAGCTCATTTCCACCATTTCCACAGGGCGTCCTCTCTCTTTTCCTCAATCCGGTCCGCCGTGCTGTCCCACGCACCGCCTCGTCACCAGCTCTCGTACCACTCATGGCCCTGGCTGTCCTGTCTCCGTCCCGTCCAAGCCCATCTGTCACTTGCTCGTGCCGGTTTGCTCTGCCGGTTTGCTCTGCCTTCTCTCCACTCTCCACCTGTATATATGGCAGCTTGTGTGGCCAGGAAAACCCACAGCTCACCCCAGGTGCGCCAATCACCCCAGGTGGAAACATTTACACTAATCACCAGGTGAGGGACGGAATTGGATGGGTGCATTCATACAGAGTGAAGGGAAGGAGAGATGACCCACACCCGTCACCCCGTGACACAATACTCCTCCAAACTCAAAACAACTCCAAATATGAAGCCACAGCAAACCAAACTTATTTAAGCCAAAAATAACTAGTTGTCCCAAGCACATACAGCAGCGCCACAATGAGTTCCAATGACGTGTGTCAACTTGTAGATTTATAGAGAGGTACTTAGCTCAGAGAGGAGTGAAGCGTACTTCACCCCTCTACCATTTCCACAGGGCGTCCTCTCTCTTTTCCTCAATCCGGTCCGCTGTGCCGTCCAAGCCCATCTGTCACTTGCTCGTGTCCGTTTGCTCTGCCGGTGTGCTCTGCCGGTTTGCTCTCCCTTCTCTCCATCTCCACCTGTATATATGGCAGCTTGTGTGGCCAGGAAAACCCACAGCTCACCCCAGGTGCGCCAATCACCCCAGGTGGAAACATTCACACTAATCACCAGGTGAGGGAGGGAATTGGATGGGTGCATTCATACAGAGTGCAGTGAAGGAGAGATGACCCACACCCACACACAGTCACCCCGTGACATTGACACCAGAGAGGCTAAGACCGCATTGACTCAGTGCGGTATTCAGCCTCTCTGGTGTCAAGTCTGATTTTGGAAAAAAATAATAATAATCCAAAATCAGACAGAGTGTTGACACCAGAGAGGCTAAGACCGCATTGACTCAGTGCGGTATTCAGCCTCTCTGGTGTCAAGTCTGATTTTGGAAAAAAAAAAAAATCCAAAATCAGACAGAGTGTTGACACCAGAGAGGCTAAGACCGCATTGACTCAGTGCGGTAATTCAGCCTCTCTGGTGTCAAGTCTGATTTTGGAAAAAAATAATAATAATCCAAAATCAGACAGAGTGTTGACACCAGAGAGGCTAAGACCGCATTGACTCAGTGCGGTATTCAGCCTCTCTGGTGTCAAGAGACACCAGAGACACCACAATGAGTTCCAATGACGTGTGTCAACCGTGTCAACTTGTAGATTTATAGAGAGGTACTTAGCTCATTTCCACCATTTCCACAGGGCGTCCTCTCTCTTTTCCTCAATCCGGTCCGCCGTGCTGTCCCACGCACCGCCTCGTCACCAGCTCTCGTACCACTCATGGCCCTGGCTGTCCTGTCTCCGTCCAAGCCCATCTGTCACTTGCTCGTGCCGGTTTGCTCTGCCGGTTTGCTCTGCCTTCTCTCCACTCTCCACCTGTATATATGGCAGCTTGTGTGGCCAGGAAAACCCACAGCTCACCCCAGGTGCGCCAATCACCCCAGGTGGAAACATTTACACTAATCACCAGGTGAGGGACGGAATTGGATGGGTGCATTCATACAGAGTGAAGGGAAGGAGAGATGACCCACACCCGTCACCCCGTGACACAATACTCCTCCAAACTCAAAACAACTCCAAATATGAAGCCACAGCAAACCAAACTTATTTAAGCCAAAAATAACTAGTTGTCCCAAGCACATACAGCAGCGCCACAATGAGTTCCAATGACGTGTGTCAACTTGTAGATTTATAGAGAGGTACTTAGCTCAGAGAGGAGTGAAGCGTACTTCACCCCTCTACCATTTCCACAGGGCGTCCTCTCTCTTTTCCTCAATCCGGTCCGCTGTGCCGTCCAAGCCCATCTGTCACTTGCTCGTGTCCGTTTGCTCTGCCGGTTTGCTCTGCCGGTTTGCTCTGCCTTCTCTCCACTCTCCACCTGTATATATGGCAGCTTGTGTGGCCAGGAAAACCCACAGCTCACCCCAGGTGCGCCAATCACCCCAGGTGGAAACATTTACACTAATCACCAGGTGAGGGACGGAATTGGATGGGTGCATTCATACAGAGTGAAGGGAAGGAGAGATGACCCACACCCACACACGTCACCCCGTGACACAATACTCCTCCAAACTCAAAACAACTCCAAATATGAAGCCACAGCAAACCAAACTTATTTAAGCCAAAAATAACTAGTTGTCCCAAGCACATACAGCAGCGCCACAATGAGTTCCAATGACGTGTGTCAACTTGTAGATTTATAGAGAGGTACTTAGCTCAGAGAGGAGTGAAGCGTACTTCACCCCTCTACCATTTCCACAGGGCGTCCTCTCTCTTTTCCTCAATCCGGTCCGCTGTGCCGTCCAAGCCCATCTGTCACTTGCTCGTGTCCGTTTGCTCTGCCGGTTTGCTCTGCCGGTTTGCTCTGCCTTCTCTCCACTCTCCACCTGTATATATGGCAGCTTGTGTGGCCAGGAAAACCCACAGCTCACCCCAGGTGCGCCAATCACCCCAGGTGGAAACATTTACACTAATCACCAGGTGAGGGACGGAATTGGATGGGTGCATTCATACAGAGTGAAGGGAAGGAGAGATGACCCACACCCACACACGTCACCCCGTGACACAATACTCCTCCAAACTCAAAACAACTCCAAATATGAAGCCACAGCAAACCAAACTTATTTAAGCCAAAAATAACTAGTTGTCCCAAGCACATACAGCAGCGCCACAATGAGTTCCAATGACGTGTGTCAACTTGTAGATTTATAGAGAGGTACTTAGCTCAGAGAGGAGTGAAGCGTACTTCACCCCTCTACCATTTCCACAGGGCGTCCTCTCTCTTTTCCTCAATCCGGTCCGCCGTGCTGTCCCACGCACCGCCTCGTCACCAGCTCTCGTACCACTCATGGCCCTGGCTGTTCTGTCTCCGTCCCGTCCAAGCCCATCTGTCACTTGCTCGTGCCGGTTTGCTCTGCCGGTTTGCTCTGCCGGTTTGCTCTGCCTTCTCTCCACTCTCCACCTGTATATATGGCAGCTTGTGTGGCCAGGAAAACCCACAGCTCACCCCAGGTGCGCCAATCACCCCAGGTGGAAACATTCACACTAATCACCAGGTGAGGGAGGGAATTGGATGGGTGCATTCATACAGAGTGCAGTGAAGGAGAGATGACCCACACCCACACACAGTCACCCCGTGACATTGACACCAGAGAGGCTAAGACCGCATTGACTCAGTGCGGTATTCAGCCTCTCTGGTGTCAAGTCTGATTTTGGAAAAAAATAATAATAATCCAAAATCAGACAGAGTGTTGACACCAGAGAGGCTAAGACCGCATTGACTCAGTGCGGTATTCAGCCTCTCTGGTGTCAAGAGACACCAGAGACACCACAATGAGTTCCAATGACGTGTGTCAACCGTGTCAACTTGTAGATTTATAGAGAGGTACTTAGCTCATTTCCACCATTTCCACAGGGCGTCCTCTCTCTTTTCCTCAATCCGGTCCGCCGTGCTGTCCCACGCACCGCCTCGTCACCAGCTCTCGTACCACTCATGGCCCTGGCTGTCCTGTCTCCGTCCCGTCCAAGCCCATCTGTCACTTGCTCGTGCCGGTTTGCTCTGCCTTCTCTCCACTCTCCACCTGTATATATGGCAGCTTGTGTGGCCAGGAAAACCCACAGCTCACCCCAGGTGCGCCAATCACCCCAGGTGGAAACATTTACACTAATCACCAGGTGAGGGACGGAATTGGATGGGTGCATTCATACAGAGTGAAGGGAAGGAGAGATGACCCACACCCGTCACCCCGTGACACAATACTCCTCCAAACTCAAAACAACTCCAAATATGAAGCCACAGCAAACCAAACTTATTTAAGCCAAAAATAACTAGTTGTCCCAAGGACATACAGCAGCGCCACAATGAGTTGACCCACACCCACACACAATAATGACACAATACTCCTCCAAACTCAAAACAACTCCAAATATGAAGCCACAGCAAACCAAACTTATTTAAGCCAAAAATAACTAGTTGTCCCAAGCACATACAGCAGCGCCACAATGAGTTCCAATGACGTGTGTCAACTTGTAGATTTATAGAGAGGTACTTAGCTCAGAGAGGAGTGAAGCGTACTTCACCCCTCTACCATTTCCACAGGGCGTCCTCTCTCTTTTCCTCAATCCGGTCCGCTGTGCCGTCCAAGCCCATCTGTCACTTGCTCGTGTCCGTTTGCTCTGCCGGTGTGCTCTGCCGGTTTGCTCTCCCTTCTCTCCACTCTCCACCTGTATATATGGCAGCTTGTGTGGCCAGGAAAACCCACAGCTCACCCCAGGTGCGCCAATCACCCCAGGTGGAAACATTCACACTAATCACCAGGTGAGGGAGGGAATTGGATGGGTGCATTCATACAGAGTGCAGTGAAGGAGAGATGACCCACACCCACACACAGTCACCCCGTGACATTGACACCAGAGAGGCTAAGACCGCATTGACTCAGTGCGGTATTCAGCCTCTCTGGTGTCAAGTCTGATTTTGGAAAAAAATAATAATAATCCAAAATCAGACAGAGTGTTGACACCAGAGAGGCTAAGACCGCATTGACTCAGTGCGGTATTCAGCCTCTCTGGTGTCAAGTCTGATTTTGGAAAAAAATAATAATAATCCAAAATCAGACAGAGTGTTGACACCAGAGAGGCTAAGACCGCATTGACTCAGTGCGGTATTCAGCCTCTCTGGTGTCAAGTCTGATTTTGGAAAAAAAAAAAAAATCCAAAATCAGACAGAGTGTTGACACCAGAGAGGCTAAGACCGCATTGACTCAGTGCGGTATTCAGCCTCTCTGGTGTCAAGTCTGATTTTGGAAAAAAAAAAAAAAAATCCCAAATCAGACAGAGTGTTGACACCAGAGAGGCTAAGACCGCATTGACTCAGTGCGGTATTCAGCCTCTCTGGTGTCAAGAGACACCAGAGACACCACAATGAGTTCCAATGACGTGTGTCAACCGTGTCAACTTGTAGATTTATAGAGAGGTACTTAGCTCAGAGAGGAGTGAAGCGTACTTCACCCCTCTACCATTTCCACAGGGCGTCCTCTCTCTTTTCCTCAATCCGGTCCGCCGTGCTGTCCCACGCACCGCCTCGTCACCAGCTCTCGTACCACTCATGGCCCTGGCTGTCCTGTCTCCGTCCCGTCCAAGCCCATCTGTCACTTGCTCGTGCCGGTTTGCTCTGCCGGTTTGCTCTGCCTTCTCTCCACTCTCCACCTGTATATATGGCAGCTTGTGTGGCCAGGAAAACCCACAGCTCACCCCAGGTGCGCCAATCACCCCAGGTGGAAACATTTACACTAATCACCAGGTGAGGGACGGAATTGGATGGGTGCATTCATACAGAGTGCAGTGAAGGAGAGATGACCCACACCCACACACAGTCACCCCGTGACATTGACACCAGAGAGGCTAAGACCGCATTGACTCAGTGCGGTATTCAGCCTCTCTGGTGTCAAGTCTGATTTTGGAAAAAAATAATAATAATCCAAAATCAGACAGAGTGTTGACACCAGAGAGGCTAAGACCGCATTGACTCAGTGCGGTATTCAGCCTCTCTGGTGTCAAGTCTGATTTTGGAAAAAAAAAAAAATCCAAAATCAGACAGAGTGTTGACACCAGAGAGGCTAAGACCGCATTGACTCAGTGCGGTAATTCAGCCTCTCTGGTGTCAAGTCTGATTTTGGAAAAAAATAATAATAATCCAAAATCAGACAGAGTGTTGACACCAGAGAGGCTAAGACCGCATTGACTCAGTGCGGTATTCAGCCTCTCTGGTGTCAAGAGACACCAGAGACACCACAATGAGTTCCAATGACGTGTGTCAACCGTGTCAACTTGTAGATTTATAGAGAGGTACTTAGCTCATTTCCACCATTTCCACAGGGCGTCCTCTCTCTTTTCCTCAATCCGGTCCGCCGTGCTGTCCCACGCACCGCCTCGTCACCAGCTCTCGTACCACTCATGGCCCTGGCTGTCCTGTCTCCGTCCAAGCCCATCTGTCACTTGCTCGTGCCGGTTTGCTCTGCCGGTTTGCTCTGCCTTCTCTCCACTCTCCACCTGTATATATGGCAGCTTGTGTGGCCAGGAAAACCCACAGCTCACCCCAGGTGCGCCAATCACCCCAGGTGGAAACATTTACACTAATCACCAGGTGAGGGACGGAATTGGATGGGTGCATTCATACAGAGTGAAGGGAAGGAGAGATGACCCACACCCGTCACCCCGTGACACAATACTCCTCCAAACTCAAAACAACTCCAAATATGAAGCCACAGCAAACCAAACTTATTTAAGCCAAAAATAACTAGTTGTCCCAAGCACATACAGCAGCGCCACAATGAGTTCCAATGACGTGTGTCAACTTGTAGATTTATAGAGAGGTACTTAGCTCAGAGAGGAGTGAAGCGTACTTCACCCCTCTACCATTTCCACAGGGCGTCCTCTCTCTTTTCCTCAATCCGGTCCGCTGTGCCGTCCAAGCCCATCTGTCACTTGCTCGTGTCCGTTTGCTCTGCCGGTTTGCTCTGCCGGTTTGCTCTGCCTTCTCTCCACTCTCCACCTGTATATATGGCAGCTTGTGTGGCCAGGAAAACCCACAGCTCACCCCAGGTGCGCCAATCACCCCAGGTGGAAACATTTACACTAATCACCAGGTGAGGGACGGAATTGGATGGGTGCATTCATACAGAGTGAAGGGAAGGAGAGATGACCCACACCCACACACGTCACCCCGTGACACAATACTCCTCCAAACTCAAAACAACTCCAAATATGAAGCCACAGCAAACCAAACTTATTTAAGCCAAAAATAACTAGTTGTCCCAAGCACATACAGCAGCGCCACAATGAGTTCCAATGACGTGTGTCAACTTGTAGATTTATAGAGAGGTACTTAGCTCAGAGAGGAGTGAAGCGTACTTCACCCCTCTACCATTTCCACAGGGCGTCCTCTCTCTTTTCCTCAATCCGGTCCGCTGTGCCGTCCAAGCCCATCTGTCACTTGCTCGTGTCCGTTTGCTCTGCCGGTTTGCTCTGCCGGTTTGCTCTGCCTTCTCTCCACTCTCCACCTGTATATATGGCAGCTTGTGTGGCCAGGAAAACCCACAGCTCACCCCAGGTGCGCCAATCACCCCAGGTGGAAACATTTACACTAATCACCAGGTGAGGGACGGAATTGGATGGGTGCATTCATACAGAGTGAAGGGAAGGAGAGATGACCCACACCCACACACGTCACCCCGTGACACAATACTCCTCCAAACTCAAAACAACTCCAAATATGAAGCCACAGCAAACCAAACTTATTTAAGCCAAAAATAACTAGTTGTCCCAAGCACATACAGCAGCGCCACAATGAGTTCCAATGACGTGTGTCAACTTGTAGATTTATAGAGAGGTACTTAGCTCAGAGAGGAGTGAAGCGTACTTCACCCCTCTACCATTTCCACAGGGCGTCCTCTCTCTTTTCCTCAATCCGGTCCGCTGTGCCGTCCAAGCCCATCTGTCACTTGCTCGTGTCCGTTTGCTCTGCCGGTGTGCTCTGCCGGTTTGCTCTCCCTTCTCTCCATCTCCACCTGTATATATGGCAGCTTGTGTGGCCAGGAAAACCCACAGCTCACCCCAGGTGCGCCAATCACCCCAGGTGGAAACATTCACACTAATCACCAGGTGAGGGAGGGAATTGGATGGGTGCATTCATACAGAGTGCAGTGAAGGAGAGATGACCCACACCCACACACAGTCACCCCGTGACATTGACACCAGAGAGGCTAAGACCGCATTGACTCAGTGCGGTATTCAGCCTCTCTGGTGTCAAGTCTGATTTTGGAAAAAAATAATAATAATCCAAAATCAGACAGAGTGTTGACACCAGAGAGGCTAAGACCGCATTGACTCAGTGCGGTATTCAGCCTCTCTGGTGTCAAGTCTGATTTTGGAAAAAAAAAAAAATCCAAAATCAGACAGAGTGTTGACACCAGAGAGGCTAAGACCGCATTGACTCAGTGCGGTAATTCAGCCTCTCTGGTGTCAAGTCTGATTTTGGAAAAAAAAAATAATAATCCAAAATCAGACAGAGTGTTGACACCAGAGAGGCTAAGACCGCATTGACTCAGTGCGGTATTCAGCCTCTCTGGTGTCAAGAGACACCAGAGACACCACAATGAGTTCCAATGACGTGTGTCAACCGTGTCAACTTGTAGATTTATAGAGAGGTACTTAGCTCATTTCCACCATTTCCACAGGGCGTCCTCTCTCTTTTCCTCAATCCGGTCCGCCGTGCTGTCCCACGCACCGCCTCGTCACCAGCTCTCGTACCACTCATGGCCCTGGCTGTCCTGTCTCCGTCCCGTCCAAGCCCATCTGTCACTTGCTCGTGCCGGTTTGCTCTGCCGGTTTGCTCTGCCTTCTCTCCACTCTCCACCTGTATATATGGCAGCTTGTGTGGCCAGGAAAACCCACAGCTCACCCCAGGTGCGCCAATCACCCCAGGTGGAAACATTTACACTAATCACCAGGTGAGGGACGGAATTGGATGGGTGCATTCATACAGAGTGAAGGGAAGGAGAGATGACCCACACCCGTCACCCCGTGACACAATACTCCTCCAAACTCAAAACAACTCCAAATATGAAGCCACAGCAAACCAAACTTATTTAAGCCAAAAATAACTAGTTGTCCCAAGCACATACAGCAGCGCCACAATGAGTTGACCCACACCCACACACAATAATGACACAATACTCCTCCAAACTCAAAACAACTCCAAATATGAAGCCACAGCAAACCAAACTTATTTAAGCCAAAAATAACTAGTTGTCCCAAGCACATACAGCAGCGCCACAATGAGTTTCAATGACGTGTGTCAACTTGTAGATTTATAGAGAGGTACTTAGCTCAGAGAGGAGTGAAGCGTACTTCACCCCTCTACCATTTCCACAGGGCGTCCTCTCTCTTTTCCTCAATCCGGTCCGCTGTGCCGTCCAAGCCCATCTGTCACTTGCTCGTGTCCGTTTGCTCTGCCGGTGTGCTCTGCCGGTTTGCTCTCCCTTCTCTCCACTCTCCACCTGTATATATGGCAGCTTGTGTGGCCAGGAAAACCCACAGCTCACCCCAGGTGCGCCAATCACCCCAGGTGGAAACATTCACACTAATCACCAGGTGAGGGAGGGAATTGGATGGGTGCATTCATACAGAGTGCAGTGAAGGAGAGATGACCCACACCCACACACAGTCACCCCGTGACATTGACACCAGAGAGGCTAAGACCGCATTGACTCAGTGCGGTATTCAGCCTCTCTGGTGTCAAGTCTGATTTTGGAAAAAAATAATAATAATCCAAAATCAGACAGAGTGTTGACACCAGAGAGGCTAAGACCGCATTGACTCAGTGCGGTATTCAGCCTCTCTGGTGTCAAGTCTGATTTTGGAAAAAAAAAAAAATAATCCAAAATCAGACAGAGTGTTGACACCAGAGAGGCTAAGACCGCATTGACTCAGTGCGGTATTCAGCCTCTCTGGTGTCAAGTCTGATTTTGGAAAAAAAAAAAAAAAAATCCCAAATCAGACAGAGTGTTGACACCAGAGAGGCTAAGACCGCATTGACTCAGTGCGGTATTCAGCCTCTCTGGTGTCAAGAGACACCAGAGACACCACAATGAGTTCCAATGACGTGTGTCAACCGTGTCAACTTGTAGATTTATAGAGAGGTACTTAGCTCAGAGAGGAGTGAAGCGTACTTCACCCCTCTACCATTTCCACAGGGCGTCCTCTCTCTTTTCCTCAATCCGGTCCGCCGTGCTGTCCCACGCACCGCCTCGTCACCAGCTCTCGTACCACTCATGGCCCTGGCTGTCCTGTCTCCGTCCCGTCCAAGCCCATCTGTCACTTGCTCGTGCCGGTTTGCTCTGCCGGTTTGCTCTGCCTTCTCTCCACTCTCCACCTGTATATATGGCAGCTTGTGTGGCCAGGAAAACCCACAGCTCACCCCAGGTGCGCCAATCACCCCAGGTGGAAACATTTACACTAATCACCAGGTGAGGGACGGAATTGGATGGGTGCATTCATACAGAGTGAAGGGAAGGAGAGATGACCCACACCCACACACGTCACCCCGTGACACAATACTCCTCCAAACTCAAAACAACTCCAAATATGAAGCCACAGCAAACCAAACTTATTTAAGCCAAAAATAACTAGTTGTCCCAAGCACATACAGCAGCGCCACAATGAGTTCCAATGACGTGTGTCAACTTGTAGATTTATAGAGAGGTACTTAGCTCAGAGAGGAGTGAAGCGTACTTCACCCCTCTACCATTTCCACAGGGCGTCCTCTCTCTTTTCCTCAATCCGGTCCGCTGTGCCGTCCAAGCCCATCTGTCACTTGCTCGTGTCCGTTTGCTCTGCCGGTTTGCTCTGCCGGTTTGCTCTGCCTTCTCTCCACTCTCCACCTGTATATATGGCAGCTTGTGTGGCCAGGAAAACCCACAGCTCACCCCAGGTGCGCCAATCACCCCAGGTGGAAACATTTACACTAATCACCAGGTGAGGGACGGAATTGGATGGGTGCATTCATACAGAGTGAAGGGAAGGAGAGATGACCCACACCCACACACGTCACCCCGTGACACAATACTCCTCCAAACTCAAAACAACTCCAAATATGAAGCCACAGCAAACCAAACTTATTTAAGCCAAAAATAACTAGTTGTCCCAAGCACATACAGCAGCGCCACAATGAGTTCCAATGACGTGTGTCAACTTGTAGATTTATAGAGAGGTACTTAGCTCAGAGAGGAGTGAAGCGTACTTCACCCCTCTACCATTTCCACAGGGCGTCCTCTCTCTTTTCCTCAATCCGGTCCGCTGTGCCGTCCAAGCCCATCTGTCACTTGCTCGTGTCCATTTGCTCTGCCGGTTTGCTCTGCCGGTTTGCTCTGCCTTCTCTCCACTCTCCACCTGTATATGGCAGCTTGTGTGGCCAGGAAAACCCACAGCTCACCCCAGGTGCGCCAATCACCCCAGGTGGAAACATTTACACTAATCACCAGGTGAGGGACGGAATTGGATGGGTGCATTCATACAGAGTGAAGGGAAGGAGAGATGACCCACACCCACACACGTCACCCCGTGACACAATACTCCTCCAAACTCAAAACAACTCCAAATATGAAGCCACAGCAAACCAAACTTATTTAAGCCAAAAATAACTAGTTGTCCCAAGCACATACAGCAGCGCCACAATGAGTTCCAATGACGTGTGTCAACTTGTAGATTTATAGAGAGGTACTTAGCTCAGAGAGGAGTGAAGCGTACTTCACCCCTCTACCATTTCCACAGGGCGTCCTCTCTCTCTTCCTCAATCCGGTCCGCTGTGCCGTCCAAGCCCATCTGTCACTTGCTCGTGTCCGTTTGCTCTGCCGGTGTGCTCTGCCGGTTTGCTCTCCCTTCTCTCCATCTCCACCTGTATATATGGCAGCTTGTGTGGCCAGGAAAACCCACAGCTCACCCCAGGTGCGCCAATCACCCCAGGTGGAAACATTCACACTAATCACCAGGTGAGGGAGGGAATTGGATGGGTGCATTCATACAGAGTGCAGTGAAGGAGAGATGACCCACACCCACACACAGTCACCCCGTGACATTGACACCAGAGAGGCTAAGACCGCATTGACTCAGTGCGGTATTCAGCCTCTCTGGTGTCAAGTCTGATTTTGGAAAAAAATAATAATAATCCAAAATCAGACAGAGTGTTGACACCAGAGAGGCTAAGACCGCATTGACTCAGTGCGGTATTCAGCCTCTCTGGTGTCAAGTCTGATTTTGGAAAAAAAAAAAAATCCAAAATCAGACAGAGTGTTGACACCAGAGAGGCTAAGACCGCATTGACTCAGTGCGGTAATTCAGCCTCTCTGGTGTCAAGTCTGATTTTGGAAAAAAATAATAATAATCCAAAATCAGACAGAGTGTTGACACCAGAGAGGCTAAGACCGCATTGACTCAGTGCGGTATTCAGCCTCTCTGGTGTCAAGAGACACCAGAGACACCACAATGAGTTCCAATGACGTGTGTCAACCGTGTCAACTTGTAGATTTATAGAGAGGTACTTAGCTCATTTCCACCATTTCCACAGGGCGTCCTCTCTCTTTTCCTCAATCCGGTCCGCCGTGCTGTCCCACGCACCGCCTCGTCACCAGCTCTCGTACCACTCATGGCCCTGGCTGTCCTGTCTCCGTCCCGTCCAAGCCCATCTGTCACTTGCTCGTGCCGGTTTGCTCTGCCGGTTTGCTCTGCCTTCTCTCCACTCTCCACCTGTATATATGGCAGCTTGTGTGGCCAGGAAAACCCACAGCTCACCCCAGGTGCGCCAATCACCCCAGGTGGAAACATTTACACTAATCACCAGGTGAGGGACGGAATTGGATGGGTGCATTCATACAGAGTGAAGGGAAGGAGAGATGACCCACACCCGTCACCCCGTGACACAATACTCCTCCAAACTCAAAACAACTCCAAATATGAAGCCACAGCAAACCAAACTTATTTAAGCCAAAAATAACTAGTTGTCCCAAGCACATACAGCAGCGCCACAATGAGTTCCAATGACGTGTGTCAACTTGTAGATTTATAGAGAGGTACTTAGCTCAGAGAGGAGTGAAGCGTACTTCACCCCTCTACCATTTCCACAGGGCGTCCTCTCTCTTTTCCTCAATCCGGTCCGCTGTGCCGTCCAAGCCCATCTGTCACTTGCTCGTGTCCATTTGCTCTGCCGGTTTGCTCTGCCGGTTTGCTCTGCCTTCTCTCCACTCTCCACCTGTATATGGCAGCTTGTGTGGCCAGGAAAACCCACAGCTCACCCCAGGTGCGCCAATCACCCCAGGTGGAAACATTTACACTAATCACCAGGTGAGGGACGGAATTGGATGGGTGCATTCATACAGAGTGAAGGGAAGGAGAGATGACCCACACCCACACACGTCACCCCGTGACACAATACTCCTCCAAACTCAAAACAACTCCAAATATGAAGCCACAGCAAACCAAACTTATTTAAGCCAAAAATAACTAGTTGTCCCAAGCACATACAGCAGCGCCACAATGAGTTCCAATGACGTGTGTCAACTTGTAGATTTATAGAGAGGTACTTAGCTCAGAGAGGAGTGAAGCGTACTTCACCCCTCTACCATTTCCACAGGGCGTCCTCTCTCTTTTCCTCAATCCGGTCCGCTGTGCCGTCCAAGCCCATCTGTCACTTGCTCGTGTCCGTTTGCTCTGCCGGTGTGCTCTGCCGGTTTGCTCTCCCTTCTCTCCATCTCCACCTGTATATATGGCAGCTTGTGTGGCCAGGAAAACCCACAGCTCACCCCAGGTGCGCCAATCACCCCAGGTGGAAACATTCACACTAATCACCAGGTGAGGGAGGGAATTGGATGGGTGCATTCATACAGAGTGCAGTGAAGGAGAGATGACCCACACCCACACACAGTCACCCCGTGACATTGACACCAGAGAGGCTAAGACCGCATTGACTCAGTGCGGTATTCAGCCTCTCTGGTGTCAAGTCTGATTTTGGAAAAAAATAATAATAATCCAAAATCAGACAGAGTGTTGACACCAGAGAGGCTAAGACCGCATTGACTCAGTGCGGTATTCAGCCTCTCTGGTGTCAAGTCTGATTTTGGAAAAAAAAAAAAATCCAAAATCAGACAGAGTGTTGACACCAGAGAGGCTAAGACCGCATTGACTCAGTGCGGTAATTCAGCCTCTCTGGTGTCAAGTCTGATTTTGGAAAAAAATAATAATAATCCAAAATCAGACAGAGTGTTGACACCAGAGAGGCTAAGACCGCATTGACTCAGTGCGGTATTCAGCCTCTCTGGTGTCAAGAGACACCAGAGACACCACAATGAGTTCCAATGACGTGTGTCAACCGTGTCAACTTGTAGATTTATAGAGAGGTACTTAGCTCATTTCCACCATTTCCACAGGGCGTCCTCTCTCTTTTCCTCAATCCGGTCCGCCGTGCTGTCCCACGCACCGCCTCGTCACCAGCTCTCGTACCACTCATGGCCCTGGCTGTCCTGTCTCCGTCCCGTCCAAGCCCATCTGTCACTTGCTCGTGCCGGTTTGCTCTGCCGGTTTGCTCTGCCTTCTCTCCACTCTCCACCTGTATATATGGCAGCTTGTGTGGCCAGGAAAACCCACAGCTCACCCCAGGTGCGCCAATCACCCCAGGTGGAAACATTTACACTAATCACCATGTGAGGGACGGAATTGGATGGGTGCATTCATACAGAGTGAAGGGAAGGAGAGATGACCCACACCCGTCACCCCGTGACACAATACTCCTCCAAACTCAAAACAACTCCAAATATGAAGCCACAGCAAACCAAACTTATTTAAGCCAAAAATAACTAGTTGTCCCAAGCACATACAGCAGCGCCACAATGAGTTCCAATGACGTGTGTCAACTTGTAGATTTATAGAGAGGTACTTAGCTCAGAGAGGAGTGAAGCGTACTTCACCCCTCTACCATTTCCACAGGGCGTCCTCTCTCTTTTCCTCAATCCGGTCCGCTGTGCCGTCCAAGCCCATCTGTCACTTGCTCGTGTCCGTTTGCTCTGCCGGTTTGCTCTGCCGGTTTGCTCTGCCTTCTCTCCACTCTCCACCTGTATATATGGCAGCTTGTGTGGCCAGGAAAACCCACAGCTCACCCCAGGTGCGCCAATCACCCCAGGTGGAAACATTTACACTAATCACCAGGTGAGGGACGGAATTGGATGGGTGCATTCATACAGAGTGAAGGGAAGGAGAGATGACCCACACCCACACACGTCACCCCGTGACACAATACTCCTCCAAACTCAAAACAACTCCAAATATGAAGCCACAGCAAACCAAACTTATTTAAGCCAAAAATAACTAGTTGTCCCAAGCACATACAGCAGCGCCACAATGAGTTGACCCACACCCACACACAATAATGACACAATACTCCTCCAAACTCAAAACAACTCCAAATATGAAGCCACAGCAAACCAAACTTATTTAAGCCAAAAATAACTAGTTGTCCCAAGCACATACAGCAGCGCCACAATGAGTTTCAATGACGTGTGTCAACTTGTAGATTTATAGAGAGGTACTTAGCTCAGAGAGGAGTGAAGCGTACTTCACCCCTCTACCATTTCCACAGGGCGTCCTCTCTCTTTTCCTCAATCCGGTCCGCTGTGCCGTCCAAGCCCATCTGTCACTTGCTCGTGTCCGTTTGCTCTGCCGGTGTGCTCTGCCGGTTTGCTCTCCCTTCTCTCCACTCTCCACCTGTATATATGGCAGCTTGTGTGGCCAGGAAAACCCACAGCTCACCCCAGGTGCGCCAATCACCCCAGGTGGAAACATTCACACTAATCACCAGGTGAGGGAGGGAATTGGATGGGTGCATTCATACAGAGTGCAGTGAAGGAGAGATGACCCACACCCACACACAGTCACCCCGTGACATTGACACCAGAGAGGCTAAGACCGCATTGACTCAGTGCGGTATTCAGCCTCTCTGGTGTCAAGTCTGATTTTGGAAAAAAATAATAATAATCCAAAATCAGACAGAGTGTTGACACCAGAGAGGCTAAGACCGCATTGACTCAGTGCGGTATTCAGCCTCTCTGGTGTCAAGTCTGATTTTGGAAAAAAAAAAATATAATCCAAAATCAGACAGAGTGTTGACACCAGAGAGGCTAAGACCGCATTGACTCAGTGCGGTATTCAGCCTCTCTGGTGTCAAGTCTGATTTTGGAAAAAAAAAAAAAAAAATCCCAAATCAGACAGAGTGTTGACACCAGAGAGGCTAAGACCGCATTGACTCAGTGCGGTATTCAGCCTCTCTGGTGTCAAGAGACACCAGAGACACCACAATGAGTTCCAATGACGTGTGTCAACCGTGTCAACTTGTAGATTTATAGAGAGGTACTTAGCTCAGAGAGGAGTGAAGCGTACTTCACCCCTCTACCATTTCCACAGGGCGTCCTCTCTCTTTTCCTCAATCCGGTCCGCCGTGCTGTCCCACGCACCGCCTCGTCACCAGCTCTCGTACCACTCATGGCCCTGGCTGTCCTGTCTCCGTCCCGTCCAAGCCCATCTGTCACTTGCTCGTGCCGGTTTGCTCTGCCGGTTTGCTCTGCCTTCTCTCCACTCTCCACCTGTATATATGGCAGCTTGTGTGGCCAGGAAAACCCACAGCTCACCCCAGGTGCGCCAATCACCCCAGGTGGAAACATTTACACTAATCACCAGGTGAGGGACGGAATTGGATGGGTGCATTCATACAGAGTGAAGGGAAGGAGAGATGACCCACACCCACACACGTCACCCCGTGACACAATACTCCTCCAAACTCAAAACAACTCCAAATATGAAGCCACAGCAAACCAAACTTATTTAAGCCAAAAATAACTAGTTGTCCCAAGCACATACAGCAGCGCCACAATGAGTTCCAATGACGTGTGTCAACTTGTAGATTTATAGAGAGGTACTTAGCTCAGAGAGGAGTGAAGCGTACTTCACCCCTCTACCATTTCCACAGGGCGTCCTCTCTCTTTTCCTCAATCCGGTCCGCTGTGCCGTCCAAGCCCATCTGTCACTTGCTCGTGTCCGTTTGCTCTGCCGGTTTGCTCTGCCGGTTTGCTCTGCCTTCTCTCCACTCTCCACCTGTATATATGGCAGCTTGTGTGGCCAGGAAAACCCACAGCTCACCCCAGGTGCGCCAATCACCCCAGGTGGAAACATTTACACTAATCACCAGGTGAGGGACGGAATTGGATGGGTGCATTCATACAGAGTGAAGGGAAGGAGAGATGACCCACACCCACACACGTCACCCCGTGACACAATACTCCTCCAAACTCAAAACAACTCCAAATATGAAGCCACAGCAAACCAAACTTATTTAAGCCAAAAATAACTAGTTGTCCCAAGCACATACAGCAGCGCCACAATGAGTTCCAATGACGTGTGTCAACTTGTAGATTTATAGAGAGGTACTTAGCTCAGAGAGGAGTGAAGCGTACTTCACCCCTCTACCATTTCCACAGGGCGTCCTCTCTCTTTTCCTCAATCCGGTCCGCTGTGCCGTCCAAGCCCATCTGTCACTTGCTCGTGTCCATTTGCTCTGCCGGTTTGCTCTGCCGGTTTGCTCTGCCTTCTCTCCACTCTCCACCTGTATATGGCAGCTTGTGTGGCCAGGAAAACCCACAGCTCACCCCAGGTGCGCCAATCACCCCAGGTGGAAACATTTACACTAATCACCAGGTGAGGGACGGAATTGGATGGGTGCATTCATACAGAGTGAAGGGAAGGAGAGATGACCCACACCCACACACGTCACCCCGTGACACAATACTCCTCCAAACTCAAAACAACTCCAAATATGAAGCCACAGCAAACCAAACTTATTTAAGCCAAAAATAACTAGTTGTCCCAAGCACATACAGCAGCGCCACAATGAGTTCCAATGACGTGTGTCAACTTGTAGATTTATAGAGAGGTACTTAGCTCAGAGAGGAGTGAAGCGTACTTCACCCCTCTACCATTTCCACAGGGCGTCCTCTCTCTTTTCCTCAATCCGGTCCGCTGTGCCGTCCAAGCCCATCTGTCACTTGCTCGTGTCCGTTTGCTCTGCCGGTGTGCTCTGCCGGTTTGCTCTCCCTTCTCTCCATCTCCACCTGTATATATGGCAGCTTGTGTGGCCAGGAAAACCCACAGCTCACCCCAGGTGCGCCAATCACCCCAGGTGGAAACATTCACACTAATCACCAGGTGAGGGAGGGAATTGGATGGGTGCATTCATACAGAGTGCAGTGAAGGAGAGATGACCCACACCCACACACAGTCACCCCGTGACATTGACACCAGAGAGGCTAAGACCGCATTGACTCAGTGCGGTATTCAGCCTCTCTGGTGTCAAGTCTGATTTTGGAAAAAAATAATAATAATCCAAAATCAGACAGAGTGTTGACACCAGAGAGGCTAAGACCGCATTGACTCAGTGCGGTATTCAGCCTCTCTGGTGTCAAGTCTGATTTTGGAAAAAAAAAAAAATCCAAAATCAGACAGAGTGTTGACACCAGAGAGGCTAAGACCGCATTGACTCAGTGCGGTAATTCAGCCTCTCTGGTGTCAAGTCTGATTTTGGAAAAAAATAATAATAATCCAAAATCAGACAGAGTGTTGACACCAGAGAGGCTAAGACCGCATTGACTCAGTGCGGTATTCAGCCTCTCTGGTGTCAAGAGACACCAGAGACACCACAATGAGTTCCAATGACGTGTGTCAACCGTGTCAACTTGTAGATTTATAGAGAGGTACTTAGCTCATTTCCACCATTTCCACAGGGCGTCCTCTCTCTTTTCCTCAATCCGGTCCGCCGTGCTGTCCCACGCACCGCCTCGTCACCAGCTCTCGTACCACTCATGGCCCTGGCTGTCCTGTCTCCGTCCCGTCCAAGCCCATCTGTCACTTGCTCGTGCCGGTTTGCTCTGCCGGTTTGCTCTGCCTTCTCTCCACTCTCCACCTGTATATATGGCAGCTTGTGTGGCCAGGAAAACCCACAGCTCACCCCAGGTGCGCCAATCACCCCAGGTGGAAACATTTACACTAATCACCAGGTGAGGGACGGAATTGGATGGGTGCATTCATACAGAGTGAAGGGAAGGAGAGATGACCCACACCCGTCACCCCGTGACACAATACTCCTCCAAACTCAAAACAACTCCAAATATGAAGCCACAGCAAACCAAACTTATTTAAGCCAAAAATAACTAGTTGTCCCAAGCACATACAGCAGCGCCACAATGAGTTCCAATGACGTGTGTCAACTTGTAGATTTATAGAGAGGTACTTAGCTCAGAGAGGAGTGAAGCGTACTTCACCCCTCTACCATTTCCACAGGGCGTCCTCTCTCTTTTCCTCAATCCGGTCCGCTGTGCCGTCCAAGCCCATCTGTCACTTGCTCGTGTCCGTTTGCTCTGCCGGTTTGCTCTGCCGGTTTGCTCTGCCTTCTCTCCACTCTCCACCTGTATATATGGCAGCTTGTGTGGCCAGGAAAACCCACAGCTCACCCCAGGTGCGCCAATCACCCCAGGTGGAAACATTTACACTAATCACCAGGTGAGGGACGGAATTGGATGGGTGCATTCATACAGAGTGAAGGGAAGGAGAGATGACCCACACCCACACACGTCACCCCGTGACACAATACTCCTCCAAACTCAAAACAACTCCAAATATGAAGCCACAGCAAACCAAACTTATTTAAGCCAAAAATAACTAGTTGTCCCAAGCACATACAGCAGCGCCACAATGAGTTCCAATGACGTGTGTCAACTTGTAGATTTATAGAGAGGTACTTAGCTCAGAGAGGAGTGAAGCGTACTTCACCCCTCTACCATTTCCACAGGGCGTCCTCTCTCTTTTCCTCAATCCGGTCCGCTGTGCCGTCCAAGCCCATCTGTCACTTGCTCGTGTCCGTTTGCTCTGCCGGTGTGCTCTGCCGGTTTGCTCTCCCTTCTCTCCATCTCCACCTGTATATATGGCAGCTTGTGTGGCCAGGAAAACCCACAGCTCACCCCAGGTGCGCCAATCACCCCAGGTGGAAACATTCACACTAATCACCAGGTGAGGGAGGGAATTGGATGGGTGCATTCATACAGAGTGCAGTGAAGGAGAGATGACCCACACCCACACACAGTCACCCCGTGACATTGACACCAGAGAGGCTAAGACCGCATTGACTCAGTGCGGTATTCAGCCTCTCTGGTGTCAAGTCTGATTTTGGAAAAAAATAATAATAATCCAAAATCAGACAGAGTGTTGACACCAGAGAGGCTAAGACCGCATTGACTCAGTGCGGTATTCAGCCTCTCTGGTGTCAAGTCTGATTTTGGAAAAAAAAAAAAATCCAAAATCAGACAGAGTGTTGACACCAGAGAGGCTAAGACCGCATTGACTCAGTGCGGTAATTCAGCCTCTCTGGTGTCAAGTCTGATTTTGGAAAAAAATAATAATAATCCAAAATCAGACAGAGTGTTGACACCAGAGAGGCTAAGACCGCATTGACTCAGTGCGGTATTCAGCCTCTCTGGTGTCAAGAGACACCAGAGACACCACAATGAGTTCCAATGACGTGTGTCAACCGTGTCAACTTGTAGATTTATAGAGAGGTACTTAGCTCATTTCCACCATTTCCACAGGGCGTCCTCTCTCTTTTCCTCAATCCGGTCCGCCGTGCTGTCCCACGCACCGCCTCGTCACCAGCTCTCGTACCACTCATGGCCCTGGCTGTCCTGTCTCCGTCCCGTCCAAGCCCATCTGTCACTTGCTCGTGCCGGTTTGCTCTGCCGGTTTGCTCTGCCTTCTCTCCACTCTCCACCTGTATATATGGCAGCTTGTGTGGCCAGGAAAACCCACAGCTCACCCCAGGTGCGCCAATCACCCCAGGTGGAAACATTTACACTAATCACCAGGTGAGGGACGGAATTGGATGGGTGCATTCATACAGAGTGAAGGGAAGGAGAGATGACCCACACCCGTCACCCCGTGACACAATACTCCTCCAAACTCAAAACAACTCCAAATATGAAGCCACAGCAAACCAAACTTATTTAAGCCAAAAATAACTAGTTGTCCCAAGCACATACAGCAGCGCCACAATGAGTTCCAATGACGTGTGTCAACTTGTAGATTTATAGAGAGGTACTTAGCTCAGAGAGGAGTGAAGCGTACTTCACCCCTCTACCATTTCCACAGGGCGTCCTCTCTCTTTTCCTCAATCCGGTCCGCTGTGCCGTCCAAGCCCATCTGTCACTTGCTCGTGTCCGTTTGCTCTGCCGGTTTGCTCTGCCGGTTTGCTCTGCCTTCTCTCCACTCTCCACCTGTATATATGGCAGCTTGTGTGGCCAGGAAAACCCACAGCTCACCCCAGGTGCGCCAATCACCCCAGGTGGAAACATTTACACTAATCACCAGGTGAGGGACGGAATTGGATGGGTGCATTCATACAGAGTGAAGGGAAGGAGAGATGACCCACACCCACACACGTCACCCCGTGACACAATACTCCTCCAAACTCAAAACAACTCCAAATATGAAGCCACAGCAAACCAAACTTATTTAAGCCAAAAATAACTAGTTGTCCCAAGCACATACAGCAGCGCCACAATGAGTTGACCCACACCCACACACAATAATGACACAATACTCCTCCAAACTCAAAACAACTCCAAATATGAAGCCACAGCAAACCAAACTTATTTAAGCCAAAAATAACTAGTTGTCCCAAGCACATACAGCAGCGCCACAATGAGTTTCAATGACGTGTGTCAACTTGTAGATTTATAGAGAGGTACTTAGCTCAGAGAGGAGTGAAGCGTACTTCACCCCTCTACCATTTCCACAGGGCGTCCTCTCTCTTTTCCTCAATCCGGTCCGCTGTGCCGTCCAAGCCCATCTGTCACTTGCTCGTGTCCGTTTGCTCTGCCGGTGTGCTCTGCCGGTTTGCTCTCCCTTCTCTCCACTCTCCACCTGTATATATGGCAGCTTGTGTGGCCAGGAAAACCCACAGCTCACCCCAGGTGCGCCAATCACCCCAGGTGGAAACATTCACACTAATCACCAGGTGAGGGAGGGAATTGGATGGGTGCATTCATACAGAGTGCAGTGAAGGAGAGATGACCCACACCCACACACAGTCACCCCGTGACATTGACACCAGAGAGGCTAAGACCGCATTGACTCAGTGCGGTATTCAGCCTCTCTGGTGTCAAGTCTGATTTTGGAAAAAAATAATAATAATCCAAAATCAGACAGAGTGTTGACACCAGAGAGGCTAAGACCGCATTGACTCAGTGCGGTATTCAGCCTCTCTGGTGTCAAGTCTGATTTTGGAAAAAAATAATAATAATCCAAAATCAGACAGAGTGTTGACACCAGAGAGGCTAAGACCGCATTGACTCAGTGCGGTATTCAGCCTCTCTGGTGTCAAGTCTGATTTTGGAAAAAAAAAAAAAAAAATCCCAAATCAGACAGAGTGTTGACACCAGAGAGGCTAAGACCGCATTGACTCAGTGCGGTATTCAGCCTCTCTGGTGTCAAGAGACACCAGAGACACCACAATGAGTTCCAATGACGTGTGTCAACCGTGTCAACTTGTAGATTTATAGAGAGGTACTTAGCTCAGAGAGGAGTGAAGCGTACTTCACCCCTCTACCATTTCCACAGGGCGTCCTCTCTCTTTTCCTCAATCCGGTCCGCCGTGCTGTCCCACGCACCGCCTCGTCACCAGCTCTCGTACCACTCATGGCCCTGGCTGTCCTGTCTCCGTCCCGTCCAAGCCCATCTGTCACTTGCTCGTGCCGGTTTGCTCTGCCGGTTTGCTCTGCCTTCTCTCCACTCTCCACCTGTATATATGGCAGCTTGTGTGGCCAGGAAAACCCACAGCTCACCCCAGGTGCGCCAATCACCCCAGGTGGAAACATTTACACTAATCACCAGGTGAGGGACGGAATTGGATGGGTGCATTCATACAGAGTGAAGGGAAGGAGAGATGACCCACACCCACACACGTCACCCCGTGACACAATACTCCTCCAAACTCAAAACAACTCCAAATATGAAGCCACAGCAAACCAAACTTATTTAAGCCAAAAATAACTAGTTGTCCCAAGCACATACAGCAGCGCCACAATGAGTTCCAATGACGTGTGTCAACTTGTAGATTTATAGAGAGGTACTTAGCTCAGAGAGGAGTGAAGCGTACTTCACCCCTCTACCATTTCCACAGGGCGTCCTCTCTCTTTTCCTCAATCCGGTCCGCTGTGCCGTCCAAGCCCATCTGTCACTTGCTCGTGTCCGTTTGCTCTGCCGGTTTGCTCTGCCGGTTTGCTCTGCCTTCTCTCCACTCTCCACCTGTATATATGGCAGCTTGTGTGGCCAGGAAAACCCACAGCTCACCCCAGGTGCGCCAATCACCCCAGGTGGAAACATTTACACTAATCACCAGGTGAGGGACGGAATTGGATGGGTGCATTCATACAGAGTGAAGGGAAGGAGAGATGACCCACACCCACACACGTCACCCCGTGACACAATACTCCTCCAAACTCAAAACAACTCCAAATATGAAGCCACAGCAAACCAAACTTATTTAAGCCAAAAATAACTAGTTGTCCCAAGCACATACAGCAGCGCCACAATGAGTTCCAATGACGTGTGTCAACTTGTAGATTTATAGAGAGGTACTTAGCTCAGAGAGGAGTGAAGCGTACTTCACCCCTCTACCATTTCCACAGGGCGTCCTCTCTCTTTTCCTCAATCCGGTCCGCTGTGCCGTCCAAGCCCATCTGTCACTTGCTCGTGTCCATTTGCTCTGCCGGTTTGCTCTGCCGGTTTGCTCTGCCTTCTCTCCACTCTCCACCTGTATATGGCAGCTTGTGTGGCCAGGAAAACCCACAGCTCACCCCAGGTGCGCCAATCACCCCAGGTGGAAACATTTACACTAATCACCAGGTGAGGGACGGAATTGGATGGGTGCATTCATACAGAGTGAAGGGAAGGAGAGATGACCCACACCCACACACGTCACCCCGTGACACAATACTCCTCCAAACTCAAAACAACTCCAAATATGAAGCCACAGCAAACCAAACTTATTTAAGCCAAAAATAACTAGTTGTCCCAAGCACATACAGCAGCGCCACAATGAGTTCCAATGACGTGTGTCAACTTGTAGATTTATAGAGAGGTACTTAGCTCAGAGAGGAGTGAAGCGTACTTCACCCCTCTACCATTTCCACAGGGCGTCCTCTCTCTTTTCCTCAATCCGGTCCGCTGTGCCGTCCAAGCCCATCTGTCACTTGCTCGTGTCCGTTTGCTCTGCCGGTGTGCTCTGCCGGTTTGCTCTCCCTTCTCTCCATCTCCACCTGTATATATGGCAGCTTGTGTGGCCAGGAAAACCCACAGCTCACCCCAGGTGCGCCAATCACCCCAGGTGGAAACATTCACACTAATCACCAGGTGAGGGAGGGAATTGGATGGGTGCATTCATACAGAGTGCAGTGAAGGAGAGATGACCCACACCCACACACAGTCACCCCGTGACATTGACACCAGAGAGGCTAAGACCGCATTGACTCAGTGCGGTATTCAGCCTCTCTGGTGTCAAGTCTGATTTTGGAAAAAAATAATAATAATCCAAAATCAGACAGAGTGTTGACACCAGAGAGGCTAAGACCGCATTGACTCAGTGCGGTATTCAGCCTCTCTGGTGTCAAGTCTGATTTTGGAAAAAAAAAAAAATCCAAAATCAGACAGAGTGTTGACACCAGAGAGGCTAAGACCGCATTGACTCAGTGCGGTAATTCAGCCTCTCTGGTGTCAAGTCTGATTTTGGAAAAAAAAAATAATAATCCAAAATCAGACAGAGTGTTGACACCAGAGAGGCTAAGACCGCATTGACTCAGTGCGGTATTCAGCCTCTCTGGTGTCAAGAGACACCAGAGACACCACAATGAGTTCCAATGACGTGTGTCAACCGTGTCAACTTGTAGATTTATAGAGAGGTACTTAGCTCATTTCCACCATTTCCACAGGGCGTCCTCTCTCTTTTCCTCAATCCGGTCCGCCGTGCTGTCCCACGCACCGCCTCGTCACCAGCTCTCGTACCACTCATGGCCCTGGCTGTCCTGTCTCCGTCCCGTCCAAGCCCATCTGTCACTTGCTCGTGCCGGTTTGCTCTGCCGGTTTGCTCTGCCTTCTCTCCACTCTCCACCTGTATATATGGCAGCTTGTGTGGCCAGGAAAACCCACAGCTCACCCCAGGTGCGCCAATCACCCCAGGTGGAAACATTTACACTAATCACCAGGTGAGGGACGGAATTGGATGGGTGCATTCATACAGAGTGAAGGGAAGGAGAGATGACCCACACCCGTCACCCCGTGACACAATACTCCTCCAAACTCAAAACAACTCCAAATATGAAGCCACAGCAAACCAAACTTATTTAAGCCAAAAATAACTAGTTGTCCCAAGCACATACAGCAGCGCCACAATGAGTTCCAATGACGTGTGTCAACTTGTAGATTTATAGAGAGGTACTTAGCTCAGAGAGGAGTGAAGCGTACTTCACCCCTCTACCATTTCCACAGGGCGTCCTCTCTCTTTTCCTCAATCCGGTCCGCTGTGCCGTCCAAGCCCATCTGTCACTTGCTCGTGTCCGTTTGCTCTGCCGGTTTGCTCTGCCGGTTTGCTCTGCCTTCTCTCCACTCTCCACCTGTATATATGGCAGCTTGTGTGGCCAGGAAAACCCACAGCTCACCCCAGGTGCGCCAATCACCCCAGGTGGAAACATTTACACTAATCACCAGGTGAGGGACGGAATTGGATGGGTGCATTCATACAGAGTGAAGGGAAGGAGAGATGACCCACACCCACACACGTCACCCCGTGACACAATACTCCTCCAAACTCAAAACAACTCCAAATATGAAGCCACAGCAAACCAAACTTATTTAAGCCAAAAATAACTAGTTGTCCCAAGCACATACAGCAGCGCCACAATGAGTTCCAATGACGTGTGTCAACTTGTAGATTTATAGAGAGGTACTTAGCTCAGAGAGGAGTGAAGCGTACTTCACCCCTCTACCATTTCCACAGGGCGTCCTCTCTCTTTTCCTCAATCCGGTCCGCTGTGCCGTCCAAGCCCATCTGTCACTTGCTCGTGTCCGTTTGCTCTGCCGGTGTGCTCTGCCGGTTTGCTCTCCCTTCTCTCCATCTCCACCTGTATATATGGCAGCTTGTGTGGCCAGGAAAACCCACAGCTCACCCCAGGTGCGCCAATCACCCCAGGTGGAAACATTCACACTAATCACCAGGTGAGGGAGGGAATTGGATGGGTGCATTCATACAGAGTGCAGTGAAGGAGAGATGACCCACACCCACACACAGTCACCCCGTGACATTGACACCAGAGAGGCTAAGACCGCATTGACTCAGTGCGGTATTCAGCCTCTCTGGTGTCAAGTCTGATTTTGGAAAAAAATAATAATAATCCAAAATCAGACAGAGTGTTGACACCAGAGAGGCTAAGACCGCATTGACTCAGTGCGGTATTCAGCCTCTCTGGTGTCAAGTCTGATTTTGGAAAAAAAAAAAAATCCAAAATCAGACAGAGTGTTGACACCAGAGAGGCTAAGACCGCATTGACTCAGTGCGGTAATTCAGCCTCTCTGGTGTCAAGTCTGATTTTGGAAAAAAATAATAATAATCCAAAATCAGACAGAGTGTTGACACCAGAGAGGCTAAGACCGCATTGACTCAGTGCGGTATTCAGCCTCTCTGGTGTCAAGAGACACCAGAGACACCACAATGAGTTCCAATGACGTGTGTCAACCGTGTCAACTTGTAGATTTATAGAGAGGTACTTAGCTCATTTCCACCATTTCCACAGGGCGTCCTCTCTCTTTTCCTCAATCCGGTCCGCCGTGCTGTCCCACGCACCGCCTCGTCACCAGCTCTCGTACCACTCATGGCCCTGGCTGTCCTGTCTCCGTCCCGTCCAAGCCCATCTGTCACTTGCTCGTGCCGGTTTGCTCTGCCGGTTTGCTCTGCCTTCTCTCCACTCTCCACCTGTATATATGGCAGCTTGTGTGGCCAGGAAAACCCACAGCTCACCCCAGGTGCGCCAATCACCCCAGGTGGAAACATTTACACTAATCACCAGGTGAGGGACGGAATTGGATGGGTGCATTCATACAGAGTGAAGGGAAGGAGAGATGACCCACACCCGTCACCCCGTGACACAATACTCCTCCAAACTCAAAACAACTCCAAATATGAAGCCACAGCAAACCAAACTTATTTAAGCCAAAAATAACTAGTTGTCCCAAGCACATACAGCAGCGCCACAATGAGTTGACCCACACCCACACACAATAATGACACAATACTCCTCCAAACTCAAAACAACTCCAAATATGAAGCCACAGCAAACCAAACTTATTTAAGCCAAAAATAACTAGTTGTCCCAAGCACATACAGCAGCGCCACAATGAGTTTCAATGACGTGTGTCAACTTGTAGATTTATAGAGAGGTACTTAGCTCAGAGAGGAGTGAAGCGTACTTCACCCCTCTACCATTTCCACAGGGCGTCCTCTCTCTTTTCCTCAATCCGGTCCGCTGTGCCGTCCAAGCCCATCTGTCACTTGCTCGTGTCCGTTTGCTCTGCCGGTGTGCTCTGCCGGTTTGCTCTCCCTTCTCTCCACTCTCCACCTGTATATATGGCAGCTTGTGTGGCCAGGAAAACCCACAGCTCACCCCAGGTGCGCCAATCACCCCAGGTGGAAACATTCACACTAATCACCAGGTGAGGGAGGGAATTGGATGGGTGCATTCATACAGAGTGCAGTGAAGGAGAGATGACCCACACCCACACACAGTCACCCCGTGACATTGACACCAGAGAGGCTAAGACCGCATTGACTCAGTGCGGTATTCAGCCTCTCTGGTGTCAAGTCTGATTTTGGAAAAAAATAATAATAATCCAAAATCAGACAGAGTGTTGACACCAGAGAGGCTAAGACCGCATTGACTCAGTGCGGTATTCAGCCTCTCTGGTGTCAAGTCTGATTTTGGAAAAAAATAATAATAATCCAAAATCAGACAGAGTGTTGACACCAGAGAGGCTAAGACCGCATTGACTCAGTGCGGTATTCAGCCTCTCTGGTGTCAAGTCTGATTTTGGAAAAAAAAAAAAAAAAATCCCAAATCAGACAGAGTGTTGACACCAGAGAGGCTAAGACCGCATTGACTCAGTGCGGTATTCAGCCTCTCTGGTGTCAAGAGACACCAGAGACACCACAATGAGTTCCAATGACGTGTGTCAACCGTGTCAACTTGTAGATTTATAGAGAGGTACTTAGCTCAGAGAGGAGTGAAGCGTACTTCACCCCTCTACCATTTCCACAGGGCGTCCTCTCTCTTTTCCTCAATCCGGTCCGCCGTGCTGTCCCACGCACCGCCTCGTCACCAGCTCTCGTACCACTCATGGCCCTGGCTGTCCTGTCTCCGTCCCGTCCAAGCCCATCTGTCACTTGCTCGTGCCGGTTTGCTCTGCCGGTTTGCTCTGCCTTCTCTCCACTCTCCACCTGTATATATGGCAGCTTGTGTGGCCAGGAAAACCCACAGCTCACCCCAGGTGCGCCAATCACCCCAGGTGGAAACATTTACACTAATCACCAGGTGAGGGACGGAATTGGATGGGTGCATTCATACAGAGTGAAGGGAAGGAGAGATGACCCACACCCACACACGTCACCCCGTGACACAATACTCCTCCAAACTCAAAACAACTCCAAATATGAAGCCACAGCAAACCAAACTTATTTAAGCCAAAAATAACTAGTTGTCCCAAGCACATACAGCAGCGCCACAATGAGTTCCAATGACGTGTGTCAACTTGTAGATTTATAGAGGTACTTAGCTCAGAGAGGAGTGAAGCGTACTTCACCCCTCTACCATTTCCACAGGGCGTCCTCTCTCTTTTCCTCAATCCGGTCCGCTGTGCCGTCCAAGCCCATCTGTCACTTGCTCGTGTCCGTTTGCTCTGCCGGTTTGCTCTGCCGGTTTGCTCTGCCTTCTCTCCACTCTCCACCTGTATATATGGCAGCTTGTGTGGCCAGGAAAACCCACAGCTCACCCCAGGTGCGCCAATCACCCCAGGTGGAAACATTTACACTAATCACCAGGTGAGGGACGGAATTGGATGGGTGCATTCATACAGAGTGAAGGGAAGGAGAGATGACCCACACCCACACACGTCACCCCGTGACACAATACTCCTCCAAACTCAAAACAACTCCAAATATGAAGCCACAGCAAACCAAACTTATTTAAGCCAAAAATAACTAGTTGTCCCAAGCACATACAGCAGCGCCACAATGAGTTCCAATGACGTGTGTCAACTTGTAGATTTATAGAGAGGTACTTAGCTCAGAGAGGAGTGAAGCGTACTTCACCCCTCTACCATTTCCACAGGGCGTCCTCTCTCTTTTCCTCAATCCGGTCCGCTGTGCCGTCCAAGCCCATCTGTCACTTGCTCGTGTCCGTTTGCTCTGCCGGTGTGCTCTGCCGGTTTGCTCTCCCTTCTCTCCATCTCCACCTGTATATATGGCAGCTTGTGTGGCCAGGAAAACCCACAGCTCACCCCAGGTGCGCCAATCACCCCAGGTGGAAACATTCACACTAATCACCAGGTGAGGGAGGGAATTGGATGGGTGCATTCATACAGAGTGCAGTGAAGGAGAGATGACCCACACCCACACACAGTCACCCCGTGACATTGACACCAGAGAGGCTAAGACCGCATTGACTCAGTGCGGTATTCAGCCTCTCTGGTGTCAAGTCTGATTTTGGAAAAAAATAATAATAATCCAAAATCAGACAGAGTGTTGACACCAGAGAGGCTAAGACCGCATTGACTCAGTGCGGTATTCAGCCTCTCTGGTGTCAAGTCTGATTTTGGAAAAAAATAATAATAATCCAAAATCAGACAGAGTGTTGACACCAGAGAGGCTAAGACCGCATTGACTCAGTGCGGTAATTCAGCCTCTCTGGTGTCAAGTCTGATTTTGGAAAAAAAAAAAAAAAAATCCCAAATCAGACAGAGTGTTGACACCAGAGAGGCTAAGACCGCATTGACTCAGTGCGGTATTCAGCCTCTCTGGTGTCAAGAGACACCAGAGACACCACAATGAGTTCCAATGACGTGTGTCAACCGTGTCAACTTGTAGATTTATAGAGAGGTACTTAGCTCAGAGAGGAGTGAAGCGTACTTCACCCCTCTACCATTTCCACAGGGCGTCCTCTCTCTTTTCCTCAATCCGGTCCGCCGTGCTGTCCCACGCACCGCCTCGTCACCAGCTCTCGTACCACTCATGGCCCTGGCTGTCCTGTCTCCGTCCCGTCCAAGCCCATCTGTCACTTGCTCGTGCCGGTTTGCTCTGCCGGTTTGCTCTGCCTTCTCTCCACTCTCCACCTGTATATATGGCAGCTTGTGTGGCCAGGAAAACCCACAGCTCACCCCAGGTGCGCCAATCACCCCAGGTGGAAACATTTACACTAATCACCAGGTGAGGGACGGAATTGGATGGGTGCATTCATACAGAGTGAAGGGAAGGAGAGATGACCCACACCCACACACGTCACCCCGTGACACAATACTCCTCCAAACTCAAAACAACTCCAAATATGAAGCCACAGCAAACCAAACTTATTTAAGCCAAAAATAACTAGTTGTCCCAAGCACATACAGCAGCGCCACAATGAGTTCCAATGACGTGTGTCAACTTGTAGATTTATAGAGAGGTACTTAGCTCAGAGAGGAGTGAAGCGTACTTCACCCCTCTACCATTTCCACAGGGCGTCCTCTCTCTTTTCCTCAATCCGGTCCGCTGTGCCGTCCAAGCCCATCTGTCACTTGCTCGTGTCCGTTTGCTCTGCCGGTTTGCTCTGCCGGTTTGCTCTGCCTTCTCTCCACTCTCCACCTGTATATATGGCAGCTTGTGTGGCCAGGAAAACCCACAGCTCACCCCAGGTGCGCCAATCACCCCAGGTGGAAACATTTACACTAATCACCAGGTGAGGGACGGAATTGAATGGGTGCATTCATACAGAGTGAAGGGAAGGAGAGATGACCCACACCCACACACGTCACCCCGTGACACAATACTCCTCCAAACTCAAAACAACTCCAAATATGAAGCCACAGCAAACCAAACTTATTTAAGCCAAAAATAACTAGTTGTCCCAAGCACATACAGCAGCGCCACAATGAGTTCCAATGACGTGTGTCAACTTGTAGATTTATAGAGAGGTACTTAGCTCAGAGAGGAGTGAAGCGTACTTCACCCCTCTACCATTTCCACAGGGCGTCCTCTCTCTTTTCCTCAATCCGGTCCGCTGTGCCGTCCAAGCCCATCTGTCACTTGCTCGTGTCCGTTTGCTCTGCCGGTGTGCTCTGCCGGTTTGCTCTCCCTTCTCTCCATCTCCACCTGTATATATGGCAGCTTGTGTGGCCAGGAAAACCCACAGCTCACCCCAGGTGCGCCAATCACCCCAGGTGGAAACATTCACACTAATCACCAGGTGAGGGAGGGAATTGGATGGGTGCATTCATACAGAGTGCAGTGAAGGAGAGATGACCCACACCCACACACAGTCACCCCGTGACATTGACACCAGAGAGGCTAAGACCGCATTGACTCAGTGCGGTATTCAGCCTCTCTGGTGTCAAGTCTGATTTTGGAAAAAAATAATAATAATCCAAAATCAGACAGAGTGTTGACACCAGAGAGGCTAAGACCGCATTGACTCAGTGCGGTATTCAGCCTCTCTGGTGTCAAGTCTGATTTTGGAAAAAAAAAAAAATCCAAAATCAGACAGAGTGTTGACACCAGAGAGGCTAAGACCGCATTGACTCAGTGCGGTATTCAGCCTCTCTGGTGTCAAGTCTGATTTTGGAAAAAAAAAAAAAAATCCCAAATCAGACAGAGTGTTGACACCAGAGAGGCTAAGACCGCATTGACTCAGTGCGGTATTCAGCCTCTCTGGTGTCAAGAGACACCAGAGACACCACAATGAGTTCCAATGACGTGTGTCAACCGTGTCAACTTGTAGATTTATAGAGAGGTACTTAGCTCAGAGAGGAGTGAAGCGTACTTCACCCCTCTACCATTTCCACAGGGCGTCCTCTCTCTTTTCCTCAATCCGGTCCGCCGTGCTGTCCCACGCACCGCCTCATCACCAGCTCTCGTACCACTCATGGCCCTGGCTGTCCTGTCTCCTTCCCGTCCAAGCCCATCTGTCACTTGCTCGTGCCGGTTTGCTCTGCCGGTTTGCTCTGCTTTCTCTCCACTCTCCACCTGTATATATGGCAGCTTGTGTGGCCAGGAAAACCCACAGCTCACCCCAGGTGCGCCAATCACCCCAGGTGGAAACATTTACACTAATCACCAGGTGAGGGACGGAATTGGATGGGTGCATTCATACAGAGTGAAGGGAAGGAGAGATGACCCACACCCACACACGTCACCCCGTGACACAATACTCCTCCAAACTCAAAACAACTCCAAATATGAAGCCACAGCAAACCAAACTTATTTAAGCCAAAAATAACTAGTTGTCCCAAGCACATACAGCAGCGCCACAATGAGTTCCAATGACGTGTGTCAACTTGTAGATTTATAGAGAGGTACTTAGCTCAGAGAGGAGTGAAGCGTACTTCACCCCTCTACCATTTCCACAGGGCGTCCTCTCTCTTTTCCTCAATCCGGTCCGCTGTGCCGTCCAAGCCCATCTGTCACTTGCTCGTGTCCGTTTGCTCTGCCGGTTTGCTCTGCCGGTTTGCTCTGCCTTCTCTCCACTCTCCACCTGTATATATGGCAGCTTGTGTGGCCAGGAAAACCCACAGCTCACCCCAGGTGCGCCAATCACCCCAGGTGGAAACATTTACACTAATCACCAGGTGAGGGACGGAATTGGATGGGTGCATTCATACAGAGTGAAGGGAAGGAGAGATGACCCACACCCACACACGTCACCCCGTGACACAATACTCCTCCAAACTCAAAACAACTCCAAATATGAAGCCACAGCAAACCAAACTTATTTAAGCCAAAAATAACTAGTTGTCCCAAGCACATACAGCAGCGCCACAATGAGTTCCAATGACGTGTGTCAACTTGTAGATTTATAGAGAGGTACTTAGCTCAGAGAGGAGTGAAGCGTACTTCACCCCTCTACCATTTCCACAGGGCGTCCTCTCTCTTTTCCTCAATCCGGTCCGCTGTGCCGTCCAAGCCCATCTGTCACTTGCTCGTGTCCGTTTGCTCTGCCGGTGTGCTCTGCCGGTTTGCTCTCCCTTCTCTCCATCTCCACCTGTATATATGGCAGCTTGTGTGGCCAGGAAAACCCACAGCTCACCCCAGGTGCGCCAATCACCCCAGGTGGAAACATTCACACTAATCACCAGGTGAGGGAGGGAATTGGATGGGTGCATTCATACAGAGTGCAGTGAAGGAGAGATGACCCACACCCACACACAGTCACCCCGTGACATTGACACCAGAGAGGCTAAGACCGCATTGACTCAGTGCGGTATTCAGCCTCTCTGGTGTCAAGTCTGATTTTGGAAAAAAATAATAATAATCCAAAATCAGACAGAGTGTTGACACCAGAGAGGCTAAGACCGCATTGACTCAGTGCGGTATTCAGCCTCTCTGGTGTCAAGTCTGATTTTGGAAAAAAAAAAAAATCCAAAATCAGACAGAGTGTTGACACCAGAGAGGCTAAGACCGCATTGACTCAGTGCGGTATTCAGCCTCTCTGGTGTCAAGTCTGATTTTGGAAAAAAAAAAAAAAATCCCAAATCAGACAGAGTGTTGACACCAGAGAGGCTAAGACCGCATTGACTCAGTGCGGTATTCAGCCTCTCTGGTGTCAAGAGACACCAGAGACACCACAATGAGTTCCAATGACGTGTGTCAACCGTGTCAACTTGTAGATTTATAGAGAGGTACTTAGCTCAGAGAGGAGTGAAGCGTACTTCACCCCTCTACCATTTCCACAGGGCGTCCTCTCTCTTTTCCTCAATCCGGTCCGCCGTGCTGTCCCACGCACCGCCTCGTCACCAGCTCTCGTACCACTCATGGCCCTGGCTGTCCTGTCTCCTTCCCGTCCAAGCCCATCTGTCACTTGCTCGTGCCGGTTTGCTCTGCCGGTTTGCTCTGCTTTCTCTCCACTCTCCACCTGTATATATGGCAGCTTGTGTGGCCAGGAAAACCCACAGCTCACCCCAGGTGCGCCAATCACCCCAGGTGGAAACATTTACACTAATCACCAGGTGAGGGACGGAATTGGATGGGTGCATTCATACAGAGTGAAGGGAAGGAGAGATGACCCACACCCACACACGTCACCCCGTGACACAATACTCCTCCAAACTCAAAACAACTCCAAATATGAAGCCACAGCAAACCAAACTTATTTAAGCCAAAAATAACTAGTTGTCCCAAGCACATACAGCAGCGCCACAATGAGTTCCAATGACGTGTGTCAACTTGTAGATTTATAGAGAGGTACTTAGCTCAGAGAGGAGTGAAGCGTACTTCACCCCTCTACCATTTCCACAGGGCGTCCTCTCTCTTTTCCTCAATCCGGTCCGCTGTGCCGTCCAAGCCCATCTGTCACTTGCTCGTGTCCGTTTGCTCTGCCGGTTTGCTCTGCCGGTTTGCTCTGCCTTCTCTCCACTCTCCACCTGTATATATGGCAGCTTGTGTGGCCAGGAAAACCCACAGCTCACCCCAGGTGCGCCAATCACCCCAGGTGGAAACATTTACACTAATCACCAGGTGAGGGACGGAATTGGATGGGTGCATTCATACAGAGTGAAGGGAAGGAGAGATGACCCACACCCACACACGTCACCCCGTGACACAATACTCCTCCAAACTCAAAACAACTCCAAATATGAAGCCACAGCAAACCAAACTTATTTAAGCCAAAAATAACTAGTTGTCCCAAGCACATACAGCAGCGCCACAATGAGTTCCAATGACGTGTGTCAACTTGTAGATTTATAGAGAGGTACTTAGCTCAGAGAGGAGTGAAGCGTACTTCACCCCTCTACCATTTCCACAGGGCGTCCTCTCTCTTTTCCTCAATCCGGTCCGCTGTGCCGTCCAAGCCCATCTGTCACTTGCTCGTGTCCGTTTGCTCTGCCGGTGTGCTCTGCCGGTTTGCTCTCCCTTCTCTCCATCTCCACCTGTATATATGGCAGCTTGTGTGGCCAGGAAAACCCACAGCTCACCCCAGGTGCGCCAATCACCCCAGGTGGAAACATTCACACTAATCACCAGGTGAGGGAGGGAATTGGATGGGTGCATTCATACAGAGTGCAGTGAAGGAGAGATGACCCACACCCACACACAGTCACCCCGTGACATTGACACCAGAGAGGCTAAGACCGCATTGACTCAGTGCGGTATTCAGCCTCTCTGGTGTCAAGTCTGATTTTGGAAAAAAATAATAATAATCCAAAATCAGACAGAGTGTTGACACCAGAGAGGCTAAGACCGCATTGACTCAGTGCGGTATTCAGCCTCTCTGGTGTCAAGTCTGATTTTGGAAAAAAAAAAAAAATCCAAAATCAGACAGAGTGTTGACACCAGAGAGGCTAAGACCGCATTGACTCAGTGCGGTATTCAGCCTCTCTGGTGTCAAGTCTGATTTTGGAAAAAAAAAAAAAAATCCCAAATCAGACAGAGTGTTGACACCAGAGAGGCTAAGACCGCATTGACTCAGTGCGGTATTCAGCCTCTCTGGTGTCAAGAGACACCAGAGACACCACAATGAGTTCCAATGACGTGTGTCAACCGTGTCAACTTGTAGATTTATAGAGAGGTACTTAGCTCAGAGAGGAGTGAAGCGTACTTCACCCCTCTACCATTTCCACAGGGCGTCCTCTCTCTTTTCCTCAATCCGGTCCGCCGTGCTGTCCCACGCACCGCCTCGTCACCAGCTCTCGTACCACTCATGGCCCTGGCTGTCCTGTCTCCTTCCCGTCCAAGCCCATCTGTCACTTGCTCGTGCCGGTTTGCTCTGCCGGTTTGCTCTGCTTTCTCTCCACTCTCCACCTGTATATATGGCAGCTTGTGTGGCCAGGAAAACCCACAGCTCACCCCAGGTGCGCCAATCACCCCAGGTGGAAACATTTACACTAATCACCAGGTGAGGGACGGAATTGGATGGGTGCATTCATACAGAGTGAAGGGAAGGAGAGATGACCCACACCCACACACGTCACCCCGTGACACAATACTCCTCCAAACTCAAAACAACTCCAAATATGAAGCCACAGCAAACCAAACTTATTTAAGCCAAAAATAACTAGTTGTCCCAAGCACATACAGCAGCGCCACAATGAGTTCCAATGACGTGTGTCAACTTGTAGATTTATAGAGAGGTACTTAGCTCAGAGAGGAGTGAAGCGTACTTCACCCCTCTACCATTTCCACAGGGCGTCCTCTCTCTTTTCCTCAATCCGGTCCGCTGTGCCGTCCAAGCCCATCTGTCACTTGCTCGTGTCCGTTTGCTCTGCCGGTTTGCTCTGCCGGTTTGCTCTGCCTTCTCTCCACTCTCCACCTGTATATATGGCAGCTTGTGTGGCCAGGAAAACCCACAGCTCACCCCAGGTGCGCCAATCACCCCAGGTGGAAACATTTACACTAATCACCAGGTGAGGGACGGAATTGGATGGGTGCATTCATACAGAGTGAAGGGAAGGAGAGATGACCCACACCCACACACGTCACCCCGTGACACAATACTCCTCCAAACTCAAAACAACTCCAAATATGAAGCCACAGCAAACCAAACTTATTTAAGCCAAAAATAACTAGTTGTCCCAAGCACATACAGCAGCGCCACAATGAGTTCCAATGACGTGTGTCAACTTGTAGATTTATAGAGAGGTACTTAGCTCAGAGAGGAGTGAAGCGTACTTCACCCCTCTACCATTTCCACAGGGCGTCCTCTCTCTTTTCCTCAATCCGGTCCGCTGTGCCGTCCAAGCCCATCTGTCACTTGCTCGTGTCCGTTTGCTCTGCCGGTGTGCTCTGCCGGTTTGCTCTCCCTTCTCTCCATCTCCACCTGTATATATGGCAGCTTGTGTGGCCAGGAAAACCCACAGCTCACCCCAGGTGCGCCAATCACCCCAGGTGGAAACATTCACACTAATCACCAGGTGAGAGAGGGAATTGGATGGGTGCATTCATACAGAGTGCAGTGAAGGAGAGATGACCCACACCCACACACAGTCACCCCGTGACATTGACACCAGAGAGGCTAAGACCGCATTGACTCAGTGCGGTATTCAGCCTCTCTGGTGTCAAGTCTGATTTTGGAAAAAAATAATAATAATCCAAAATCAGACAGAGTGTTGACACCAGAGAGGCTAAGACCGCATTGACTCAGTGCGGTATTCAGCCTCTCTGGTGTCAAGTCTGATTTTGGAAAAAAAAAAAAATCCAAAATCAGACAGAGTGTTGACACCAGAGAGGCTAAGACCGCATTGACTCAGTGCGGTATTCAGCCTCTCTGGTGTCAAGTCTGATTTTGGAAAAAAAAAAAAAAATCCCAAATCAGACAGAGTGTTGACACCAGAGAGGCTAAGACCGCATTGACTCAGTGCGGTATTCAGCCTCTCTGGTGTCAAGAGACACCAGAGACACCACAATGAGTTCCAATGACGTGTGTCAACCGTGTCAACTTGTAGATTTATAGAGAGGTACTTAGCTCAGAGAGGAGTGAAGCGTACTTCACCCCTCTACAATTTCCACAGGGCGTCCTCTCTCTTTTCCTCAATCCGGTCCGCCGTGCTGTCCCACGCACCGCCTCGTCACCAGCTCTCGTACCACTCATGGCCCTGGCTGTCCTGTCTCCGTCCCGTCCAAGCCCATCTGTCACTTGCTCGTGCCGGTTTGCTCTGCCGGTTTGCTCTGCCTTCTCTCCACTCTCCACCTGTATATATGGCAGCTTGTGTGGCCAGGAAAACCCACAGCTCACCCCAGGTGCGCCAATCACCCCAGGTGGAAACATTTACACTAATCACCAGGTGAGGGACGGAATTGGATGGGTGCATTCATACAGAGTGAAGGGAAGGAGAGATGACCCACACCCACACACGTCACCCCGTGACACAATACTCCTCCAAACTCAAAACAACTCCAAATATGAAGCCACAGCAAACCAAACTTATTTAAGCCAAAAATAACTAGTTGTCCCAAGCACATACAGCAGCGCCACAATGAGTTCCAATGACTAGTGTCAACTTGTAGATTTATAGAGGTACTTAGCTCAGAGAGGAGTGAAGCGTACTTCACCCCTCTACCATTTCCACAGGGCGTCCTCTCTCTTTTCCTCAATCCGGTCCGCTGTGCCGTCCAAGCCCATCTGTCACTTGCTCGTGTCCGTTTGCTCTGCCGGTTTGCTCTGCCGGTTTGCTCTGCCTTCTCTCCACTCTCCACCTGTATATATGGCAGCTTGTGTGGCCAGGAAAACCCACAGCTCACCCCAGGTGCGCCAATCACCCCAGGTGGAAACATTTACACTAATCACCAGGTGAGGGACGGAATTGGATGGGTGCATTCATACAGAGTGAAGGGAAGGAGAGATGACCCACACCCACACACGTCACCCCGTGACACAATACTCCTCCAAACTCAAAACAACTCCAAATATGAAGCCACAGCAAACCAAACTTATTTAAGCCAAAAATAACTAGTTGTCCCAAGCACATACAGCAGCGCCACAATGAGTTCCAATGACGTGTGTCAACTTGTAGATTTATAGAGAGGTACTTAGCTCAGAGAGGAGTGAAGCGTACTTCACCCCTCTACCATTTCCACAGGGCGTCCTCTCTCTTTTCCTCAATCCGGTCCGCTGTGCCGTCCAAGCCCATCTGTCACTTGCTCGTGTCCGTTTGCTCTGCCGGTGTGCTCTGCCGGTTTGCTCTCCCTTCTCTCCATCTCCACCTGTATATATGGCAGCTTGTGTGGCCAGGAAAACCCACAGCTCACCCCAGGTGCGCCAATCACCCCAGGTGGAAACATTCACACTAATCACCAGGTGAGGGAGGGAATTGGATGGGTGCATTCATACAGAGTGCAGTGAAGGAGAGATGACCCACACCCACACACAGTCACCCCGTGACATTGACACCAGAGAGGCTAAGACCGCATTGACTCAGTGCGGTATTCAGCCTCTCTGGTGTCAAGTCTGATTTTGGAAAAAAATAATAATAATCCAAAATCAGACAGAGTGTTGACACCAGAGAGGCTAAGACCGCATTGACTCAGTGCGGTATTCAGCCTCTCTGGTGTCAAGTCTGATTTTGGAAAAAAAAAAAAATCCAAAATCAGACAGAGTGTTGACACCAGAGAGGCTAAGACCGCATTGACTCAGTGCGGTATTCAGCCTCTCTGGTGTCAAGTCTGATTTTGGAAAAAAAAAAAAAAATCCCAAATCAGACAGAGTGTTGACACCAGAGAGGCTAAGACCGCATTGACTCAGTGCGGTATTCAGCCTCTCTGGTGTCAAGAGACACCAGAGACACCACAATGAGTTCCAATGACGTGTGTCAACCGTGTCAACTTGTAGATTTATAGAGAGGTACTTAGCTCAGAGAGGAGTGAAGCGTACTTCACCCCTCTACCATTTCCACAGGGCGTCCTCTCTCTTTTCCTCAATCCGGTCCGCCGTGCTGTCCCACGCACCGCCTCGTCACCAGCTCTCGTACCACTCATGGCCCTGGCTGTCCTGTCTCCGTCCCGTCCAAGCCCATCTGTCACTTGCTCGTGCCGGTTTGCTCTGCCGGTTTGCTCTGCCGGTTTGCTCTGCCTTCTCTCCACTCTCCACCTGTATATATGGCAGCTTGTGTGGCCAGGAAAACCCACAGCTCACCCCAGGTGCGCCAATCACCCCAGGTGGAAACATTTACACTAATCACCAGGTGAGGGACGGAATTGGATGGGTGCATTCATACAGAGTGAAGGGAAGGAGAGATGACCCACACCCACACACGTCACCCCGTGACACAATACTCCTCCAAACTCAAAACAACTCCAAATATGAAGCCACAGCAAACCAAACTTATTTAAGCCAAAAATAACTAGTTGTCCCAAGCACATACAGCAGCGCCACAATGAGTTCCAATGACGTGTGTCAACTTGTAGATTTATAGAGAGGTACTTAGCTCAGAGAGGAGTGAAGCGTACTTCACCCCTCTACCATTTCCACAGGGCGTCCTCTCTCTTTTCCTCAATCCGGTCCGCTGTGCCGTCCAAGCCCATCTGTCACTTGCTCGTGTCCGTTTGCTCTGCCGGTGTGCTCTGCCGGTTTGCTCTCCCTTCTCTCCATCTCCACCTGTATATATGGCAGCTTGTGTGGCCAGGAAAACCCACAGCTCACCCCAGGTGCGCCAATCACCCCAGGTGGAAACATTCACACTAATCACCAGGTGAGGGAGGGAATTGGATGGGTGCATTCATACAGAGTGCAGTGAAGGAGAGATGACCCACACCCACACACAGTCACCCCGTGACATTGACACCAGAGAGGCTAAGACCGCATTGACTCAGTGCGGTATTCAGCCTCTCTGGTGTCAAGTCTGATTTTGGAAAAAAATAATAATAATCCAAAATCAGACAGAGTGTTGACACCAGAGAGGCTAAGACCGCATTGACTCAGTGCGGTATTCAGCCTCTCTGGTGTCAAGTCTGATTTTGGAAAAAAAAAAAAATCCAAAATCAGACAGAGTGTTGACACCAGAGAGGCTAAGACCGCATTGACTCAGTGCGGTATTCAGCCTCTCTGGTGTCAAGTCTGATTTTGGAAAAAAAAAAAAAAATCCCAAATCAGACAGAGTGTTGACACCAGAGAGGCTAAGACCGCATTGACTCAGTGCGGTATTCAGCCTCTCTGGTGTCAAGAGACACCAGAGACACCACAATGAGTTCCAATGACGTGTGTCAACCGTGTCAACTTGTAGATTTATAGAGAGGTACTTAGCTCAGAGAGGAGTGAAGCGTACTTCACCCCTCTACAATTTCCACAGGGCGTCCTCTCTCTTTTCCTCAATCCGGTCCGCCGTGCTGTCCCACGCACCGCCTCGTCACCAGCTCTCGTACCACTCATGGCCCTGGCTGTCCTGTCTCCGTCCCGTCCAAGCCCATCTGTCACTTGCTCGTGCCGGTTTGCTCTGCCGGTTTGCTCTGCCTTCTCTCCACTCTCCACCTGTATATATGGCAGCTTGTGTGGCCAGGAAAACCCACAGCTCACCCCAGGTGCGCCAATCACCCCAGGTGGAAACATTTACACTAATCACCAGGTGAGGGACGGAATTGGATGGGTGCATTCATACAGAGTGAAGGGAAGGAGAGATGACCCACACCCACACACGTCACCCCGTGACACAATACTCCTCCAAACTCAAAACAACTCCAAATATGAAGCCACAGCAAACCAAACTTATTTAAGCCAAAAATAACTAGTTGTCCCAAGCACATACAGCAGCGCCACAATGAGTTCCAATGACTAGTGTCAACTTGTAGATTTATAGAGGTACTTAGCTCAGAGAGGAGTGAAGCGTACTTCACCCCTCTACCATTTCCACAGGGCGTCCTCTCTCTTTTCCTCAATCCGGTCCGCTGTGCCGTCCAAGCCCATCTGTCACTTGCTCGTGTCCGTTTGCTCTGCCGGTTTGCTCTGCCGGTTTGCTCTGCCTTCTCTCCACTCTCCACCTGTATATATGGCAGCTTGTGTGGCCAGGAAAACCCACAGCTCACCCCAGGTGCGCCAATCACCCCAGGTGGAAACATTTACACTAATCACCAGGTGAGGGACGGAATTGGATGGGTGCATTCATACAGAGTGAAGGGAAGGAGAGATGACCCACACCCACACACGTCACCCCGTGACACAATACTCCTCCAAACTCAAAACAACTCCAAATATGAAGCCACAGCAAACCAAACTTATTTAAGCCAAAAATAACTAGTTGTCCCAAGCACATACAGCAGCGCCACAATGAGTTCCAATGACGTGTGTCAACTTGTAGATTTATAGAGAGGTACTTAGCTCAGAGAGGAGTGAAGCGTACTTCACCCCTCTACCATTTCCACAGGGCGTCCTCTCTCTTTTCCTCAATCCGGTCCGCTGTGCCGTCCAAGCCCATCTGTCACTTGCTCGTGTCCGTTTGCTCTGCCGGTGTGCTCTGCCGGTTTGCTCTCCCTTCTCTCCATCTCCACCTGTATATATGGCAGCTTGTGTGGCCAGGAAAACCCACAGCTCACCCCAGGTGCGCCAATCACCCCAGGTGGAAACATTCACACTAATCACCAGGTGAGGGAGGGAATTGGATGGGTGCATTCATACAGAGTGCAGTGAAGGAGAGATGACCCACACCCACACACAGTCACCCCGTGACATTGACACCAGAGAGGCTAAGACCGCATTGACTCAGTGCGGTATTCAGCCTCTCTGGTGTCAAGTCTGATTTTGGAAAAAAATAATAATAATCCAAAATCAGACAGAGTGTTGACACCAGAGAGGCTAAGACCGCATTGACTCAGTGCGGTATTCAGCCTCTCTGGTGTCAAGTCTGATTTTGGAAAAAAAAAAAAATCCAAAATCAGACAGAGTGTTGACACCAGAGAGGCTAAGACCGCATTGACTCAGTGCGGTATTCAGCCTCTCTGGTGTCAAGTCTGATTTTGGAAAAAAAAAAAAAAATCCCAAATCAGACAGAGTGTTGACACCAGAGAGGCTAAGACCGCATTGACTCAGTGCGGTATTCAGCCTCTCTGGTGTCAAGAGACACCAGAGACACCACAATGAGTTCCAATGACGTGTGTCAACCGTGTCAACTTGTAGATTTATAGAGAGGTACTTAGCTCAGAGAGGAGTGAAGCGTACTTCACCCCTCTACCATTTCCACAGGGCGTCCTCTCTCTTTTCCTCAATCCGGTCCGCCGTGCTGTCCCACGCACCGCCTCGTCACCAGCTCTCGTACCACTCATGGCCCTGGCTGTCCTGTCTCCGTCCCGTCCAAGCCCATCTGTCACTTGCTCGTGCCGGTTTGCTCTGCCGGTTTGCTCTGCCGGTTTGCTCTGCCTTCTCTCCACTCTCCACCTGTATATATGGCAGCTTGTGTGGCCAGGAAAACCCACAGCTCACCCCAGGTGCGCCAATCACCCCAGGTGGAAACATTTACACTAATCACCAGGTGAGGGACGGAATTGGATGGGTGCATTCATACAGAGTGAAGGGAAGGAGAGATGACCCACACCCACACACGTCACCCCGTGACACAATACTCCTCCAAACTCAAAACAACTCCAAATATGAAGCCACAGCAAACCAAACTTATTTAAGCCAAAAATAACTAGTTGTCCCAAGCACATACAGCAGCGCCACAATGAGTTCCAATGACGTGTGTCAACTTGTAGATTTATAGAGAGGTACTTAGCTCAGAGAGGAGTGAAGCGTACTTCACCCCTCTACCATTTCCACAGGGCGTCCTCTCTCTTTTCCTCAATCCGGTCCGCTGTGCCGTCCAAGCCCATCTGTCACTTGCTCGTGTCCGTTTGCTCTGCCGGTTTGCTCTGCCGGTTTGCTCTGCCTTCTCTCCACTCTCCACCTGTATATATGGCAGCTTGTGTGGCCAGGAAAACCCACAGCTCACCCCAGGTGCGCCAATCACCCCAGGTGGAAACATTTACACTAATCACCAGGTGAGGGACGGAATTGGATGGGTGCATTCATACAGAGTGAAGGGAAGGAGAGATGACCCACACCCACACACGTCACCCCGTGACACAATACTCCTCCAAACTCAAAACAACTCCAAATATGAAGCCACAGCAAACCAAACTTATTTAAGCCAAAAATAACTAGTTGTCCCAAGCACATACAGCAGCGCCACAATGAGTTCCAATGACGTGTGTCAACTTGTAGATTTATAGAGAGGTACTTAGCTCAGAGAGGAGTGAAGCGTACTTCACCCCTCTACCATTTCCACAGGGCGTCCTCTCTCTTTTCCTCAATCCGGTCCGCTGTGCCGTCCAAGCCCATCTGTCACTTGCTCGTGTCCGTTTGCTCTGCCGGTGTGCTCTGCCGGTTTGCTCTCCCTTCTCTCCATCTCCACCTGTATATATGGCAGCTTGTGTGGCCAGGAAAACCCACAGCTCACCCCAGGTGTGCCAATCACCCCAGGTGGAAACATTCACACTAATCACCAGGTGAGGGAGGGAATTGGATGGGTGCATTCATACAGAGTGCAGTGAAGGAGAGATGACCCACACCCACACACAGTCACCCCGTGACATTGACACCAGAGAGGCTAAGACCGCATTGACTCAGTGCGGTATTCAGCCTCTCTGGTGTCAAGTCTGATTTTGGAAAAAAATAATAATAATCCAAAATCAGACAGAGTGTTGACACCAGAGAGGCTAAGACCGCATTGACTCAGTGCGGTATTCAGCCTCTCTGGTGTCAAGTCTGATTTTGGAAAAAAAAAAAAATCCAAAATCAGACAGAGTGTTGACACCAGAGAGGCTAAGACCGCATTGACTCAGTGCGGTATTCAGCCTCTCTGGTGTCAAGTCTGATTTTGGAAAAAAAAAAAAAAATCCCAAATCAGACAGAGTGTTGACACCAGAGAGGCTAAGACCGCATTGACTCAGTGCGGTATTCAGCCTCTCTGGTGTCAAGAGACACCAGAGACACCACAATGAGTTCCAATGACGTGTGTCAACCGTGTCAACTTGTAGATTTATAGAGAGGTACTTAGCTCAGAGAGGAGTGAAGCGTACTTCACCCCTCTACCATTTCCACAGGGCGTCCTCTCTCTTTTCCTCAATCCGGTCCGCCGTGCTGTCCCACGCACCGCCTCGTCACCAGCTCTCGTACCACTCATGGCCCTGGCTGTCCTGTCTCCGTCCCGTCCAAGCCCATCTGTCACTTGCTCGTGCCGGTTTGCTCTGCCGGTTTGCTCTGCCGGTTTGCTCTGCCTTCTCTCCACTCTCCACCTGTATATATGGCAGCTTGTGTGGCCAGGAAAACCCACAGCTCACCCCAGGTGCGCCAATCACCCCAGGTGGAAACATTTACACTAATCACCAGGTGAGGGACGGAATTGGATGGGTGCATTCATACAGAGTGAAGGGAAGGAGAGATGACCCACACCCACACACGTCACCCCGTGACACAATACTCCTCCAAACTCAAAACAACTCCAAATATGAAGCCACAGCAAACCAAACTTATTTAAGCCAAAAATAACTAGTTGTCCCAAGCACATACAGCAGCGCCACAATGAGTTCCAATGACGTGTGTCAACTTGTAGATTTATAGAGAGGTACTTAGCTCAGAGAGGAGTGAAGCGTACTTCACCCCTCTACCATTTCCACAGGGCGTCCTCTCTCTTTTCCTCAATCCGGTCCGCTGTGCCGTCCAAGCCCATCTGTCACTTGCTCGTGTCCGTTTGCTCTGCCGGTGTGCTCTGCCGGTTTGCTCTCCCTTCTCTCCATCTCCACCTGTATATATGGCAGCTTGTGTGGCCAGGAAAACCCACAGCTCACCCCAGGTGCGCCAATCACCCCAGGTGGAAACATTCACACTAATCACCAGGTGAGGGAGGGAATTGGATGGGTGCATTCATACAGAGTGCAGTGAAGGAGAGATGACCCACACCCACACACAGTCACCCCGTGACATTGACACCAGAGAGGCTAAGACCGCATTGACTCAGTGCGGTATTCAGCCTCTCTGGTGTCAAGTCTGATTTTGGAAAAAAATAATAATAATCCAAAATCAGACAGAGTGTTGACACCAGAGAGGCTAAGACCGCATTGACTCAGTGCGGTATTCAGCCTCTCTGGTGTCAAGTCTGATTTTGGAAAAAAAAAAAAATCCAAAATCAGACAGAGTGTTGACACCAGAGAGGCTAAGACCGCATTGACTCAGTGCGGTATTCAGCCTCTCTGGTGTCAAGTCTGATTTTGGAAAAAAAAAAAAAAATCCCAAATCAGACAGAGTGTTGACACCAGAGAGGCTAAGACCGCATTGACTCAGTGCGGTATTCAGCCTCTCTGGTGTCAAGAGACACCAGAGACACCACAATGAGTTCCAATGACGTGTGTCAACCGTGTCAACTTGTAGATTTATAGAGAGGTACTTAGCTCAGAGAGGAGTGAAGCGTACTTCACCCCTCTACCATTTCCACAGGGCGTCCTCTCTCTTTTCCTCAATCCGGTCCGCCGTGCTGTCCCACGCACCGCCTCGTCACCAGCTCTCGTACCACTCATGGCCCTGGCTGTCCTGTCTCCGTCCCGTCCAAGCCCATCTGTCACTTGCTCGTGCCGGTTTGCTCTGCCGGTTTGCTCTGCCGGTTTGCTCTGCCTTCTCTCCACTCTCCACCTGTATATATGGCAGCTTGTGTGGCCAGGAAAACCCACAGCTCACCCCAGGTGCGCCAATCACCCCAGGTGGAAACATTTACACTAATCACCAGGTGAGGGACGGAATTGGATGGGTGCATTCATACAGAGTGAAGGGAAGGAGAGATGACCCACACCCACACACGTCACCCCGTGACACAATACTCCTCCAAACTCAAAACAACTCCAAATATGAAGCCACAGCAAACCAAACTTATTTAAGCCAAAAATAACTAGTTGTCCCAAGCACATACAGCAGCGCCACAATGAGTTCCAATGACGTGTGTCAACTTGTAGATTTATAGAGAGGTACTTAGCTCAGAGAGGAGTGAAGCGTACTTCACCCCTCTACCATTTCCACAGGGCGTCCTCTCTCTTTTCCTCAATCCGGTCCGCTGTGCCGTCCAAGCCCATCTGTCACTTGCTCGTGTCCGTTTGCTCTGCCGGTGTGCTCTGCCGGTTTGCTCTCCCTTCTCTCCATCTCCACCTGTATATATGGCAGCTTGTGTGGCCAGGAAAACCCACAGCTCACCCCAGGTGCGCCAATCACCCCAGGTGGAAACATTCACACTAATCACCAGGTGAGGGAGGGAATTGGATGGGTGCATTCATACAGAGTGCAGTGAAGGAGAGATGACCCACACCCACACACAGTCACCCCGTGACATTGACACCAGAGAGGCTAAGACCGCATTGACTCAGTGCGGTATTCAGCCTCTCTGGTGTCAAGTCTGATTTTGGAAAAAAATAATAATAATCCAAAATCAGACAGAGTGTTGACACCAGAGAGGCTAAGACCGCATTGACTCAGTGCGGTATTCAGCCTCTCTGGTGTCAAGTCTGATTTTGGAAAAAAAAAAAAATCCAAAATCAGACAGAGTGTTGACACCAGAGAGGCTAAGACCGCATTGACTCAGTGCGGTATTCAGCCTCTCTGGTGTCAAGTCTGATTTTGGAAAAAAAAAAAAAAATCCCAAATCAGACAGAGTGTTGACACCAGAGAGGCTAAGACCGCATTGACTCAGTGCGGTATTCAGCCTCTCTGGTGTCAAGAGACACCAGAGACACCACAATGAGTTCCAATGACGTGTGTCAACCGTGTCAACTTGTAGATTTATAGAGAGGTACTTAGCTCAGAGAGGAGTGAAGCGTACTTCACCCCTCTACAATTTCCACAGGGCGTCCTCTCTCTTTTCCTCAATCCGGTCCGCCGTGCTGTCCCACGCACCGCCTCGTCACCAGCTCTCGTACCACTCATGGCCCTGGCTGTCCTGTCTCCGTCCCGTCCAAGCCCATCTGTCACTTGCTCGTGCCGGTTTGCTCTGCCGGTTTGCTCTGCCTTCTCTCCACTCTCCACCTGTATATATGGCAGCTTGTGTGGCCAGGAAAACCCACAGCTCACCCCAGGTGCGCCAATCACCCCAGGTGGAAACATTTACACTAATCACCAGGTGAGGGACGGAATTGGATGGGTGCATTCATACAGAGTGAAGGGAAGGAGAGATGACCCACACCCACACACGTCACCCCGTGACACAATACTCCTCCAAACTCAAAACAACTCCAAATATGAAGCCACAGCAAACCAAACTTATTTAAGCCAAAAATAACTAGTTGTCCCAAGCACATACAGCAGCGCCACAATGAGTTCCAATGACGTGTGTCAACTTGTAGATTTATAGAGAGGTACTTAGCTCAGAGAGGAGTGAAGCGTACTTCACCCCTCTACCATTTCCACAGGGCGTCCTCTCTCTTTTCCTCAATCCGGTCCGCTGTGCCGTCCAAGCCCATCTGTCACTTGCTCGTGTCCGTTTGCTCTGCCGGTGTGCTCTGCCGGTTTGCTCTCCCTTCTCTCCATCTCCACCTGTATATATGGCAGCTTGTGTGGCCAGGAAAACCCACAGCTCACCCCAGGTGCGCCAATCACCCCAGGTGGAAACATTCACACTAATCACCAGGTGAGGGAGGGAATTGGATGGGTGCATTCATACAGAGTGCAGTGAAGGAGAGATGACCCACACCCACACACAGTCACCCCGTGACATTGACACCAGAGAGGCTAAGACCGCATTGACTCAGTGCGGTATTCAGCCTCTCTGGTGTCAAGTCTGATTTTGGAAAAAAATAATAATAATCCAAAATCAGACAGAGTGTTGACACCAGAGAGGCTAAGACCGCATTGACTCAGTGCGGTATTCAGCCTCTCTGGTGTCAAGTCTGATTTTGGAAAAAAAAAAAAATCCAAAATCAGACAGAGTGTTGACACCAGAGAGGCTAAGACCGCATTGACTCAGTGCGGTATTCAGCCTCTCTGGTGTCAAGTCTGATTTTGGAAAAAAAAAAAAAAATCCCAAATCAGACAGAGTGTTGACACCAGAGAGGCTAAGACCGCATTGACTCAGTGCGGTATTCAGCCTCTCTGGTGTCAAGAGACACCAGAGACACCACAATGAGTTCCAATGACGTGTGTCAACCGTGTCAACTTGTAGATTTATAGAGAGGTACTTAGCTCAGAGAGGAGTGAAGCGTACTTCACCCCTCTACCATTTCCACAGGGCGTCCTCTCTCTTTTCCTCAATCCGGTCCGCCGTGCTGTCCCACGCACCGCCTCGTCACCAGCTCTCGTACCACTCATGGCCCTGGCTGTCCTGTCTCCGTCCCGTCCAAGCCCATCTGTCACTTGCTCGTGCCGGTTTGCTCTGCCGGTTTGCTCTGCCGGTTTGCTCTGCCTTCTCTCCACTCTCCACCTGTATATATGGCAGCTTGTGTGGCCAGGAAAACCCACAGCTCACCCCAGGTGCGCCAATCACCCCAGGTGGAAACATTTACACTAATCACCAGGTGAGGGACGGAATTGGATGGGTGCATTCATACAGAGTGAAGGGAAGGAGAGATGACCCACACCCACACACGTCACCCCGTGACACAATACTCCTCCAAACTCAAAACAACTCCAAATATGAAGCCACAGCAAACCAAACTTATTTAAGCCAAAAATAACTAGTTGTCCCAAGCACATACAGCAGCGCCACAATGAGTTCCAATGACGTGTGTCAACTTGTAGATTTATAGAGAGGTACTTAGCTCAGAGAGGAGTGAAGCGTACTTCACCCCTCTACCATTTCCACAGGGCGTCCTCTCTCTTTTCCTCAATCCGGTCCGCTGTGCCGTCCAAGCCCATCTGTCACTTGCTCGTGTCCGTTTGCTCTGCCGGTGTGCTCTGCCGGTTTGCTCTCCCTTCTCTCCATCTCCACCTGTATATATGGCAGCTTGTGTGGCCAGGAAAACCCACAGCTCACCCCAGGTGCGCCAATCACCCCAGGTGGAAACATTCACACTAATCACCAGGTGAGGGAGGGAATTGGATGGGTGCATTCATACAGAGTGCAGTGAAGGAGAGATGACCCACACCCACACACAGTCACCCCGTGACATTGACACCAGAGAGGCTAAGACCGCATTGACTCAGTGCGGTATTCAGCCTCTCTGGTGTCAAGTCTGATTTTGGAAAAAAATAATAATAATCCAAAATCAGACAGAGTGTTGACACCAGAGAGGCTAAGACCGCATTGACTCAGTGCGGTATTCAGCCTCTCTGGTGTCAAGTCTGATTTTGGAAAAAAAAAAAAATCCAAAATCAGACAGAGTGTTGACACCAGAGAGGCTAAGACCGCATTGACTCAGTGCGGTATTCAGCCTCTCTGGTGTCAAGTCTGATTTTGGAAAAAAAAAAAAAAATCCCAAATCAGACAGAGTGTTGACACCAGAGAGGCTAAGACCGCATTGACTCAGTGCGGTATTCAGCCTCTCTGGTGTCAAGAGACACCAGAGACACCACAATGAGTTCCAATGACGTGTGTCAACCGTGTCAACTTGTAGATTTATAGAGAGGTACTTAGCTCAGAGAGGAGTGAAGCGTACTTCACCCCTCTACCATTTCCACAGGGCGTCCTCTCTCTTTTCCTCAATCCGGTCCGCCGTGCTGTCCCACGCACCGCCTCGTCACCAGCTCTCGTACCACTCATGGCCCTGGCTGTCCTGTCTCCGTCCCGTCCAAGCCCATCTGTCACTTGCTCGTGCCGGTTTGCTCTGCCGGTTTGCTCTGCCGGTTTGCTCTGCCTTCTCTCCACTCTCCACCTGTATATATGGCAGCTTGTGTGGCCAGGAAAACCCACAGCTCACCCCAGGTGCGCCAATCACCCCAGGTGGAAACATTTACACTAATCACCAGGTGAGGGACGGAATTGGATGGGTGCATTCATACAGAGTGAAGGGAAGGAGAGATGACCCACACCCACACACGTCACCCCGTGACACAATACTCCTCCAAACTCAAAACAACTCCAAATATGAAGCCACAGCAAACCAAACTTATTTAAGCCAAAAATAACTAGTTGTCCCAAGCACATACAGCAGCGCCACAATGAGTTCCAATGACGTGTGTCAACTTGTAGATTTATAGAGAGGTACTTAGCTCAGAGAGGAGTGAAGCGTACTTCACCCCTCTACCATTTCCACAGGGCGTCCTCTCTCTTTTCCTCAATCCGGTCCGCTGTGCCGTCCAAGCCCATCTGTCACTTGCTCGTGTCCGTTTGCTCTGCCGGTGTGCTCTGCCGGTTTGCTCTCCCTTCTCTCCATCTCCACCTGTATATATGGCAGCTTGTGTGGCCAGGAAAACCCACAGCTCACCCCAGGTGCGCCAATCACCCCAGGTGGAAACATTCACACTAATCACCAGGTGAGGGAGGGAATTGGATGGGTGCATTCATACAGAGTGCAGTGAAGGAGAGATGACCCACACCCACACACAGTCACCCCGTGACATTGACACCAGAGAGGCTAAGACCGCATTGACTCAGTGCGGTATTCAGCCTCTCTGGTGTCAAGTCTGATTTTGGAAAAAAATAATAATAATCCAAAATCAGACAGAGTGTTGACACCAGAGAGGCTAAGACCGCATTGACTCAGTGCGGTATTCAGCCTCTCTGGTGTCAAGTCTGATTTTGGAAAAAAAAAAAAATCCAAAATCAGACAGAGTGTTGACACCAGAGAGGCTAAGACCGCATTGACTCAGTGCGGTATTCAGCCTCTCTGGTGTCAAGTCTGATTTTGGAAAAAAAAAAAAAAATCCCAAATCAGACAGAGTGTTGACACCAGAGAGGCTAAGACCGCATTGACTCAGTGCGGTATTCAGCCTCTCTGGTGTCAAGAGACACCAGAGACACCACAATGAGTTCCAATGACGTGTGTCAACCGTGTCAACTTGTAGATTTATAGAGAGGTACTTAGCTCAGAGAGGAGTGAAGCGTACTTCACCCCTCTACAATTTCCACAGGGCGTCCTCTCTCTTTTCCTCAATCCGGTCCGCCGTGCTGTCCCACGCACCGCCTCGTCACCAGCTCTCGTACCACTCATGGCCCTGGCTGTCCTGTCTCCGTCCCGTCCAAGCCCATCTGTCACTTGCTCGTGCCGGTTTGCTCTGCCGGTTTGCTCTGCCTTCTCTCCACTCTCCACCTGTATATATGGCAGCTTGTGTGGCCAGGAAAACCCACAGCTCACCCCAGGTGCGCCAATCACCCCAGGTGGAAACATTTACACTAATCACCAGGTGAGGGACGGAATTGGATGGGTGCATTCATACAGAGTGAAGGGAAGGAGAGATGACCCACACCCACACACGTCACCCCGTGACACAATACTCCTCCAAACTCAAAACAACTCCAAATATGAAGCCACAGCAAACCAAACTTATTTAAGCCAAAAATAACTAGTTGTCCCAAGCACATACAGCAGCGCCACAATGAGTTCCAATGACGTGTGTCAACTTGTAGATTTATAGAGAGGTACTTAGCTCAGAGAGGAGTGAAGCGTACTTCACCCCTCTACCATTTCCACAGGGCGTCCTCTCTCTTTTCCTCAATCCGGTCCGCTGTGCCGTCCAAGCCCATCTGTCACTTGCTCGTGTCCGTTTGCTCTGCCGGTGTGCTCTGCCGGTTTGCTCTCCCTTCTCTCCATCTCCACCTGTATATATGGCAGCTTGTGTGGCCAGGAAAACCCACAGCTCACCCCAGGTGCGCCAATCACCCCAGGTGGAAACATTCACACTAATCACCAGGTGAGGGAGGGAATTGGATGGGTGCATTCATACAGAGTGCAGTGAAGGAGAGATGACCCACACCCACACACAGTCACCCCGTGACATTGACACCAGAGAGGCTAAGACCGCATTGACTCAGTGCGGTATTCAGCCTCTCTGGTGTCAAGTCTGATTTTGGAAAAAAATAATAATAATCCAAAATCAGACAGAGTGTTGACACCAGAGAGGCTAAGACCGCATTGACTCAGTGCGGTATTCAGCCTCTCTGGTGTCAAGTCTGATTTTGGAAAAAAAAAAAAATCCAAAATCAGACAGAGTGTTGACACCAGAGAGGCTAAGACCGCATTGACTCAGTGCAGTATTCAGCCTCTCTGGTGTCAAGTCTGATTTTGGAAAAAAAAAAAAAAATCCCAAATCAGACAGAGTGTTGACACCAGAGAGGCTAAGACCGCATTGACTCAGTGCGGTATTCAGCCTCTCTGGTGTCAAGAGACACCAGAGACACCACAATGAGTTCCAATGACGTGTGTCAACCGTGTCAACTTGTAGATTTATAGAGAGGTACTTAGCTCAGAGAGGAGTGAAGCGTACTTCACCCCTCTACAATTTCCACAGGGCGTCCTCTCTCTTTTCCTCAATCCGGTCCGCCGTGCTGTCCCACGCACCGCCTCGTCACCAGCTCTCGTACCACTCATGGCCCTGGCTGTCCTGTCTCCGTCCCGTCCAAGCCCATCTGTCACTTGCTCGTGCCGGTTTGCTCTGCCGGTTTGCTCTGCCTTCTCTCCACTCTCCACCTGTATATATGGCAGCTTGTGTGGCCAGGAAAACCCACAGCTCACCCCAGGTGCGCCAATCACCCCAGGTGGAAACATTTACACTAATCACCAGGTGAGGGACGGAATTGGATGGGTGCATTCATACAGAGTGAAGGGAAGGAGAGATGACCCACACCCACACACGTCACCCCGTGACACAATACTCCTCCAAACTCAAAACAACTCCAAATATGAAGCCACAGCAAACCAAACTTATTTAAGCCAAAAATAACTAGTTGTCCCAAGCACATACAGCAGCGCCACAATGAGTTCCAATGACGTGTGTCAACTTGTAGATTTATAGAGAGGTACTTAGCTCAGAGAGGAGTGAAGCGTACTTCACCCCTCTACCATTTCCACAGGGCGTCCTCTCTCTTTTCCTCAATCCGGTCCGCTGTGCCGTCCAAGCCCATCTGTCACTTGCTCGTGTCCGTTTGCTCTGCCGGTGTGCTCTGCCGGTTTGCTCTCCCTTCTCTCCATCTCCACCTGTATATATGGCAGCTTGTGTGGCCAGGAAAACCCACAGCTCACCCCAGGTGCGCCAATCACCCCAGGTGGAAACATTCACACTAATCACCAGGTGAGGGAGGGAATTGGATGGGTGCATTCATACAGAGTGCAGTGAAGGAGAGATGACCCACACCCACACACAGTCACCCCGTGACATTGACACCAGAGAGGCTAAGACCGCATTGACTCAGTGCGGTATTCAGCCTCTCTGGTGTCAAGTCTGATTTTGGAAAAAAATAATAATAATCCAAAATCAGACAGAGTGTTGACACCAGAGAGGCTAAGACCGCATTGACTCAGTGCGGTATTCAGCCTCTCTGGTGTCAAGTCTGATTTTGGAAAAAAAAAAAAATCCAAAATCAGACAGAGTGTTGACACCAGAGAGGCTAAGACCGCATTGACTCAGTGCGGTATTCAGCCTCTCTGGTGTCAAGTCTGATTTTGGAAAAAAAAAAAAAAATCCCAAATCAGACAGAGTGTTGACACCAGAGAGGCTAAGACCGCATTGACTCAGTGCGGTATTCAGCCTCTCTGGTGTCAAGAGACACCAGAGACACCACAATGAGTTCCAATGACGTGTGTCAACCGTGTCAACTTGTAGATTTATAGAGAGGTACTTAGCTCAGAGAGGAGTGAAGCGTACTTCACCCCTCTACCATTTCCACAGGGCGTCCTCTCTCTTTTCCTCAATCCGGTCCGCCGTGCTGTCCCACGCACCGCCTCGTCACCAGCTCTCGTACCACTCATGGCCCTGGCTGTCCTGTCTCCGTCCCGTCCAAGCCCATCTGTCACTTGCTCGTGCCGGTTTGCTCTGCCGGTTTGCTCTGCCGGTTTGCTCTGCCTTCTCTCCACTCTCCACCTGTATATATGGCAGCTTGTGTGGCCAGGAAAACCCACAGCTCACCCCAGGTGCGCCAATCACCCCAGGTGGAAACATTTACACTAATCACCAGGTGAGGGACGGAATTGGATGGGTGCATTCATACAGAGTGAAGGGAAGGAGAGATGACCCACACCCACACACGTCACCCCGTGACACAATACTCCTCCAAACTCAAAACAACTCCAAATATGAAGCCACAGCAAACCAAACTTATTTAAGCCAAAAATAACTAGTTGTCCCAAGCACATACAGCAGCGCCACAATGAGTTCCAATGACGTGTGTCAACTTGTAGATTTATAGAGAGGTACTTAGCTCAGAGAGGAGTGAAGCGTACTTCACCCCTCTACCATTTCCACAGGGCGTCCTCTCTCTTTTCCTCAATCCGGTCCGCTGTGCCGTCCAAGCCCATCTGTCACTTGCTCGTGTCCGTTTGCTCTGCCGGTTTGCTCTGCCGGTTTGCTCTGCCTTCTCTCCACTCTCCACCTGTATATATGGCAGCTTGTGTGGCCAGGAAAACCCACAGCTCACCCCAGGTGCGCCAATCACCCCAGGTGGAAACATTTACACTAATCACCAGGTGAGGGACGGAATTGGATGGGTGCATTCATACAGAGTGAAGGGAAGGAGAGATGACCCACACCCACACACGTCACCCCGTGACACAATACTCCTCCAAACTCAAAACAACTCCAAATATGAAGCCACAGCAAACCAAACTTATTTAAGCCAAAAATAACTAGTTGTCCCAAGCACATACAGCAGCGCCACAATGAGTTCCAATGACGTGTGTCAACTTGTAGATTTATAGAGAGGTACTTAGCTCAGAGAGGAGTGAAGCGTACTTCACCCCTCTACCATTTCCACAGGGCGTCCTCTCTCTTTTCCTCAATCCGGTCCGCTGTGCCGTCCAAGCCCATCTGTCACTTGCTCGTGTCCGTTTGCTCTGCCGGTGTGCTCTGCCGGTTTGCTCTCCCTTCTCTCCATCTCCACCTGTATATATGGCAGCTTGTGTGGCCAGGAAAACCCACAGCTCACCCCAGGTGCGCCAATCACCCCAGGTGGAAACATTCACACTAATCACCAGGTGAGGGAGGGAATTGGATGGGTGCATTCATACAGAGTGCAGTGAAGGAGAGATGACCCACACCCACACACAGTCACCCCGTGACATTGACACCAGAGAGGCTAAGACCGCATTGACTCAGTGCGGTATTCAGCCTCTCTGGTGTCAAGTCTGATTTTGGAAAAAAATAATAATAATCCAAAATCAGACAGAGTGTTGACACCAGAGAGGCTAAGACCGCATTGACTCAGTGCGGTATTCAGCCTCTCTGGTGTCAAGTCTGATTTTGGAAAAAAAAAAAAATCCAAAATCAGACAGAGTGTTGACACCAGAGAGGCTAAGACCGCATTGACTCAGTGCGGTATTCAGCCTCTCTGGTGTCAAGTCTGATTTTGGAAAAAAAAAAAAAAATCCCAAATCAGACAGAGTGTTGACACCAGAGAGGCTAAGACCGCATTGACTCAGTGCGGTATTCAGCCTCTCTGGTGTCAAGAGACACCAGAGACACCACAATGAGTTCCAATGACGTGTGTCAACCGTGTCAACTTGTAGATTTATAGAGAGGTACTTAGCTCAGAGAGGAGTGAAGCGTACTTCACCCCTCTACCATTTCCACAGGGCGTCCTCTCTCTTTTCCTCAATCCGGTCCGCCGTGCTGTCCCACGCACCGCCTCGTCACCAGCTCTCGTACCACTCATGGCCCTGGCTGTCCTGTCTCCGTCCCGTCCAAGCCCATCTGTCACTTGCTCGTGCCGGTTTGCTCTGCCGGTTTGCTCTGCCGGTTTGCTCTGCCTTCTCTCCACTCTCCACCTGTATATATGGCAGCTTGTGTGGCCAGGAAAACCCACCGCTCACCCCAGGTGCGCCAATCACCCCAGGTGGAAACATTTACACTAATCACCAGGTGAGGGACGGAATTGGATGGGTGCATTCATACAGAGTGAAGGGAAGGAGAGATGACCCACACCCACACACGTCACCCCGTGACACAATACTCCTCCAAACTCAAAACAACTCCAAATATGAAGCCACAGCAAACCAAACTTATTTAAGCCAAAAATAACTAGTTGTCCCAAGCACATACAGCAGCGCCACAATGAGTTCCAATGACGTGTGTCAACTTGTAGATTTATAGAGAGGTACTTAGCTCAGAGAGGAGTGAAGCGTACTTCACCCCTCTACCATTTCCACAGGGCGTCCTCTCTCTTTTCCTCAATCCGGTCCGCTGTGCCGTCCAAGCCCATCTGTCACTTGCTCGTGTCCGTTTGCTCTGCCGGTTTGCTCTGCCGGTTTGCTCTGCCTTCTCTCCACTCTCCACCTGTATATATGGCAGCTTGTGTGGCCAGGAAAACCCACAGCTCACCCCAGGTGCGCCAATCACCCCAGGTGGAAACATTTACACTAATCACCAGGTGAGGGACGGAATTGGATGGGTGCATTCATACAGAGTGAAGGGAAGGAGAGATGACCCACACCCACACACGTCACCCCGTGACACAATACTCCTCCAAACTCAAAACAACTCCAAATATGAAGCCACAGCAAACCAAACTTATTTAAGCCAAAAATAACTAGTTGTCCCAAGCACATACAGCAGCGCCACAATGAGTTCCAATGACGTGTGTCAACTTGTAGATTTATAGAGAGGTACTTAGCTCAGAGAGGAGTGAAGCGTACTTCACCCCTCTACCATTTCCACAGGGCGTCCTCTCTCTTTTCCTCAATCCGGTCCGCTGTGCCGTCCAAGCCCATCTGTCACTTGCTCGTGTCCGTTTGCTCTGCCGGTGTGCTCTGCCGGTTTGCTCTCCCTTCTCTCCATCTCCACCTGTATATATGGCAGCTTGTGTGGCCAGGAAAACCCACAGCTCACCCCAGGTGCGCCAATCACCCCAGGTGGAAACATTCACACTAATCACCAGGTGAGGGAGGGAATTGGATGGGTGCATTCATACAGAGTGCAGTGAAGGAGAGATGACCCACACCCACACACAGTCACCCCGTGACATTGACACCAGAGAGGCTAAGACCGCATTGACTCAGTGCGGTATTCAGCCTCTCTGGTGTCAAGTCTGATTTTGGAAAAAAATAATAATAATCCAAAATCAGACAGAGTGTTGACACCAGAGAGGCTAAGACCGCATTGACTCAGTGCGGTATTCAGCCTCTCTGGTGTCAAGTCTGATTTTGGAAAAAAAAAAAAATCCAAAATCAGACAGAGTGTTGACACCAGAGAGGCTAAGACCGCATTGACTCAGTGCGGTATTCAGCCTCTCTGGTGTCAAGTCTGATTTTGGAAAAAAAAAAAAGAAATCCCAAATCAGACAGAGTGTTGACACCAGAGAGGCTAAGACCGCATTGACTCAGTGCGGTATTCAGCCTCTCTGGTGTCAAGAGACACCAGAGACACCACAATGAGTTCCAATGACGTGTGTCAACCGTGTCAACTTGTAGATTTATAGAGAGGTACTTAGCTCAGAGAGGAGTGAAGCGTACTTCACCCCTCTACCATTTCCACAGGGCGTCCTCTCTCTTTTCCTCAATCCGGTCCGCCGTGCTGTCCCACGCACCGCCTCGTCACCAGCTCTCGTACCACTCATGGCCCTGGCTGTTCTGTCTCCGTCCCGTCCAAGCCCATCTGTCACTTGCTCGTGCCGGTTTGCTCTGCCGGTTTGCTCTGCCGGTTTGCTCTGCCTTCTCTCCACTCTCCACCTGTATATATGGCAGCTTGTGTGGCCAGGAAAACCCACAGCTCACCCCAGGTGCGCCAATCACCCCAGGTGGAAACATTTACACTAATCACCAGGTGAGGGACGGAATTGGATGGGTGCATTCATACAGAGTGAAGGGAAGGAGAGATGACCCACACCCACACACGTCACCCCGTGACACAATACTCCTCCAAACTCAAAACAACTCCAAATATGAAGCCACAGCAAACCAAACTTATTTAAGCCAAAAATAACTAGTTGTCCCAAGCACATACAGCAGCGCCACAATGAGTTCCAATGACGTGTGTCAACTTGTAGATTTATAGAGAGGTACTTAGCTCAGAGAGGAGTGAAGCGTACTTCACCCCTCTACCATTTCCACAGGGCGTCCTCTCTCTTTTCCTCAATCCGGTCCGCTGTGCCGTCCAAGCCCATCTGTCACTTGCTCGTGTCCGTTTGCTCTGCCGGTGTGCTCTGCCGGTTTGCTCTCTCTTCTCTCCACTCTCCACCTGTATATATGGCAGCTTGTGTGGCCAGGAAAACCCACAGCTCACCCCAGGTGCGCCAATCACCCCAGGTGGAAACATTCACACTAATCACCAGGTGAGGGAGGGAATTGGATGGGTGCATTCATACAGAGTGCAGTGAAGGAGAGATGACCCACACCCACACACAGTCACCCCGTGACATTGACACCAGAGAGGCTAAGACCGCATTGACTCAGTGCGGTATTCAGCCTCTCTGGTGTCAAGTCTGATTTTGGAAAAAAATAATAATAATCCAAAATCAGACAGAGTGTTGACACCAGAGAGGCTAAGACCGCATTGACTCAGTGCGGTATTCAGCCTCTCTGGTGTCAAGTCTGATTTTGGAAAAAAAAAAAAATCCAAAATCAGACAGAGTGTTGACACCAGAGAGGCTAAGACCGCATTGACTCAGTGCGGTATTCAGCCTCTCTGGTGTCAAGTCTGATTTTGGAAAAAAATAATAATAATCCAAAATCAGACAGAGTGTTGACACCAGAGAGGCTAAGACCGCATTGACTCAGTGCGGTATTCAGCCTCTCTGGTGTCAAGAGACACCAGAGACACCACAATGAGTTCCAATGACGTGTGTCAACCGTGTCAACTTGTAGATTTATAGAGAGGTACTTAGCTCATTTCCACCATTTCCACAGGGCGTCCTCTCTCTTTTCCTCAATCCGGTCCGCCGTGCTGTCCCACGCACCGCCTCGTCACCAGCTCTCGTACCACTCATGGCCCTGGCTGTCCTGTCTCCGTCCCGTCCAAGCCCATCTGTCACTTGCTCGTGCCGGTTTGCTCTGCCGGTTTGCTCTGCCTTCTCTCCACTCTCCACCTGTATATATGGCAGCTTGTGTGGCCAGGAAAACCCACAGCTCACCCCAGGTGCGCCAATCACCCCAGGTGGAAACATTTACACTAATCACCAGGTGAGGGACGGAATTGGATGGGTGCATTCATACAGAGTGAAGGGAAGGAGAGATGACCCACACCCGTCACCCCGTGACACAATACTCCTCCAAACTCAAAACAACTCCAAATATGAAGCCACAGCAAACCAAACTTATTTAAGCCAAAAATAACTAGTTGTCCCAAGCACATACAGCAGCGCCACAATGAGTTGACCCACACCCACACACAATAATGACACAATACTCCTCCAAACTCAAAACAACTCCAAATATGAAGCCACAGCAAACCAAACTTATTTAAGCCAAAAATAACTAGTTGTCCCAAGCACATACAGCAGCGCCACAATGAGTTCCAATGACGTGTGTCAACTTGTAGATTTATAGAGAGGTACTTAGCTCAGAGAGGAGTGAAGCGTACTTCACCCCTCTACCATTTCCACAGGGCGTCCTCTCTCTTTTCCTCAATCCGGTCCGCTGTGCCGTCCAAGCCCATCTGTCACTTGCTCGTGTCCGTTTGCTCTGCCGGTGTGCTCTGCCGGTTTGCTCTCCCTTCTCTCCACTCTCCACCTGTATATATGGCAGCTTGTGTGGCCAGGAAAACCCACAGCTCACCCCAGGTGCGCCAATCACCCCAGGTGGAAACATTCACACTAATCACCAGGTGAGGGAGGGAATTGGATGGGTGCATTCATACAGAGTGCAGTGAAGGAGAGATGACCCACACCCACACACAGTCACCCCGTGACATTGACACCAGAGAGGCTAAGACCGCATTGACTCAGTGCGGTATTCAGCCTCTCTGGTGTCAAGTCTGATTTTGGAAAAAAATAATAATAATCCAAAATCAGACAGAGTGTTGACACCAGAGAGGCTAAGACCGCATTGACTCAGTGCGGTATTCAGCCTCTCTGGTGTCAAGTCTGATTTTGGAAAAAAATAATAATAATCCAAAATCAGACAGAGTGTTGACACCAGAGAGGCTAAGACCGCATTGACTCAGTGCGGTATTCAGCCTCTCTGGTGTCAAGTCTGATTTTGGAAAAAAAAAAAAAAAAATCCCAAATCAGACAGAGTGTTGACACCAGAGAGGCTAAGACCGCATTGACTCAGTGCGGTATTCAGCCTCTCTGGTGTCAAGAGACACCAGAGACACCACAATGAGTTCCAATGACGTGTGTCAACCGTGTCAACTTGTAGATTTATAGAGAGGTACTTAGCTCAGAGAGGAGTGAAGCGTACTTCACCCCTCTACCATTTCCACAGGGCGTCCTCTCTCTTTTCCTCAATCCGGTCCGCCGTGCTGTCCCACGCACCGCCTCGTCACCAGCTCTCGTACCACTCATGGCCCTGGCTGTCCTGTCTCCGTCCCGTCCAAGCCCATCTGTCACTTGCTCGTGCCGGTTTGCTCTGCCGGTTTGCTCTGCCTTCTCTCCACTCTCCACCTGTATATATGGCAGCTTGTGTGGCCAGGAAAACCCACAGCTCACCCCAGGTGCGCCAATCACCCCAGGTGGAAACATTTACACTAATCACCAGGTGAGGGACGGAATTGGATGGGTGCATTCATACAGAGTGAAGGGAAGGAGAGATGACCCACACCCACACACGTCACCCCGTGACACAATACTCCTCCAAACTCAAAACAACTCCAAATATGAAGCCACAGCAAACCAAACTTATTTAAGCCAAAAATAACTAGTTGTCCCAAGCACATACAGCAGCGCCACAATGAGTTCCAATGACGTGTGTCAACTTGTAGATTTATAGAGAGGTACTTAGCTCAGAGAGGAGTGAAGCGTACTTCACCCCTCTACCATTTCCACAGGGCGTCCTCTCTCTTTTCCTCAATCCGGTCCGCTGTGCCGTCCAAGCCCATCTGTCACTTGCTCGTGTCCGTTTGCTCTGCCGGTTTGCTCTGCCGGTTTGCTCTGCCTTCTCTCCACTCTCCACCTGTATATATGGCAGCTTGTGTGGCCAGGAAAACCCACAGCTCACCCCAGGTGCGCCAATCACCCCAGGTGGAAACATTTACACTAATCACCAGGTGAGGGACGGAATTGGATGGGTGCATTCATACAGAGTGAAGGGAAGGAGAGATGACCCACACCCACACACGTCACCCCGTGACACAATACTCCTCCAAACTCAAAACAACTCCAAATATGAAGCCACAGCAAACCAAACTTATTTAAGCCAAAAATAACTAGTTGTCCCAAGCACATACAGCAGCGCCACAATGAGTTCCAATGACGTGTGTCAACTTGTAGATTTATAGAGAGGTACTTAGCTCAGAGAGGAGTGAAGCGTACTTCACACCTCTACCATTTCCACAGGGCGTCCTCTCTCTTTTCCTCAATCCGGTCCGCTGTGCCGTCCAAGCCCATCTGTCACTTGCTCGTGTCCGTTTGCTCTGCCGGTGTGCTCTGCCGGTTTGCTCTCCCTTCTCTCCATCTCCACCTGTATATATGGCAGCTTGTGTGGCCAGGAAAACCCACAGCTCACCCCAGGTGCGCCAATCACCCCAGGTGGAAACATTCACACTAATCACCAGGTGAGGGAGGGAATTGGATGGGTGCATTCATACAGAGTGCAGTGAAGGAGAGATGACCCACACCCACACACAGTCACCCCGTGACATTGACACCAGAGAGGCTAAGACCGCATTGACTCAGTGCGGTATTCAGCCTCTCTGGTGTCAAGTCTGATTTTGGAAAAAAATAATAATAATCCAAAATCAGACAGAGTGTTGAGACCAGAGAGGCTAAGACCGCATTGACTCAGTGCGGTATTCAGCCTCTCTGGTGTCAAGTCTGATTTTGGAAAAAAAAAAAAATCCAAAATCAGACAGAGTGTTGACACCAGAGAGGCTAAGACCGCATTGACTCAGTGCGGTATTCAGCCTCTCTGGTGTCAAGTCTGATTTTGGAAAAAAAAAAAAAAATCCCAAATCAGACAGAGTGTTGACACCAGAGAGGCTAAGACCGCATTGACTCAGTGCGGTATTCAGCCTCTCTGGTGTCAAGAGACACCAGAGACACCACAATGAGTTCCAATGACGTGTGTCAACCGTGTCAACTTGTAGATTTATAGAGAGGTACTTAGCTCAGAGAGGAGTGAAGCGTACTTCACCCCTCTACCATTTCCACAGGGCGTCCTCTCTCTTTTCCTCAATCCGGTCCGCCGTGCTGTCCCACGCACCGCCTCGTCACCAGCTCTCGTACCACTCATGGCCCTGGCTGTCCTGTCTCCGTCCCGTCCAAGCCCATCTGTCACTTGCTCGTGCCGGTTTGCTCTGCCGGTTTGCTCTGCCTTCTCTCCACTCTCCACCTGTATATATGGCAGCTTGTGTGGCCAGGAAAACCCACAGCTCACCCCAGGTGCGCCAATCACCCCAGGTGGAAACATTTACACTAATCACCAGGTGAGGGACGGAATTGGATGGGTGCATTCATACAGAGTGAAGGGAAGGAGAGATGACCCACACCCACACACGTCACCCCGTGACACAATACTCCTCCAAACTCAAAACAACTCCAAATATGAAGCCACAGCAAACCAAACTTATTTAAGCCAAAAATAACTAGTTGTCCCAAGCACATACAGCAGCGCCACAATGAGTTCCAATGACGTGTGTCAACTTGTAGATTTATAGAGAGGTACTTAGCTCAGAGAGGAGTGAAGCGTACTTCACCCCTCTACCATTTCCACAGGGCGTCCTCTCTCTTTTCCTCAATCCGGTCCGCTGTGCCGTCCAAGCCCATCTGTCACTTGCTCGTGTCCGTTTGCTCTGCCGGTGTGCTCTGCCGGTTTGCTCTCCCTTCTCTCCATCTCCACCTGTATATATGGCAGCTTGTGTGGCCAGGAAAACCCACAGCTCACCCCAGGTGCGCCAATCACCCCAGGTGGAAACATTCACACTAATCACCAGGTGAGGGAGGGAATTGGATGGGTGCATTCATACAGAGTGCAGTGAAGGAGAGATGACCCACACCCACACACAGTCACCCCGTGACATTGACACCAGAGAGGCTAAGACCGCATTGACTCAGTGCGGTATTCAGCCTCTCTGGTGTCAAGTCTGATTTTGGAAAAAAATAATAATAATCCAAAATCAGACAGAGTGTTGAGACCAGAGAGGCTAAGACCGCATTGACTCAGTGCGGTATTCAGCCTCTCTGGTGTCAAGTCTGATTTTGGAAAAAAAAAAAAATCCAAAATCAGACAGAGTGTTGACACCAGAGAGGCTAAGACCGCATTGACTCAGTGCGGTATTCAGCCTCTCTGGTGTCAAGTCTGATTTTGGAAAAAAAAAAAAAAATCCCAAATCAGACAGAGTGTTGACACCAGAGAGGCTAAGACCGCATTGACTCAGTGCGGTATTCAGCCTCTCTGGTGTCAAGAGACACCAGAGACACCACAATGAGTTCCAATGACGTGTGTCAACCGTGTCAACTTGTAGATTTATAGAGAGGTACTTAGCTCAGAGAGGAGTGAAGCGTACTTCACCCCTCTACCATTTCCACAGGGCGTCCTCTCTCTTTTCCTCAATCCGGTCCGCCGTGCTGTCCCACGCACCGCCTCGTCACCAGCTCTCGTACCACTCATGGCCCTGGCTGTCCTGTCTCCGTCCCGTCCAAGCCCATCTGTCACTTGCTCGTGCCGGTTTGCTCTGCCGGTTTGCTCTGCCTTCTCTCCACTCTCCACCTGTATATATGGCAGCTTGTGTGGCCAGGAAAACCCACAGCTCACCCCAGGTGCGCCAATCACCCCAGGTGGAAACATTTACACTAATCACCAGGTGAGGGACGGAATTGGATGGGTGCATTCATACAGAGTGAAGGGAAGGAGAGATGACCCACACCCACACACGTCACCCCGTGACACAATACTCCTCCAAACTCAAAACAACTCCAAATATGAAGCCACAGCAAACCAAACTTATTTAAGCCAAAAATAACTAGTTGTCCCAAGCACATACAGCAGCGCCACAATGAGTTCCAATGACGTGTGTCAACTTGTAGATTTATAGAGAGGTACTTAGCTCAGAGAGGAGTGAAGCGTACTTCACCCCTCTACCATTTCCACAGGGCGTCCTCTCTCTTTTCCTCAATCCGGTCCGCTGTGCCGTCCAAGCCCATCTGTCACTTGCTCGTGTCCGTTTGCTCTGCCGGTGTGCTCTGCCGGTTTGCTCTCTCTTCTCTCCACTCTCCACCTGTATATATGGCAGCTTGTGTGGCCAGGAAAACCCACAGCTCACCCCAGGTGCGCCAATCACCCCAGGTGGAAACATTCACACTAATCACCAGGTGAGGGAGGGAATTGGATGGGTGCATTCATACAGAGTGCAGTGAAGGAGAGATGACCCACACCCACACACAGTCACCCCGTGACATTGACACCAGAGAGGCTAAGACCGCATTGACTCAGTGCGGTATTCAGCCTCTCTGGTGTCAAGTCTGATTTTGGAAAAAAATAATAATAATCCAAAATCAGACAGAGTGTTGACACCAGAGAGGCTAAGACCGCATTGACTCAGTGCGGTATTCAGCCTCTCTGGTGTCAAGTCTGATTTTGGAAAAAAAAAAAAATCCAAAATCAGACAGAGTGTTGACACCAGAGAGGCTAAGACCGCATTGACTCAGTGCGGTATTCAGCCTCTCTGGTGTCAAGTCTGATTTTGGAAAAAAAAAAAAAAATCCCAAATCAGACAGAGTGTTGACACCAGAGAGGCTAAGACCGCATTGACTCAGTGCGGTATTCAGCCTCTCTGGTGTCAAGAGACACCAGAGACACCACAATGAGTTCCAATGACGTGTGTCAACCGTGTCAACTTGTAGATTTATAGAGAGGTACTTAGCTCAGAGAGGAGTGAAGCGTACTTCACCCCTCTACCATTTCCACAGGGCGTCCTCTCTCTTTTCCTCAATCCGGTCCGCCGTGCTGTCCCACGCACCGCCTCGTCACCAGCTCTCGTACCACTCATGGCCCTGGCTGTCCTGTCTCCGTCCCGTCCAAGCCCATCTGTCACTTGCTCGTGCCGGTTTGCTCTGCCGGTTTGCTCTGCCTTCTCTCCACTCTCCACCTGTATATATGGCAGCTTGTGTGGCCAGGAAAACCCACAGCTCACCCCAGGTGCGCCAATCACCCCAGGTGGAAACATTTACACTAATCACCAGGTGAGGGACGGAATTGGATGGGTGCATTCATACAGAGTGAAGGGAAGGAGAGATGACCCACACCCACACACGTCACCCCGTGACACAATACTCCTCCAAACTCAAAACAACTCCAAATATGAAGCCACAGCAAACCAAACTTATTTAAGCCAAAAATAACTAGTTGTCCCAAGCACATACAGCAGCGCCACAATGAGTTCCAATGACGTGTGTCAACTTGTAGATTTATAGAGAGGTACTTAGCTCAGAGAGGAGTGAAGCGTACTTCACCCCTCTACCATTTCCACAGGGCGTCCTCTCTCTTTTCCTCAATCCGGTCCGCTGTGCCGTCCAAGCCCATCTGTCACTTGCTCGTGTCCGTTTGCTCTGCCGGTGTGCTCTGCCGGTTTGCTCTCTCTTCTCTCCACTCTCCACCTGTATATATGGCAGCTTGTGTGGCCAGGAAAACCCACAGCTCACCCCAGGTGCGCCAATCACCCCAGGTGGAAACATTCACACTAATCACCAGGTGAGGGAGGGAATTGGATGGGTGCATTCATACAGAGTGCAGTGAAGGAGAGATGACCCACACCCACACACAGTCACCCCGTGACATTGACACCAGAGAGGCTAAGACCGCATTGACTCAGTGCGGTATTCAGCCTCTCTGGTGTCAAGTCTGATTTTGGAAAAAAATAATAATAATCCAAAATCAGACAGAGTGTTGACACCAGAGAGGCTAAGACCGCATTGACTCAGTGCGGTATTCAGCCTCTCTGGTGTCAAGTCTGATTTTGGAAAAAAAAAAAAATCCAAAATCAGACAGAGTGTTGACACCAGAGAGGCTAAGACCGCATTGACTCAGTGCGGTATTCAGCCTCTCTGGTGTCAAGTCTGATTTTGGAAAAAAATAATAATAATCCAAAATCAGACAGAGTGTTGACACCAGAGAGGCTAAGACCGCATTGACTCAGTGCGGTATTCAGCCTCTCTGGTGTCAAGAGACACCAGAGACACCACAATGAGTTCCAATGACGTGTGTCAACCGTGTCAACTTGTAGATTTATAGAGAGGTACTTAGCTCATTTCCACCATTTCCACAGGGCGTCCTCTCTCTTTTCCTCAATCCGGTCCGCCGTGCTGTCCCACGCACCGCCTCGTCACCAGCTCTCGTACCACTCATGGCCCTGGCTGTCCTGTCTCCGTCCCGTCCAAGCCCATCTGTCACTTGCTCGTGCCGGTTTGCTCTGCCGGTTTGCTCTGCCTTCTCTCCACTCTCCACCTGTATATATGGCAGCTTGTGTGGCCAGGAAAACCCACAGCTCACCCCAGGTGCGCCAATCACCCCAGGTAGAAACATTTACACTAATCACCAGGTGAGGGACGGAATTGGATGGGTGCATTCATACAGAGTGAAGGGAAGGAGAGATGACCCACACCCGTCACCCCGTGACACAATACTCCTCCAAACTCAAAACAACTCCAAATATGAAGCCACAGCAAACCAAACTTATTTAAGCCAAAAATAACTAGTTGTCCCAAGCACATACAGCAGCGCCACAATAAGTTGACCCACACCCACACACAATAATGACACAATACTCCTCCAAACTCAAAACAACTCCAAATATGAAGCCACAGCAAACCAAACTTATTTAAGCCAAAAATAACTAGTTGTCCCAAGCACATACAGCAGCGCCACAATGAGTTCCAATGACGTGTGTCAACTTGTAGATTTATAGAGAGGTACTTAGCTCAGAGAGGAGTGAAGCGTACTTCACCCCTCTACCATTTCCACAGGGCGTCCTCTCTCTTTTCCTCAATCCGGTCCGCTGTGCCGTCCAAGCCCATCTGTCACTTGCTCGTGTCCGTTTGCTCTGCCGGTGTGCTCTGCCGGTTTGCTCTCCCTTCTCTCCACTCTCCACCTGTATATATGGCAGCTTGTGTGGCCAGGAAAACCCACAGCTCACCCCAGGTGCGCCAATCACCCCAGGTGGAAACATTCACACTAATCACCAGGTGAGGGAGGGAATTGGATGGGTGCATTCATACAGAGTGCAGTGAAGGAGAGATGACCCACACCCACACACAGTCACCCCGTGACATTGACACCAGAGAGGCTAAGACCGCATTGACTCAGTGCGGTATTCAGCCTCTCTGGTGTCAAGTCTGATTTTGGAAAAAAATAATAATAATCCAAAATCAGACAGAGTGTTGACACCAGAGAGGCTAAGACCGCATTGACTCAGTGCGGTATTCAGCCTCTCTGGTGTCAAGTCTGATTTTGGAAAAAAATAATAATAATCCAAAATCAGACAGAGTGTTGACACCAGAGAGGCTAAGACCGCATTGACTCAGTGCGGTATTCAGCCTCTCTGGTGTCAAGTCTGATTTTGGAAAAAAAAAAAAAAAAATCCCAAATCAGACAGAGTGTTGACACCAGAGAGGCTAAGACCGCATTGACTCAGTGCGGTATTCAGCCTCTCTGGTGTCAAGAGACACCAGAGACACCACAATGAGTTCCAATGACGTGTGTCAACCGTGTCAACTTGTAGATTTATAGAGAGGTACTTAGCTCAGAGAGGAGTGAAGCGTACTTCACCCCTCTACCATTTCCACAGGGCGTCCTCTCTCTTTTCCTCAATCCGGTCCGCCGTGCTGTCCCACGCACCGCCTCGTCACCAGCTCTCGTACCACTCATGGCCCTGGCTGTCCTGTCTCCGTCCCGTCCAAGCCCATCTGTCACTTGCTCGTGCCGGTTTGCTCTGCCGGTTTGCTCTGCCTTCTCTCCACTCTCCACCTGTATATATGGCAGCTTGTGTGGCCAGGAAAACCCACAGCTCACCCCAGGTGCGCCAATCACCCCAGGTGGAAACATTTACACTAATCACCAGGTGAGGGACGGAATTGGATGGGTGCATTCATACAGAGTGAAGGGAAGGAGAGATGACCCACACCCACACACGTCACCCCGTGACACAATACTCCTCCAAACTCAAAACAACTCCAAATATGAAGCCACAGCAAACCAAACTTATTTAAGCCAAAAATAACTAGTTGTCCCAAGCACATACAGCAGCGCCACAATGAGTTCCAATGACGTGTGTCAACTTGTAGATTTATAGAGAGGTACTTAGCTCAGAGAGGAGTGAAGCGTACTTCACCCCTCTACCATTTCCACAGGGCGTCCTCTCTCTTTTCCTCAATCCGGTCCGCTGTGCCGTCCAAGCCCATCTGTCACTTGCTCGTGTCCGTTTGCTCTGCCGGTTTGCTCTGCCGGTTTGCTCTGCCTTCTCTCCACTCTCCACCTGTATATATGGCAGCTTGTGTGGCCAGGAAAACCCACAGCTCACCCCAGGTGCGCCAATCACCCCAGGTGGAAACATTTACACTAATCACCAGGTGAGGGACGGAATTGGATGGGTGCATTCATACAGAGTGAAGGGAAGGAGAGATGACCCACACCCACACACGTCACCCCGTGACACAATACTCCTCCAAACTCAAAACAACTCCAAATATGAAGCCACAGCAAACCAAACTTATTTAAGCCAAAAATAACTAGTTGTCCCAAGCACATACAGCAGCGCCACAATGAGTTCCAATGACGTGTGTCAACTTGTAGATTTATAGAGAGGTACTTAGCTCAGAGAGGAGTGAAGCGTACTTCACCCCTCTACCATTTCCACAGGGCGTCCTCTCTCTTTTCCTCAATCCGGTCCGCTGTGCCGTCCAAGCCCATCTGTCACTTGCTCGTGTCCGTTTGCTCTGCCGGTGTGCTCTGCCGGTTTGCTCTCCCTTCTCTCCATCTCCACCTGTATATATGGCAGCTTGTGTGGCCAGGAAAACCCACAGCTCACCCCAGGTGCGCCAATCACCCCAGGTGGAAACATTCACACTAATCACCAGGTGAGGGAGGGAATTGGATGGGTGCATTCATACAGAGTGCAGTGAAGGAGAGATGACCCACACCCACACACAGTCACCCCGTGACATTGACACCAGAGAGGCTAAGACCGCATTGACTCAGTGCGGTATTCAGCCTCTCTGGTGTCAAGTCTGATTTTGGAAAAAAATAATAATAATCCAAAATCAGACAGAGTGTTGAGACCAGAGAGGCTAAGACCGCATTGACTCAGTGCGGTATTCAGCCTCTCTGGTGTCAAGTCTGATTTTGGAAAAAAAAAAAAATCCAAAATCAGACAGAGTGTTGACACCAGAGAGGCTAAGACCGCATTGACTCAGTGCGGTATTCAGCCTCTCTGGTGTCAAGTCTGATTTTGGAAAAAAAAAAAAAAATCCCAAATCAGACAGAGTGTTGACACCAGAGAGGCTAAGACCGCATTGACTCAGTGCGGTATTCAGCCTCTCTGGTGTCAAGAGACACCAGAGACACCACAATGAGTTCCAATGACGTGTGTCAACCGTGTCAACTTGTAGATTTATAGAGAGGTACTTAGCTCAGAGAGGAGTGAAGCGTACTTCACCCCTCTACCATTTCCACAGGGCGTCCTCTCTCTTTTCCTCAATCCGGTCCGCCGTGCTGTCCCACGCACCGCCTCGTCACCAGCTCTCGTACCACTCATGGCCCTGGCTGTCCTGTCTCCGTCCCGTCCAAGCCCATCTGTCACTTGCTCGTGCCGGTTTGCTCTGCCGGTTTGCTCTGCCTTCTCTCCACTCTCCACCTGTATATATGGCAGCTTGTGTGGCCAGGAAAACCCACAGCTCACCCCAGGTGCGCCAATCACCCCAGGTGGAAACATTTACACTAATCACCAGGTGAGGGACGGAATTGGATGGGTGCATTCATACAGAGTGAAGGGAAGGAGAGATGACCCACACCCACACACGTCACCCCGTGACACAATACTCCTCCAAACTCAAAACAACTCCAAATATGAAGCCACAGCAAACCAAACTTATTTAAGCCAAAAATAACTAGTTGTCCCAAGCACATACAGCAGCGCCACAATGAGTTCCAATGACGTGTGTCAACTTGTAGATTTATAGAGAGGTACTTAGCTCAGAGAGGAGTGAAGCGTACTTCACCCCTCTACCATTTCCACAGGGCGTCCTCTCTCTTTTCCTCAATCCGGTCCGCTGTGCCGTCCAAGCCCATCTGTCACTTGCTCGTGTCCGTTTGCTCTGCCGGTGTGCTCTGCCGGTTTGCTCTCTCTTCTCTCCACTCTCCACCTGTATATATGGCAGCTTGTGTGGCCAGGAAAACCCACAGCTCACCCCAGGTGCGCCAATCACCCCAGGTGGAAACATTCACACTAATCACCAGGTGAGGGAGGGAATTGGATGGGTGCATTCATACAGAGTGCAGTGAAGGAGAGATGACCCACACCCACACACAGTCACCCCGTGACATTGACACCAGAGAGGCTAAGACCGCATTGACTCAGTGCGGTATTCAGCCTCTCTGGTGTCAAGTCTGATTTTGGAAAAAAATAATAATAATCCAAAATCAGACAGAGTGTTGACACCAGAGAGGCTAAGACCGCATTGACTCAGTGCGGTATTCAGCCTCTCTGGTGTCAAGAGACACCAGAGACACCACAATGAGTTCCAATGACGTGTGTCAACCGTGTCAACTTGTAGATTTATAGAGAGGTACTTAGCTCATTTCCACCATTTCCACAGGGCGTCCTCTCTCTTTTCCTCAATCCGGTCCGCCGTGCTGTCCCACGCACCGCCTCGTCACCAGCTCTCGTACCACTCATGGCCCTGGCTGTCCTGTCTCCGTCCCGTCCAAGCCCATCTGTCACTTGCTCGTGCCGGTTTGCTCTGCCGGTTTGCTCTGCCTTCTCTCCACTCTCCACCTGTATATATGGCAGCTTGTGTGGCCAGGAAAACCCACAGCTCACCCCAGGTGCGCCAATCACCCCAGGTGGAAACATTTACACTAATCACCAGGTGAGGGACGGAATTGGATGGGTGCATTCATACAGAGTGAAGGGAAGGAGAGATGACCCACACCCGTCACCCCGTGACACAATACTCCTCCAAACTCAAAACAACTCCAAATATGAAGCCACAGCAAACCAAACTTATTTAAGCCAAAAATAACTAGTTGTCCCAAGCACATACAGCAGCGCCACAATGAGTTGACCCACACCCACACACAATAATGACACAATACTCCTCCAAACTCAAAACAACTCCAAATATGAAGCCACAGCAAACCAAACTTATTTAAGCCAAAAATAACTAGTTGTCCCAAGCACATACAGCAGCGCCACAATGAGTTCCAATGACGTGTGTCAACTTGTAGATTTATAGAGAGGTACTTAGCTCAGAGAGGAGTGAAGCGTACTTCACCCCTCTACCATTTCCACAGGGCGTCCTCTCTCTTTTCCTCAATCCGGTCCGCTGTGCCGTCCAAGCCCATCTGTCACTTGCTCGTGTCCGTTTGCTCTGCCGGTGTGCTCTGCCGGTTTGCTCTCCCTTCTCTCCACTCTCCACCTGTATATATGGCAGCTTGTGTGGCCAGGAAAACCCACAGCTCACCCCAGGTGCGCCAATCACCCCAGGTGGAAACATTCACACTAATCACCAGGTGAGGGAGGGAATTGGATGGGTGCATTCATACAGAGTGCAGTGAAGGAGAGATGACCCACACCCACACACAGTCACCCCGTGACATTGACACCAGAGAGGCTAAGACCGCATTGACTCAGTGCGGTATTCAGCCTCTCTGGTGTCAAGTCTGATTTTGGAAAAAAATAATAATAATCCAAAATCAGACAGAGTGTTGACACCAGAGAGGCTAAGACCGCATTGACTCAGTGCGGTATTCAGCCTCTCTGGTGTCAAGTCTGATTTTGGAAAAAAATAATAATAATCCAAAATCAGACAGAGTGTTGACACCAGAGAGGCTAAGACCGCATTGACTCAGTGCGGTATTCAGCCTCTCTGGTGTCAAGTCTGATTTTGGAAAAAAAAAAAAAAAAATCCCAAATCAGACAGAGTGTTGACACCAGAGAGGCTAAGACCGCATTGACTCAGTGCGGTATTCAGCCTCTCTGGTGTCAAGAGACACCAGAGACACCACAATGAGTTCCAATGACGTGTGTCAACCGTGTCAACTTGTAGATTTATAGAGAGGTACTTAGCTCAGAGAGGAGTGAAGCGTACTTCACCCCTCTACCATTTCCACAGGGCGTCCTCTCTCTTTTCCTCAATCCGGTCCGCCGTGCTGTCCCACGCACCGCCTCGTCACCAGCTCTCGTACCACTCATGGCCCTGGCTGTCCTGTCTCCGTCCCGTCCAAGCCCATCTGTCACTTGCTCGTGCCGGTTTGCTCTGCCGGTTTGCTCTGCCTTCTCTCCACTCTCCACCTGTATATATGGCAGCTTGTGTGGCCAGGAAAACCCACAGCTCACCCCAGGTGTGCCAATCACCCCAGGTGGAAACATTTACACTAATCACCAGGTGAGGGACGGAATTGGATGGGTGCATTCATACAGAGTGAAGGGAAGGAGAGATGACCCACACCCACACACGTCACCCCGTGACACAATACTCCTCCAAACTCAAAACAACTCCAAATATGAAGCCACAGCAAACCAAACTTATTTAAGCCAAAAATAACTAGTTGTCCCAAGCACATACAGCAGCGCCACAATGAGTTCCAATGACGTGTGTCAACTTGTAGATTTATAGAGAGGTACTTAGCTCAGAGAGGAGTGAAGCGTACTTCACCCCTCTACCATTTCCACAGGGCGTCCTCTCTCTTTTCCTCAATCCGGTCCGCTGTGCCGTCCAAGCCCATCTGTCACTTGCTCGTGTCCGTTTGCTCTGCCGGTGTGCTCTGCCGGTTTGCTCTCTCTTCTCTCCACTCTCCACCTGTATATATGGCAGCTTGTGTGGCCAGGAAAACCCACAGCTCACCCCAGGTGCGCCAATCACCCCAGGTGGAAACATTCACACTAATCACCAGGTGAGGGAGGGAATTGGATGGGTGCATTCATACAGAGTGCAGTGAAGGAGAGATGACCCACACCCACACACAGTCACCCCGTGACATTGACACCAGAGAGGCTAAGACCGCATTGACTCAGTGCGGTATTCAGCCTCTCTGGTGTCAAGTCTGATTTTGGAAAAAAATAATAATAATCCAAAATCAGACAGAGTGTTGACACCAGAGAGGCTAAGACCGCATTGACTCAGTGCGGTATTCAGCCTCTCTGGTGTCAAGAGACACCAGAGACACCACAATGAGTTCCAATGACGTGTGTCAACCGTGTCAACTTGTAGATTTATAGAGAGGTACTTAGCTCATTTCCACCATTTCCACAGGGCGTCCTCTCTCTTTTCCTCAATCCGGTCCGCCGTGCTGTCCCACGCACCGCCTCGTCACCAGCTCTCGTACCACTCATGGCCCTGGCTGTCCTGTCTCCGTCCCGTCCAAGCCCATCTGTCACTTGCTCGTGCCGGTTTGCTCTGCCGGTTTGCTCTGCCTTCTCTCCACTCTCCACCTGTATATATGGCAGCTTGTGTGGCCAGGAAAACCCACAGCTCACCCCAGGTGCGCCAATCACCCCAGGTGGAAACATTTACACTAATCACCAGGTGAGGGACGGAATTGGATGGGTGCATTCATACAGAGTGAAGGGAAGGAGAGATGACCCACACCCGTCACCCCGTGACACAATACTCCTCCAAACTCAAAACAACTCCAAATATGAAGCCACAGCAAACCAAACTTATTTAAGCCAAAAATAACTAGTTGTCCCAAGCACATACAGCAGCGCCACAATGAGTTCCAATGACGTGTGTCAACTTGTAGATTTATAGAGAGGTACTTAGCTCAGAGAGGAGTGAAGCGTACTTCACCCCTCTACCATTTCCACAGGGCGTCCTCTCTCTTTTCCTCAATCCGGTCCGCTGTGCCGTCCAAGCCCATCTGTCACTTGCTCGTGTCCGTTTGCTCTGCCGGTGTGCTCTGCCGGTTTGCTCTCCCTTCTCTCCATCTCCACCTGTATATATGGCAGCTTGTGTGGCCAGGAAAACCCACAGCTCACCCCAGGTGCGCCAATCACCCCAGGTGGAAACATTCACACTAATCACCAGGTGAGGGAGGGAATTGGATGGGTGCATTCATACAGAGTGCAGTGAAGGAGAGATGACCCACACCCACACACAGTCACCCCGTGACATTGACACCAGAGAGGCTAAGACCGCATTGACTCAGTGCGGTATTCAGCCTCTCTGGTGTCAAGTCTGATTTTGGAAAAAAATAATAATAATCCAAAATCAGACAGAGTGTTGAGACCAGAGAGGCTAAGACCGCATTGACTCAGTGCGGTATTCAGCCTCTCTGGTGTCAAGTCTGATTTTGGAAAAAAAAAAAAATCCAAAATCAGACAGAGTGTTGACACCAGAGAGGCTAAGACCGCATTGACTCAGTGCGGTATTCAGCCTCTCTGGTGTCAAGTCTGATTTTGGAAAAAAAAAAAAAAAAATCCCAAATCAGACAGAGTGTTGACACCAGAGAGGCTAAGACCGCATTGACTCAGTGCGGTATTCAGCCTCTCTGGTGTCAAGAGACACCAGAGACACCACAATGAGTTCCAATGACGTGTGTCAACCGTGTCAACTTGTAGATTTATAGAGAGGTACTTAGCTCAGAGAGGAGTGAAGCGTACTTCACCCCTCTACCATTTCCACAGGGCGTCCTCTCTCTTTTCCTCAATCCGGTCCGCCGTGCTGTCCCACGCACCGCCTCGTCACCAGCTCTCGTACCACTCATGGCCCTGGCTGTCCTGTCTCCGTCCCGTCCAAGCCCATCTGTCACTTGCTCGTGCCGGTTTGCTCTGCCGGTTTGCTCTGCCTTCTCTCCACTCTCCACCTGTATATATGGCAGCTTGTGTGGCCAGGAAAACCCACAGCTCACCCCAGGTGTGCCAATCACCCCAGGTGGAAACATTTACACTAATCACCAGGTGAGGGACGGAATTGGATGGGTGCATTCATACAGAGTGAAGGGAAGGAGAGATGACCCACACCCACACACGTCACCCCGTGACACAATACTCCTCCAAACTCAAAACAACTCCAAATATGAAGCCACAGCAAACCAAACTTATTTAAGCCAAAAATAACTAGTTGTCCCAAGCACATACAGCAGCGCCACAATGAGTTCCAATGACGTGTGTCAACTTGTAGATTTATAGAGAGGTACTTAGCTCAGAGAGGAGTGAAGCGTACTTCACCCCTCTACCATTTCCACAGGGCGTCCTCTCTCTTTTCCTCAATCCGGTCCGCTGTGCCGTCCAAGCCCATCTGTCACTTGCTCGTGTCCGTTTGCTCTGCCGGTGTGCTCTGCCGGTTTGCTCTCTCTTCTCTCCACTCTCCACCTGTATATATGGCAGCTTGTGTGGCCAGGAAAACCCACAGCTCACCCCAGGTGCGCCAATCACCCCAGGTGGAAACATTCACACTAATCACCAGGTGAGGGAGGGAATTGGATGGGTGCATTCATACAGAGTGCAGTGAAGGAGAGATGACCCACACCCACACACAGTCACCCCGTGACATTGACACCAGAGAGGCTAAGACCGCATTGACTCAGTGCGGTATTCAGCCTCTCTGGTGTCAAGTCTGATTTTGGAAAAAAATAATAATAATCCAAAATCAGACAGAGTGTTGACACCAGAGAGGCTAAGACCGCATTGACTCAGTGCGGTATTCAGCCTCTCTGGTGTCAAGAGACACCAGAGACACCACAATGAGTTCCAATGACGTGTGTCAACCGTGTCAACTTGTAGATTTATAGAGAGGTACTTAGCTCATTTCCACCATTTCCACAGGGCGTCCTCTCTCTTTTCCTCAATCCGGTCCGCCGTGCTGTCCCACGCACCGCCTCGTCACCAGCTCTCGTACCACTCATGGCCCTGGCTGTCCTGTCTCCGTCCCGTCCAAGCCCATCTGTCACTTGCTCGTGCCGGTTTGCTCTGCCGGTTTGCTCTGCCTTCTCTCCACTCTCCACCTGTATATATGGCAGCTTGTGTGGCCAGGAAAACCCACAGCTCACCCCAGGTGCGCCAATCACCCCAGGTGGAAACATTTACACTAATCACCAGGTGAGGGACGGAATTGGATGGGTGCATTCATACAGAGTGAAGGGAAGGAGAGATGACCCACACCCGTCACCCCGTGACACAATACTCCTCCAAACTCAAAACAACTCCAAATATGAAGCCACAGCAAACCAAACTTATTTAAGCCAAAAATAACTAGTTGTCCCAAGCACATACAGCAGCGCCACAATGAGTTCCAATGACGTGTGTCAACTTGTAGATTTATAGAGAGGTACTTAGCTCAGAGAGGAGTGAAGCGTACTTCACCCCTCTACCATTTCCACAGGGCGTCCTCTCTCTTTTCCTCAATCCGGTCCGCTGTGCCGTCCAAGCCCATCTGTCACTTGCTCGTGTCCGTTTGCTCTGCCGGTGTGCTCTGCCGGTTTGCTCTCCCTTCTCTCCATCTCCACCTGTATATATGGCAGCTTGTGTGGCCAGGAAAACCCACAGCTCACCCCAGGTGCGCCAATCACCCCAGGTGGAAACATTCACACTAATCACCAGGTGAGGGAGGGAATTGGATGGGTGCATTCATACAGAGTGCAGTGAAGGAGAGATGACCCACACCCACACACAGTCACCCCGTGACATTGACACCAGAGAGGCTAAGACCGCATTGACTCAGTGCGGTATTCAGCCTCTCTGGTGTCAAGTCTGATTTTGGAAAAAAATAATAATAATCCAAAATCAGACAGAGTGTTGAGACCAGAGAGGCTAAGACCGCATTGACTCAGTGCGGTATTCAGCCTCTCTGGTGTCAAGTCTGATTTTGGAAAAAAAAAAAAATCCAAAATCAGACAGAGTGTTGACACCAGAGAGGCTAAGACCGCATTGACTCAGTGCGGTATTCAGCCTCTCTGGTGTCAAGTCTGATTTTGGAAAAAAAAAAAAAAAAATCCCAAATCAGACAGAGTGTTGACACCAGAGAGGCTAAGACCGCATTGACTCAGTGCGGTATTCAGCCTCTCTGGTGTCAAGAGACACCAGAGACACCACAATGAGTTCCAATGACGTGTGTCAACCGTGTCAACTTGTAGATTTATAGAGAGGTACTTAGCTCAGAGAGGAGTGAAGCGTACTTCACCCCTCTACCATTTCCACAGGGCGTCCTCTCTCTTTTCCTCAATCCGGTCCGCCGTGCTGTCCCACGCACCGCCTCGTCACCAGCTCTCGTACCACTCATGGCCCTGGCTGTCCTGTCTCCGTCCCGTCCAAGCCCATCTGTCACTTGCTCGTGCCGGTTTGCTCTGCCGGTTTGCTCTGCCTTCTCTCCACTCTCCACCTGTATATATGGCAGCTTGTGTGGCCAGGAAAACCCACAGCTCACCCCAGGTGTGCCAATCACCCCAGGTGGAAACATTTACACTAATCACCAGGTGAGGGACGGAATTGGATGGGTGCATTCATACAGAGTGAAGGGAAGGAGAGATGACCCACACCCACACACGTCACCCCGTGACACAATACTCCTCCAAACTCAAAACAACTCCAAATATGAAGCCACAGCAAACCAAACTTATTTAAGCCAAAAATAACTAGTTGTCCCAAGCACATACAGCAGCGCCACAATGAGTTCCAATGACGTGTGTCAACTTGTAGATTTATAGAGAGGTACTTAGCTCAGAGAGGAGTGAAGCGTACTTCACCCCTCTACCATTTCCACAGGGCGTCCTCTCTCTTTTCCTCAATCCGGTCCGCTGTGCCGTCCAAGCCCATCTGTCACTTGCTCGTGTCCGTTTGCTCTGCCGGTGTGCTCTGCCGGTTTGCTCTCTCTTCTCTCCACTCTCCACCTGTATATATGGCAGCTTGTGTGGCCAGGAAAACCCACAGCTCACCCCAGGTGCGCCAATCACCCCAGGTGGAAACATTCACACTAATCACCAGGTGAGGGAGGGAATTGGATGGGTGCATTCATACAGAGTGCAGTGAAGGAGAGATGACCCACACCCACACACAGTCACCCCGTGACATTGACACCAGAGAGGCTAAGACCGCATTGACTCAGTGCGGTATTCAGCCTCTCTGGTGTCAAGTCTGATTTTGGAAAAAAATAATAATAATCCAAAATCAGACAGAGTGTTGACACCAGAGAGGCTAAGACCGCATTGACTCAGTGCGGTATTCAGCCTCTCTGGTGTCAAGAGACACCAGAGACACCACAATGAGTTCCAATGACGTGTGTCAACCGTGTCAACTTGTAGATTTATAGAGAGGTACTTAGCTCATTTCCACCATTTCCACAGGGCGTCCTCTCTCTTTTCCTCAATCCGGTCCGCCGTGCTGTCCCACGCACCGCCTCGTCACCAGCTCTCGTACCACTCATGGCCCTGGCTGTCCTGTCTCCGTCCCGTCCAAGCCCATCTGTCACTTGCTCGTGCCGGTTTGCTCTGCCGGTTTGCTCTGCCTTCTCTCCACTCTCCACCTGTATATATGGCAGCTTGTGTGGCCAGGAAAACCCACAGCTCACCCCAGGTGCGCCAATCACCCCAGGTGGAAACATTTACACTAATCACCAGGTGAGGGACGGAATTGGATGGGTGCATTCATACAGAGTGAAGGGAAGGAGAGATGACCCACACCCGTCACCCCGTGACACAATACTCCTCCAAACTCAAAACAACTCCAAATATGAAGCCACAGCAAACCAAACTTATTTAAGCCAAAAATAACTAGTTGTCCCAAGCACATACAGCAGCGCCACAATGAGTTGACCCACACCCACACACAATAATGACACAATACTCCTCCAAACTCAAAACAACTCCAAATATGAAGCCACAGCAAACCAAACTTATTTAAGCCAAAAATAACTAGTTGTCCCAAGCACATACAGCAGCGCCACAATGAGTTCCAATGACGTGTGTCAACTTGTAGATTTATAGAGAGGTACTTAGCTCAGAGAGGAGTGAAGCGTACTTCACCCCTCTACCATTTCCACAGGGCGTCCTCTCTCTTTTCCTCAATCCGGTCCGCTGTGCCGTCCAAGCCCATCTGTCACTTGCTCGTGTCCATTTGCTCTGCCGGTGTGCTCTGCCGGTTTGCTCTCCCTTCTCTCCACTCTCCACCTGTATATATGGCAGCTTGTGTGGCCAGGAAAACCCACAGCTCACCCCAGGTGCGCCAATCACCCCAGGTGGAAACATTCACACTAATCACCAGGTGAGGGAGGGAATTGGATGGGTGCATTCATACAGAGTGCAGTGAAGGAGAGATGACCCACACCCACACACAGTCACCCCGTGACATTGACACCAGAGAGGCTAAGACCGCATTGACTCAGTGCGGTATTCAGCCTCTCTGGTGTCAAGTCTGATTTTGGAAAAAAATAATAATAATCCAAAATCAGACAGAGTGTTGACACCAGAGAGGCTAAGACCGCATTGACTCAGTGCGGTATTCAGCCTCTCTGGTGTCAAGTCTGATTTTGGAAAAAAATAATAATAATCCAAAATCAGACAGAGTGTTGACACCAGAGAGGCTAAGACCGCATTGACTCAGTGCGGTATTCAGCCTCTCTGGTGTCAAGTCTGATTTTGGAAAAAAAAAAAAAAAAATCCCAAATCAGACAGAGTGTTGACACCAGAGAGGCTAAGACCGCATTGACTCAGTGCGGTATTCAGCCTCTCTGGTGTCAAGAGACACCAGAGACACCACAATGAGTTCCAATGACGTGTGTCAACCGTGTCAACTTGTAGATTTATAGAGAGGTACTTAGCTCAGAGAGGAGTGAAGCGTACTTCACCCCTCTACCATTTCCACAGGGCGTCCTCTCTCTTTTCCTCAATCCGGTCCGCCGTGCTGTCCCACGCACCGCCTCGTCACCAGCTCTCGTACCACTCATGGCCCTGGCTGTCCTGTCTCCGTCCCGTCCAAGCCCATCTGTCACTTGCTCGTGCCGGTTTGCTCTGCCGGTTTGCTCTGCCTTCTCTCCACTCTCCACCTGTATATATGGCAGCTTGTGTGGCCAGGAAAACCCACAGCTCACCCCAGGTGTGCCAATCACCCCAGGTGGAAACATTTACACTAATCACCAGGTGAGGGACGGAATTGGATGGGTGCATTCATACAGAGTGAAGGGAAGGAGAGATGACCCACACCCACACACGTCACCCCGTGACACAATACTCCTCCAAACTCAAAACAACTCCAAATATGAAGCCACAGCAAACCAAACTTATTTAAGCCAAAAATAACTAGTTGTCCCAAGCACATACAGCAGCGCCACAATGAGTTCCAATGACGTGTGTCAACTTGTAGATTTATAGAGAGGTACTTAGCTCAGAGAGGAGTGAAGCGTACTTCACCCCTCTACCATTTCCACAGGGCGTCCTCTCTCTTTTCCTCAATCCGGTCCGCTGTGCCGTCCAAGCCCATCTGTCACTTGCTCGTGTCCGTTTGCTCTGCCGGTGTGCTCTGCCGGTTTGCTCTCTCTTCTCTCCACTCTCCACCTGTATATATGGCAGCTTGTGTGGCCAGGAAAACCCACAGCTCACCCCAGGTGCGCCAATCACCCCAGGTGGAAACATTCACACTAATCACCAGGTGAGGGAGGGAATTGGATGGGTGCATTCATACAGAGTGCAGTGAAGGAGAGATGACCCACACCCACACACAGTCACCCCGTGACATTGACACCAGAGAGGCTAAGACCGCATTGACTCAGTGCGGTATTCAGCCTCTCTGGTGTCAAGTCTGATTTTGGAAAAAAATAATAATAATCCAAAATCAGACAGAGTGTTGACACCAGAGAGGCTAAGACCGCATTGACTCAGTGCGGTATTCAGCCTCTCTGGTGTCAAGAGACACCAGAGACACCACAATGAGTTCCAATGACGTGTGTCAACCGTGTCAACTTGTAGATTTATAGAGAGGTACTTAGCTCATTTCCACCATTTCCACAGGGCGTCCTCTCTCTTTTCCTCAATCCGGTCCGCCGTGCTGTCCCACGCACCGCCTCGTCACCAGCTCTCGTACCACTCATGGCCCTGGCTGTCCTGTCTCCGTCCCGTCCAAGCCCATCTGTCACTTGCTCGTGCCGGTTTGCTCTGCCGGTTTGCTCTGCCTTCTCTCCACTCTCCACCTGTATATATGGCAGCTTGTGTGGCCAGGAAAACCCACAGCTCACCCCAGGTGCGCCAATCACCCCAGGTGGAAACATTTACACTAATCACCAGGTGAGGGACGGAATTGGATGGGTGCATTCATACAGAGTGAAGGGAAGGAGAGATGACCCACACCCGTCACCCCGTGACACAATACTCCTCCAAACTCAAAACAACTCCAAATATGAAGCCACAGCAAACCAAACTTATTTAAGCCAAAAATAACTAGTTGTCCCAAGCACATACAGCAGCGCCACAATGAGTTGACCCACACCCACACACAATAATGACACAATACTCCTCCAAACTCAAAACAACTCCAAATATGAAGCCACAGCAAACCAAACTTATTTAAGCCAAAAATAACTAGTTGTCCCAAGCACATACAGCAGCGCCACAATGAGTTCCAATGACGTGTGTCAACTTGTAGATTTATAGAGAGGTACTTAGCTCAGAGAGGAGTGAAGCGTACTTCACCCCTCTACCATTTCCACAGGGCGTCCTCTCTCTTTTCCTCAATCCGGTCCGCTGTGCCGTCCAAGCCCATCTGTCACTTGCTCGTGTCCGTTTGCTCTGCCGGTGTGCTCTGCCGGTTTGCTCTCCCTTCTCTCCACTCTCCACCTGTATATATGGCAGCTTGTGTGGCCAGGAAAACCCACAGCTCACCCCAGGTGCGCCAATCACCCCAGGTGGAAACATTCACACTAATCACCAGGTGAGGGAGGGAATTGGATGGGTGCATTCATACAGAGTGCAGTGAAGGAGAGATGACCCACACCCACACACAGTCACCCCGTGACATTGACACCAGAGAGGCTAAGACCGCATTGACTCAGTGCGGTATTCAGCCTCTCTGGTGTCAAGTCTGATTTTGGAAAATAATAATAATAATCCAAAATCAGACAGAGTGTTGACACCAGAGAGGCTAAGACCGCATTGACTCAGTGCGGTATTCAGCCTCTCTGGTGTCAAGTCTGATTTTGGAAAAAAATAATAATAATCCAAAATCAGACAGAGTGTTGACACCAGAGAGGCTAAGACCGCATTGACTCAGTGCGGTATTCAGCCTCTCTGGTGTCAAGTCTGATTTTGGAAAAAAAAAAAAAAAAATCCCAAATCAGACAGAGTGTTGACACCAGAGAGGCTAAGACCGCATTGACTCAGTGCGGTATTCAGCCTCTCTGGTGTCAAGAGACACCAGAGACACCACAATGAGTTCCAATGACGTGTGTCAACCGTGTCAACTTGTAGATTTATAGAGAGGTACTTAGCTCAGAGAGGAGTGAAGCGTACTTCACCCCTCTACCATTTCCACAGGGCGTCCTCTCTCTTTTCCTCAATCCGGTCCGCCGTGCTGTCCCACGCACCGCCTCGTCACCAGCTCTCGTACCACTCATGGCCCTGGCTGTCCTGTCTCCGTCCCGTCCAAGCCCATCTGTCACTTGCTCGTGCCGGTTTGCTCTGCCGGTTTGCTCTGCCTTCTCTCCACTCTCCACCTGTATATATGGCAGCTTGTGTGGCCAGGAAAACCCACAGCTCACCCCAGGTGCGCCAATCACCCCAGGTGGAAACATTTACACTAATCACCAGGTGAGGGACGGAATTGGATGGGTGCATTCATACAGAGTGAAGGGAAGGAGAGATGACCCACACCCACACACGTCACCCCGTGACACAATACTCCTCCAAACTCAAAACAACTCCAAATATGAAGCCACAGCAAACCAAACTTATTTAAGCCAAAAATAACTAGTTGTCCCAAGCACATACAGCAGCGCCACAATGAGTTCCAATGACGTGTGTCAACTTGTAGATTTATAGAGAGGTACTTAGCTCAGAGAGGAGTGAAGCGTACTTCACCCCTCTACCATTTCCACAGGGCGTCCTCTCTCTTTTCCTCAATCCGGTCCGCTGTGCCGTCCAAGCCCATCTGTCACTTGCTCGTGTCCGTTTGCTCTGCCGGTGTGCTCTGCCGGTTTGCTCTCTCTTCTCTCCACTCTCCACCTGTATATATGGCAGCTTGTGTGGCCAGGAAAACCCACAGCTCACCCCAGGTGCGCCAATCACCCCAGGTGGAAACATTCACACTAATCACCAGGTGAGGGAGGGAATTGGATGGGTGCATTCATACAGAGTGCAGTGAAGGAGAGATGACCCACACCCACACACAGTCACCCCGTGACATTGACACCAGAGAGGCTAAGACCGCATTGACTCAGTGCGGTATTCAGCCTCTCTGGTGTCAAGTCTGATTTTGGAAAAAAATAATAATAATCCAAAATCAGACAGAGTGTTGACACCAGAGAGGCTAAGACCGCATTGACTCAGTGCGGTATTCAGCCTCTCTGGTGTCAAGAGACACCAGAGACACCACAATGAGTTCCAATGACGTGTGTCAACCGTGTCAACTTGTAGATTTATAGAGAGGTACTTAGCTCATTTCCACCATTTCCACAGGGCGTCCTCTCTCTTTTCCTCAATCCGGTCCGCCGTGCTGTCCCACGCACCGCCTCGTCACCAGCTCTCGTACCACTCATGGCCCTGGCTGTCCTGTCTCCGTCCCGTCCAAGCCCATCTGTCACTTGCTCGTGCCGGTTTGCTCTGCCGGTTTGCTCTGCCTTCTCTCCACTCTCCACCTGTATATATGGCAGCTTGTGTGGCCAGGAAAACCCACAGCTCACCCCAGGTGCGCCAATCACCCCAGGTGGAAACATTTACACTAATCACCAGGTGAGGGACGGAATTGGATGGGTGCATTCATACAGAGTGAAGGGAAGGAGAGATGACCCACACCCGTCACCCCGTGACACAATACTCCTCCAAACTCAAAACAACTCCAAATATGAAGCCACAGCAAACCAAACTTATTTAAGCCAAAAATAACTAGTTGTCCCAAGCACATACAGCAGCGGCACAATGAGTTGACCCACACCCACACACAATAATGACACAATACTCCTCCAAACTCAAAACAACTCCAAATATGAAGCCACAGCAAACCAAACTTATTTAAGCCAAAAATAACTAGTTGTCCCAAGCACATACAGCAGCGCCACAATGAGTTCCAATGACGTGTGTCAACTTGTAGATTTATAGAGAGGTACTTAGCTCAGAGAGGAGTGAAGCGTACTTCACCCCTCTACCATTTCCACAGGGCGTCCTCTCTCTTTTCCTCAATCCGGTCCGCTGTGCCGTCCAAGCCCATCTGTCACTTGCTCGTGTCCGTTTGCTCTGCCGGTTTGCTCTGCCGGTTTGCTCTGCCTTCTCTCCACTCTCCACCTGTATATATGGCAGCTTGTGTGGCCAGGAAAACCCACAGCTCACCCCAGGTGCGCCAATCACCCCAGGTGGAAACATTTACACTAATCACCAGGTGAGGGACGGAATTGGATGGGTGCATTCATACAGAGTGAAGGGAAGGAGAGATGACCCACACCCACACACGTCACCCCGTGACACAATACTCCTCCAAACTCAAAACAACTCCAAATATGAAGCCACAGCAAACCAAACTTATTTAAGCCAAAAATAACTAGTTGTCCCAAGCACATACAGCAGCGCCACAATGAGTTCCAATGACGTGTGTCAACTTGTAGATTTATAGAGAGGTACTTAGCTCAGAGAGGAGTGAAGCGTACTTCATCCCTCTACCATTTCTACAGGGCGTCCTCTCTCTTTTCCTCAATCCGGTCCGCTGTGCCGTCCAAGCCCATCTGTCACTTGCTCGTGTCCGTTTGCTCTGCCGGTGTGCTCTGCCGGTTTGCTCTCCCTTCTCTCCATCTCCACCTGTATATATGGCAGCTTGTGTGGCCAGGAAAACCCACAGCTCACCCCAGGTGCGCCAATCACCCCAGGTGGAAACATTCACACTAATCACCAGGTGAGGGAGGGAATTGGATGGGTGCATTCATACAGAGTGCAGTGAAGGAGAGATGACCCACACCCACACACAGTCACCCCGTGACATTGACACCAGAGAGGCTAAGACCGCATTGACTCAGTGCGGTATTCAGCCTCTCTGGTGTCAAGTCTGATTTTGGAAAAAAATAATAATAATCCAAAATCAGACAGAGTGTTGACACCAGAGAGGCTAAGACCGCATTGACTCAGTGCGGTATTCAGCCTCTCTGGTGTCAAGTCTGATTTTGGAAAAAAAAAAAAATCCAAAATCAGACAGAGTGTTGACACCAGAGAGGCTAAGACCGCATTGACTCAGTGCGGTATTCAGCCTCTCTGGTGTCAAGTCTGATTTTGGAAAAAAAAAAAAAAATCCCAAATCAGACAGAGTGTTGACACCAGAGAGGCTAAGACCGCATTGACTCAGTGCGGTATTCAGCCTCTCTGGTGTCAAGAGACACCAGAGACACCACAATGAGTTCCAATGACGTGTGTCAACCGTGTCAACTTGTAGATTTATAGAGAGGTACTTAGCTCAGAGAGGAGTGAAGCGTACTTCACCCCTCTACCATTTCCACAGGGCGTCCTCTCTCTTTTCCTCAATCCGGTCCGCCGTGCTGTCCCACGCACCGCCTCGTCACCAGCTCTCGTACCACTCATGGCCCTGGCTGTCCTGTCTCCGTCCCGTCCAAGCCCATCTGTCACTTGCTCGTGCCGGTTTGCTCTGCCGGTTTGCTCTGCCTTCTCTCCACTCTCCACCTGTATATATGGCAGCTTGTGTGGCCAGGAAAACCCACAGCTCACCCCAGGTGCGCCAATCACCCCAGGTGGAAACATTTACACTAATCACCAGGTGAGGGACGGAATTGGATGGGTGCATTCATACAGAGTGAAGGGAAGGAGAGATGACCCACACCCACACACGTCACCCCGTGACACAATACTCCTCCAAACTCAAAACAACTCCAAATATGAAGCCACAGCAAACCAAACTTATTTAAGCCAAAAATAACTAGTTGTCCCAAGCACATACAGCAGCGCCACAATGAGTTCCAATGACGTGTGTCAACTTGTAGATTTATAGAGAGGTACTTAGCTCAGAGAGGAGTGAAGCGTACTTCACCCCTCTACCATTTCCACAGGGCGTCCTCTCTCTTTTCCTCAATCCGGTCCGCTGTGCCGTCCAAGCCCATCTGTCACTTGCTCGTGTCCGTTTGCTCTGCCGGTTTGCTCTGCCGGTTTGCTCTGCCTTCTCTCCACTCTCCACCTGTATATATGGCAGCTTGTGTGGCCAGGAAAACCCACAGCTCACCCCAGGTGCGCCAATCACCCCAGGTGGAAACATTTACACTAATCACCAGGTGAGGGACGGAATTGGATGGGTGCATTCATACAGAGTGAAGGGAAGGAGAGATGACCCACACCCACACACGTCACCCCGTGACACAATACTCCTCCAAACTCAAAACAACTCCAAATATGAAGCCACAGCAAACCAAACTTATTTAAGCCAAAAATAACTAGTTGTCCCAAGCACATACAGCAGCGCCACAATGAGTTCCAATGACGTGTGTCAACTTGTAGATTTATAGAGAGGTACTTAGCTCAGAGAGGAGTGAAGCGTACTTCACCCCTCTACCATTTCCACAGGGCGTCCTCTCTCTTTTCCTCAATCCGGTCCGCTGTGCCGTCCAAGCCCATCTGTCACTTGCTCGTGTCCGTTTGCTCTGCCGGTGTGCTCTGCCGGTTTGCTCTCTCTTCTCTCCACTCTCCACCTGTATATATGGCAGCTTGTGTGGCCAGGAAAACCCACAGCTCACCCCAGGTGCGCCAATCACCCCAGGTGGAAACATTCACACTAATCACCAGGTGAGGGAGGGAATTGGATGGGTGCATTCATACAGAGTGCAGTGAAGGAGAGATGACCCACACCCACACACAGTCACCCCGTGACATTGACACCAGAGAGGCTAAGACCGCATTGACTCAGTGCGGTATTCAGCCTCTCTGGTGTCAAGTCTGATTTTGGAAAAAAATAATAATAATCCAAAATCAGACAGAGTGTTGACACCAGAGAGGCTAAGACCGCATTGACTCAGTGCGGTATTCAGCCTCTCTGGTGTCAAGAGACACCAGAGACACCACAATGAGTTCCAATGACGTGTGTCAACCGTGTCAACTTGTAGATTTATAGAGAGGTACTTAGCTCATTTCCACCATTTCCACAGGGCGTCCTCTCTCTTTTCCTCAATCCGGTCCGCCGTGCTGTCCCACGCACCGCCTCGTCACCAGCTCTCGTACCACTCATGGCCCTGGCTGTCCTGTCTCCGTCCCGTCCAAGCCCATCTGTCACTTGCTCGTGCCGGTTTGCTCTGCCGGTTTGCTCTGCCTTCTCTCCACTCTCCACCTGTATATATGGCAGCTTGTGTGGCCAGGAAAACCCACAGCTCACCCCAGGTGCGCCAATCACCCCAGGTGGAAACATTTACACTAATCACCAGGTGAGGGACGGAATTGGATGGGTGCATTCATACAGAGTGAAGGGAAGGAGAGATGACCCACACCCGTCACCCCGTGACACAATACTCCTCCAAACTCAAAACAACTCCAAATATGAAGCCACAGCAAACCAAACTTATTTAAGCCAAAAATAACTAGTTGTCCCAAGCACATACAGCAGCGGCACAATGAGTTGACCCACACCCACACACAATAATGACACAATACTCCTCCAAACTCAAAACAACTCCAAATATGAAGCCACAGCAAACCAAACTTATTTAAGCCAAAAATAACTAGTTGTCCCAAGCACATACAGCAGCGCCACAATGAGTTCCAATGACGTGTGTCAACTTGTAGATTTATAGAGAGGTACTTAGCTCAGAGAGGAGTGAAGCGTACTTCACCCCTCTACCATTTCCACAGGGCGTCCTCTCTCTTTTCCTCAATCCGGTCCGCTGTGCCGTCCAAGCCCATCTGTCACTTGCTCGTGTCCGTTTGCTCTGCCGGTGTGCTCTGCCGGTTTGCTCTCCCTTCTCTCCACTCTCCACCTGTATATATGGCAGCTTGTGTGGCCAGGAAAACCCACAGCTCACCCCAGGTGCGCCAATCACCCCAGGTGGAAACATTCACACTAATCACCAGGTGAGGGAGGGAATTGGATGGGTGCATTCATACAGAGTGCAGTGAAGGAGAGATGACCCACACCCACACACAGTCACCCCGTGACATTGACACCAGAGAGGCTAAGACCGCATTGACTCAGTGCGGTATTCAGCCTCTCTGGTGTCAAGTCTGATTTTGGAAAAAAATAATAATAATCCAAAATCAGACAGAGTGTTGACACCAGAGAGGCTAAGACCGCATTGACTCAGTGCGGTATTCAGCCTCTCTGGTGTCAAGTCTGATTTTGGAAAAAAATAATAATAATCCAAAATCAGACAGAGTGTTGACACCAGAGAGGCTAAGACCGCATTGACTCAGTGCGGTATTCAGCCTCTCTGGTGTCAAGTCTGATTTTGGAAAAAAAAAAAAAAAAATCCCAAATCAGACAGAGTGTTGACACCAGAGAGGCTAAGACCGCATTGACTCAGTGCGGTATTCAGCCTCTCTGGTGTCAAGAGACACCAGAGACACCACAATGAGTTCCAATGACGTGTGTCAACCGTGTCAACTTGTAGATTTATAGAGAGGTACTTAGCTCAGAGAGGAGTGAAGCGTACTTCACCCCTCTACCATTTCCACAGGGCGTCCTCTCTCTTTTCCTCAATCCGGTCCGCCGTGCTGTCCCACGCACCGCCTCGTCACCAGCTCTCGTACCACTCATGGCCCTGGCTGTCCTGTCTCCGTCCCGTCCAAGCCCATCTGTCACTTGCTCGTGCCGGTTTGCTCTGCCGGTTTGCTCTGCCTTCTCTCCACTCTCCACCTGTATATATGGCAGCTTGTGTGGCCAGGAAAACCCACAGCTCACCCCAGGTGCGCCAATCACCCCAGGTGGAAACATTTACACTAATCACCAGGTGAGGGACGGAATTGGATGGGTGCATTCATACAGAGTGAAGGGAAGGAGAGATGACCCACACCCACACACGTCACCCCGTGACACAATACTCCTCCAAACTCAAAACAACTCCAAATATGAAGCCACAGCAAACCAAACTTATTTAAGCCAAAAATAACTAGTTGTCCCAAGCACATACAGCAGCGCCACAATGAGTTCCAATGACGTGTGTCAACTTGTAGATTTATAGAGAGGTACTTAGCTCAGAGAGGAGTGAAGCGTACTTCACCCCTCTACCATTTCCACAGGGCGTCCTCTCTCTTTTCCTCAATCCGGTCCGCTGTGCCGTCCAAGCCCATCTGTCACTTGCTCGTGTCCGTTTGCTCTGCCGGTTTGCTCTGCCGGTTTGCTCTGCCTTCTCTCCACTCTCCACCTGTATATATGGCAGCTTGTGTGGCCAGGAAAACCCACAGCTCACCCCAGGTGCGCCAATCACCCCAGGTGGAAACATTTACACTAATCACCAGGTGAGGGACGGAATTGGATGGGTGCATTCATACAGAGTGAAGGGAAGGAGAGATGACCCACACCCACACACGTCACCCCGTGACACAATACTCCTCCAAACTCAAAACAACTCCAAATATGAAGCCACAGCAAACCAAACTTATTTAAGCCAAAAATAACTAGTTGTCCCAAGCACATACAGCAGCGCCACAATGAGTTCCAATGACGTGTGTCAACTTGTAGATTTATAGAGAGGTACTTAGCTCAGAGAGGAGTGAAGCGTACTTCACCCCTCTACCATTTCTACAGGGCGTCCTCTCTCTTTTCCTCAATCCGGTCCGCTGTGCCGTCCAAGCCCATCTGTCACTTGCTCGTGTCCGTTTGCTCTGCCGGTGTGCTCTGCCGGTTTGCTCTCCCTTCTCTCCATCTCCACCTGTATATATGGCAGCTTGTGTGGCCAGGAAAACCCACAGCTCACCCCAGGTGCGCCAATCACCCCAGGTGGAAACATTCACACTAATCACCAGGTGAGGGAGGGAATTGGATGGGTGCATTCATACAGAGTGCAGTGAAGGAGAGATGACCCACACCCACACACAGTCACCCCGTGACATTGACACCAGAGAGGCTAAGACCGCATTGACTCAGTGCGGTATTCAGCCTCTCTGGTGTCAAGTCTGATTTTGGAAAAAAATAATAATAATCCAAAATCAGACAGAGTGTTGACACCAGAGAGGCTAAGACCGCATTGACTCAGTGCGGTATTCAGCCTCTCTGGTGTCAAGTCTGATTTTGGAAAAAAAAAAAAATCCAAAATCAGACAGAGTGTTGACACCAGAGAGGCTAAGACCGCATTGACTCAGTGCGGTATTCAGCCTCTCTGGTGTCAAGTCTGATTTTGGAAAAAAAAAAAAAAATCCCAAATCAGACAGAGTGTTGACACCAGAGAGGCTAAGACCGCATTGACTCAGTGCGGTATTCAGCCTCTCTGGTGTCAAGAGACACCAGAGACACCACAATGAGTTCCAATGACGTGTGTCAACCGTGTCAACTTGTAGATTTATAGAGAGGTACTTAGCTCAGAGAGGAGTGAAGCGTACTTCACCCCTCTACCATTTCCACAGGGCGTCCTCTCTCTTTTCCTCAATCCGGTCCGCCGTGCTGTCCCACGCACCGCCTCGTCACCAGCTCTCGTACCACTCATGGCCCTGGCTGTCCTGTCTCCGTCCCGTCCAAGCCCATCTGTCACTTGCTCGTGCCGGTTTGCTCTGCCGGTTTGCTCTGCCTTCTCTCCACTCTCCACCTGTATATATGGCAGCTTGTGTGGCCAGGAAAACCCACAGCTCACCCCAGGTGCGCCAATCACCCCAGGTGGAAACATTTACACTAATCACCAGGTGAGGGACGGAATTGGATGGGTGCATTCATACAGAGTGAAGGGAAGGAGAGATGACCCACACCCACACACGTCACCCCGTGACACAATACTCCTCCAAACTCAAAACAACTCCAAATATGAAGCCACAGCAAACCAAACTTATTTAAGCCAAAAATAACTAGTTGTCCCAAGCACATACAGCAGCGCCACAATGAGTTCCAATGACGTGTGTCAACTTGTAGATTTATAGAGAGGTACTTAGCTCAGAGAGGAGTGAAGCGTACTTCACCCCTCTACCATTTCCACAGGGCGTCCTCTCTCTTTTCCTCAATCCGGTCCGCTGTGCCGTCCAAGCCCATCTGTCACTTGCTCGTGTCCGTTTGCTCTGCCGGTTTGCTCTGCCGGTTTGCTCTGCCTTCTCTCCACTCTCCACCTGTATATATGGCAGCTTGTGTGGCCAGGAAAACCCACAGCTCACCCCAGGTGCGCCAATCACCCCAGGTGGAAACATTTACACTAATCACCAGGTGAGGGACGGAATTGGATGGGTGCATTCATACAGAGTGAAGGGAAGGAGAGATGACCCACACCCACACACGTCACCCCGTGACACAATACTCCTCCAAACTCAAAACAACTCCAAATATGAAGCCACAGCAAACCAAACTTATTTAAGCCAAAAATAACTAGTTGTCCCAAGCACATACAGCAGCGCCACAATGAGTTCCAATGACGTGTGTCAACTTGTAGATTTATAGAGAGGTACTTAGCTCAGAGAGGAGTGAAGCGTACTTCACCCCTCTACCATTTCCACAGGGCGTCCTCTCTCTTTTCCTCAATCCGGTCCGCTGTGCCGTCCAAGCCCATCTGTCACTTGCTCGTGTCCGTTTGCTCTGCCGGTGTGCTCTGCCGGTTTGCTCTCTCTTCTCTCCACTCTCCACCTGTATATATGGCAGCTTGTGTGGCCAGGAAAACCCACAGCTCACCCCAGGTGCGCCAATCACCCCAGGTGGAAACATTCACACTAATCACCAGGTGAGGGAGGGAATTGGATGGGTGCATTCATACAGAGTGCAGTGAAGGAGAGATGACCCACACCCACACACAGTCACCCCGTGACATTGACACCAGAGAGGCTAAGACCGCATTGACTCAGTGCGGTATTCAGCCTCTCTGGTGTCAAGTCTGATTTTGGAAAAAAATAATAATAATCCAAAATCAGACAGAGTGTTGACACCAGAGAGGCTAAGACCGCATTGACTCAGTGCGGTATTCAGCCTCTCTGGTGTCAAGTCTGATTTTGGAAAAAAAAAAAAAAAAATCCCAAATCAGACAGAGTGTTGACACCAGAGAGGCTAAGACCGCATTGACTCAGTGCGGTATTCAGCCTCTCTGGTGTCAAGAGACACCAGAGACACCACAATGAGTTCCAATGACGTGTGTCAACCGTGTCAACTTGTAGATTTATAGAGAGGTACTTAGCTCAGAGAGGAGTGAAGCGTACTTCACCCCTCTACCATTTCCACAGGGCGTCCTCTCTCTTTTCCTCAATCCGGTCCGCCGTGCTGTCCCACGCACCGCCTCGTCACCAGCTCTCGTACCACTCATGGCCCTGGCTGTCCTGTCTCCGTCCCGTCCAAGCCCATCTGTCACTTGCTCGTGCCGGTTTGCTCTGCCGGTTTGCTCTGCCTTCTCTCCACTCTCCACCTGTATATATGGCAGCTTGTGTGGCCAGGAAAACCCACAGCTCACCCCAGGTGCGCCAATCACCCCAGGTGGAAACATTTACACTAATCACCAGGTGAGGGACGGAATTGGATGGGTGCATTCATACAGAGTGAAGGGAAGGAGAGATGACCCACACCCGTCACCCCGTGACACAATACTCCTCCAAACTCAAAACAACTCCAAATATGAAGCCACAGCAAACCAAACTTATTTAAGCCAAAAATAACTAGTTGTCCCAAGCACATACAGCAGCGCCACAATGAGTTGACCCACACCCACACACAATAATGACACAATACTCCTCCAAACTCAAAACAACTCCAAATATGAAGCCACAGCAAACCAAACTTATTTAAGCCAAAAATAACTAGTTGTCCCAAGCACATACAGCAGCGCCACAATGAGTTCCAATGACGTGTGTCAACTTGTAGATTTATAGAGAGGTACTTAGCTCAGAGAGGAGTGAAGCGTACTTCACCCCTCTACCATTTCCACAGGGCGTCCTCTCTCTTTTCCTCAATCCGGTCCGCTGTGCCGTCCAAGCCCATCTGTCACTTGCTCGTGTCCGTTTGCTCTGCCGGTTTGCTCTGCCGGTTTGCTCTGCCTTCTCTCCACTCTCCACCTGTATATATGGCAGCTTGTGTGGCCAGGAAAACCCACAGCTCACCCCAGGTGCGCCAATCACCCCAGGTGGAAACATTTACACTAATCACCAGGTGAGGGACGGAATTGGATGGGTGCATTCATACAGAGTGAAGGGAAGGAGAGATGACCCACACCCACACACGTCACCCCGTGACACAATACTCCTCCAAACTCAAAACAACTCCAAATATGAAGCCACAGCAAACCAAACTTATTTAAGCCAAAAATAACTAGTTGTCCCAAGCACATACAGCAGCGCCACAATGAGTTCCAATGACGTGTGTCAACTTGTAGATTTATAGAGAGGTACTTAGCTCAGAGAGGAGTGAAGCGTACTTCACCCCTCTACCATTTCTACAGGGCGTCCTCTCTCTTTTCCTCAATCCGGTCCGCTGTGCCGTCCAAGCCCATCTGTCACTTGCTCGTGTCCGTTTGCTCTGCCGGTGTGCTCTGCCGGTTTGCTCTCCCTTCTCTCCATCTCCACCTGTATATATGGCAGCTTGTGTGGCCAGGAAAACCCACAGCTCACCCCAGGTGCGCCAATCACCCCAGGTGGAAACATTCACACTAATCACCAGGTGAGGGAGGGAATTGGATGGGTGCATTCATACAGAGTGCAGTGAAGGAGAGATGACCCACACCCACACACAGTCACCCCGTGACATTGACACCAGAGAGGCTAAGACCGCATTGACTCAGTGCGGTATTCAGCCTCTCTGGTGTCAAGTCTGATTTTGGAAAAAAATAATAATAATCCAAAATCAGACAGAGTGTTGACACCAGAGAGGCTAAGACCGCATTGACTCAGTGCGGTATTCAGCCTCTCTGGTGTCAAGTCTGATTTTGGAAAAAAAAAAAAATCCAAAATCAGACAGAGTGTTGACACCAGAGAGGCTAAGACCGCATTGACTCAGTGCGGTATTCAGCCTCTCTGGTGTCAAGTCTGATTTTGGAAAAAAAAAAAAAAATCCCAAATCAGACAGAGTGTTGACACCAGAGAGGCTAAGACCGCATTGACTCAGTGCGGTATTCAGCCTCTCTGGTGTCAAGAGACACCAGAGACACCACAATGAGTTCCAATGACGTGTGTCAACCGTGTCAACTTGTAGATTTATAGAGAGGTACTTAGCTCAGAGAGGAGTGAAGCGTACTTCACCCCTCTACCATTTCCACAGGGCGTCCTCTCTCTTTTCCTCAATCCGGTCCGCCGTGCTGTCCCACGCACCGCCTCGTCACCAGCTCTCGTACCACTCATGGCCCTGGCTGTCCTGTCTCCGTCCCGTCCAAGCCCATCTGTCACTTGCTCGTGCCGGTTTGCTCTGCCGGTTTGCTCTGCCTTCTCTCCACTCTCCACCTGTATATATGGCAGCTTGTGTGGCCAGGAAAACCCACAGCTCACCCCAGGTGCGCCAATCACCCCAGGTGGAAACATTTACACTAATCACCAGGTGAGGGACGGAATTGGATGGGTGCATTCATACAGAGTGAAGGGAAGGAGAGATGACCCACACCCACACACGTCACCCCGTGACACAATACTCCTCCAAACTCAAAACAACTCCAAATATGAAGCCACAGCAAACCAAACTTATTTAAGCCAAAAATAACTAGTTGTCCCAAGCACATACAGCAGCGCCACAATGAGTTCCAATGACGTGTGTCAACTTGTAGATTTATAGAGAGGTACTTAGCTCAGAGAGGAGTGAAGCGTACTTCACCCCTCTACCATTTCCACAGGGCGTCCTCTCTCTTTTCCTCAATCCGGTCCGCTGTGCCGTCCAAGCCCATCTGTCACTTGCTCGTGTCCGTTTGCTCTGCCGGTTTGCTCTGCCGGTTTGCTCTGCCTTCTCTCCACTCTCCACCTGTATATATGGCAGCTTGTGTGGCCAGGAAAACCCACAGCTCACCCCAGGTGCGCCAATCACCCCAGGTGGAAACATTTACACTAATCACCAGGTGAGGGACGGAATTGGATGGGTGCATTCATACAGAGTGAAGGGAAGGAGAGATGACCCACACCCACACACGTCACCCCGTGACACAATACTCCTCCAAACTCAAAACAACTCCAAATATGAAGCCACAGCAAACCAAACTTATTTAAGCCAAAAATAACTAGTTGTCCCAAGCACATACAGCAGCGCCACAATGAGTTCCAATGACGTGTGTCAACTTGTAGATTTATAGAGAGGTACTTAGCTCAGAGAGGAGTGAAGCGTACTTCACCCCTCTACCATTTCCACAGGGCGTCCTCTCTCTTTTCCTCAATCCGGTCCGCTGTGCCGTCCAAGCCCATCTGTCACTTGCTCGTGTCCGTTTGCTCTGCCGGTGTGCTCTGCCGGTTTGCTCTCTCTTCTCTCCACTCTCCACCTGTATATATGGCAGCTTGTGTGGCCAGGAAAACCCACAGCTCACCCCAGGTGCGCCAATCACCCCAGGTGGAAACATTCACACTAATCACCAGGTGAGGGAGGGAATTGGATGGGTGCATTCATACAGAGTGCAGTGAAGGAGAGATGACCCACACCCACACACAGTCACCCCGTGACATTGACACCAGAGAGGCTAAGACCGCATTGACTCAGTGCGGTATTCAGCCTCTCTGGTGTCAAGTCTGATTTTGGAAAAAAATAATAATAATCCAAAATCAGACAGAGTGTTGACACCAGAGAGGCTAAGACCGCATTGACTCAGTGCGGTATTCAGCCTCTCTGGTGTCAAGTCTGATTTTGGAAAAAAATAATAATAATCCCAAATCAGACAGAGTGTTGACACCAGAGAGGCTAAGACCGCATTGACTCAGTGCGGTATTCAGCCTCTCTGGTGTCAAGAGACACCAGAGACACCACAATGAGTTCCAATGACGTGTGTCAACCGTGTCAACTTGTAGATTTATAGAGAGGTACTTAGCTCAGAGAGGAGTGAAGCGTACTTCACCCCTCTACCATTTCCACAGGGCGTCCTCTCTCTTTTCCTCAATCCGGTCCGCCGTGCTGTCCCACGCACCGCCTCGTCACCAGCTCTCGTACCACTCATGGCCCTGGCTGTCCTGTCTCCGTCCCGTCCAAGCCCATCTGTCACTTGCTCGTGCCGGTTTGCTCTGCCGGTTTGCTCTGCCTTCTCTCCACTCTCCACCTGTATATATGGCAGCTTGTGTGGCCAGGAAAACCCACAGCTCACCCCAGGTGCGCCAATCACCCCAGGTGGAAACATTTACACTAATCACCAGGTGAGGGACGGAATTGGATGGGTGCATTCATACAGAGTGAAGGGAAGGAGAGATGACCCACACCCGTCACCCCGTGACACAATACTCCTCCAAACTCAAAACAACTCCAAATATGAAGCCACAGCAAACCAAACTTATTTAAGCCAAAAATAACTAGTTGTCCCAAGCACATACAGCAGCGCCACAATGAGTTGACCCACACCCACACACAATAATGACACAATACTCCTCCAAACTCAAAACAACTCCAAATATGAAGCCACAGCAAACCAAACTTATTTAAGCCAAAAATAACTAGTTGTCCCAAGCACATACAGCAGCGCCACAATGAGTTCCAATGACGTGTGTCAACTTGTAGATTTATAGAGAGGTACTTAGCTCAGAGAGGAGTGAAGCGTACTTCACCCCTCTACCATTTCCACAGGGCGTCCTCTCTCTTTTCCTCAATCCGGTCCGCTGTGCCGTCCAAGCCCATCTGTCACTTGCTCGTGTCCGTTTGCTCTGCCGGTGTGCTCTGCCGGTTTGCTCTCCCTTCTCTCCACTCTCCACCTGTATATATGGCAGCTTGTGTGGCCAGGAAAACCCACAGCTCACCCCAGGTGCGCCAATCACCCCAGGTGGAAACATTCACACTAATCACCAGGTGAGGGAGGGAATTGGATGGGTGCATTCATACAGAGTGCAGTGAAGGAGAGATGACCCACACCCACACACAGTCACCCCGTGACATTGACACCAGAGAGGCTAAGACCGCATTGACTCAGTGCGGTATTCAGCCTCTCTGGTGTCAAGTCTGATTTTGGAAAAAAATAATAATAATCCAAAATCAGACAGAGTGTTGACACCAGAGAGGCTAAGACCGCATTGACTCAGTGCGGTATTCAGCCTCTCTGGTGTCAAGTCTGATTTTGGAAAAAAATAATAATAATCCAAAATCAGACAGAGTGTTGACACCAGAGAGGCTAAGACCGCATTGACTCAGTGCGGTATTCAGCCTCTCTGGTGTCAAGTCTGATTTTGGAAAAAAAAAAAAAAAAATCCCAAATCAGACAGAGTGTTGACACCAGAGAGGCTAAGACCGCATTGACTCAGTGCGGTATTCAGCCTCTCTGGTGTCAAGAGACACCAGAGACACCACAATGAGTTCCAATGACGTGTGTCAACCGTGTCAACTTGTAGATTTATAGAGAGGTACTTAGCTCAGAGAGGAGTGAAGCGTACTTCACCCCTCTACCATTTCCACAGGGCGTCCTCTCTCTTTTCCTCAATCCGGTCCGCCGTGCTGTCCCACGCACCGCCTCGTCACCAGCTCTCGTACCACTCATGGCCCTGGCTGTCCTGTCTCCGTCCCGTCCAAGCCCATCTGTCACTTGCTCGTGCCGGTTTGCTCTGCCGGTTTGCTCTGCCTTCTCTCCACTCTCCACCTGTATATATGGCAGCTTGTGTGGCCAGGAAAACCCACAGCTCACCCCAGGTGCGCCAATCACCCCAGGTGGAAACATTTACACTAATCACCAGGTGAGGGACGGAATTGGATGGGTGCATTCATACAGAGTGAAGGGAAGGAGAGATGACCCACACCCACACACGTCACCCCGTGACACAATACTCCTCCAAACTCAAAACAACTCCAAATATGAAGCCACAGCAAACCAAACTTATTTAAGCCAAAAATAACTAGTTGTCCCAAGCACATACAGCAGCGCCACAATGAGTTCCAATGACGTGTGTCAACTTGTAGATTTATAGAGAGGTACTTAGCTCAGAGAGGAGTGAAGCGTACTTCACCCCTCTACCATTTCCACAGGGCGTCCTCTCTCTTTTCCTCAATCCGGTCCGCTGTGCCGTCCAAGCCCATCTGTCACTTGCTCGTGTCCGTTTGCTCTGCCGGTGTGCTCTGCCGGTTTGCTCTCTCTTCTCTCCACTCTCCACCTGTATATATGGCAGCTTGTGTGGCCAGGAAAACCCACAGCTCACCCCAGGTGCGCCAATCACCCCAGGTGGAAACATTCACACTAATCACCAGGTGAGGGAGGGAATTGGATGGGTGCATTCATACAGAGTGCAGTGAAGGAGAGATGACCCACACCCACACACAGTCACCCCGTGACATTGACACCAGAGAGGCTAAGACCGCATTGACTCAGTGCGGTATTCAGCCTCTCTGGTGTCAAGTCTGATTTTGGAAAAAAATAATAATAATCCAAAATCAGACAGAGTGTTGACACCAGAGAGGCTAAGACCGCATTGACTCAGTGCGGTATTCAGCCTCTCTGGTGTCAAGAGACACCAGAGACACCACAATGAGTTCCAATGACGTGTGTCAACCGTGTCAACTTGTAGATTTATAGAGAGGTACTTAGCTCATTTCCACCATTTCCACAGGGCGTCCTCTCTCTTTTCCTCAATCCGGTCCGCCGTGCTGTCCCACGCACCGCCTCGTCACCAGCTCTCGTACCACTCATGGCCCTGGCTGTCCTGTCTCCGTCCCGTCCAAGCCCATCTGTCACTTGCTCGTGCCGGTTTGCTCTGCCGGTTTGCTCTGCCTTCTCTCCACTCTCCACCTGTATATATGGCAGCTTGTGTGGCCAGGAAAACCCACAGCTCACCCCAGGTGCGCCAATCACCCCAGGTGGAAACATTTACACTAATCACCAGGTGAGGGACGGAATTGGATGGGTGCATTCATACAGAGTGAAGGGAAGGAGAGATGACCCACACCCGTCACCCCGTGACACAATACTCCTCCAAACTCAAAACAACTCCAAATATGAAGCCACAGCAAACCAAACTTATTTAAGCCAAAAATAACTAGTTGTCCCAAGCACATACAGCAGCGGCACAATGAGTTGACCCACACCCACACACAATAATGACACAATACTCCTCCAAACTCAAAACAACTCCAAATATGAAGCCACAGCAAACCAAACTTATTTAAGCCAAAAATAACTAGTTGTCCCAAGCACATACAGCAGCGCCACAATGAGTTCCAATGACGTGTGTCAACTTGTAGATTTATAGAGAGGTACTTAGCTCAGAGAGGAGTGAAGCGTACTTCACCCCTCTACCATTTCCACAGGGCGTCCTCTCTCTTTTCCTCAATCCGGTCCGCTGTGCCGTCCAAGCCCATCTGTCACTTGCTCGTGTCCGTTTGCTCTGCCGGTGTGCTCTGCCGGTTTGCTCTCCCTTCTCTCCACTCTCCACCTGTATATATGGCAGCTTGTGTGGCCAGGAAAACCCACAGCTCACCCCAGGTGCGCCAATCACCCCAGGTGGAAACATTCACACTAATCACCAGGTGAGGGAGGGAATTGGATGGGTGCATTCATACAGAGTGCAGTGAAGGAGAGATGACCCACACCCACACACAGTCACCCCGTGACATTGACACCAGAGAGGCTAAGACCGCATTGACTCAGTGCGGTATTCAGCCTCTCTGGTGTCAAGTCTGATTTTGGAAAAAAATAATAATAATCCAAAATCAGACAGAGTGTTGACACCAGAGAGGCTAAGACCGCATTGACTCAGTGCGGTATTCAGCCTCTCTGGTGTCAAGTCTGATTTTGGAAAAAAATAATAATAATCCAAAATCAGACAGAGTGTTGACACCAGAGAGGCTAAGACCGCATTGACTCAGTGCGGTATTCAGCCTCTCTGGTGTCAAGTCTGATTTTGGAAAAAAAAAAAAAAAAATCCCAAATCAGACAGAGTGTTGACACCAGAGAGGCTAAGACCGCATTGACTCAGTGCGGTATTCAGCCTCTCTGGTGTCAAGAGACACCAGAGACACCACAATGAGTTCCAATGACGTGTGTCAACCGTGTCAACTTGTAGATTTATAGAGAGGTACTTAGCTCAGAGAGGAGTGAAGCGTACTTCACCCCTCTACCATTTCCACAGGGCGTCCTCTCTCTTTTCCTCAATCCGGTCCGCCGTGCTGTCCCACGCACCGCCTCGTCACCAGCTCTCGTACCACTCATGGCCCTGGCTGTCCTGTCTCCGTCCCGTCCAAGCCCATCTGTCACTTGCTCGTGCCGGTTTGCTCTGCCGGTTTGCTCTGCCTTCTCTCCACTCTCCACCTGTATATATGGCAGCTTGTGTGGCCAGGAAAACCCACAGCTCACCCCAGGTGCGCCAATCACCCCAGGTGGAAACATTTACACTAATCACCAGGTGAGGGACGGAATTGGATGGGTGCATTCATACAGAGTGAAGGGAAGGAGAGATGACCCACACCCACACACGTCACCCCGTGACACAATACTCCTCCAAACTCAAAACAACTCCAAATATGAAGCCACAGCAAACCAAACTTATTTAAGCCAAAAATAACTAGTTGTCCCAAGCACATACAGCAGCGCCACAATGAGTTCCAATGACGTGTGTCAACTTGTAGATTTATAGAGAGGTACTTAGCTCAGAGAGGAGTGAAGCGTACTTCACCCCTCTACCATTTCCACAGGGCGTCCTCTCTCTTTTCCTCAATCCGGTCCGCTGTGCCGTCCAAGCCCATCTGTCACTTGCTCGTGTCCGTTTGCTCTGCCGGTTTGCTCTGCCGGTTTGCTCTGCCTTCTCTCCACTCTCCACCTGTATATATGGCAGCTTGTGTGGCCAGGAAAACCCACAGCTCACCCCAGGTGCGCCAATCACCCCAGGTGGAAACATTTACACTAATCACCAGGTGAGGGACGGAATTGGATGGGTGCATTCATACAGAGTGAAGGGAAGGAGAGATGACCCACACCCACACACGTCACCCCGTGACACAATACTCCTCCAAACTCAAAACAACTCCAAATATGAAGCCACAGCAAACCAAACTTATTTAAGCCAAAAATAACTAGTTGTCCCAAGCACATACAGCAGCGCCACAATGAGTTCCAATGACGTGTGTCAACTTGTAGATTTATAGAGAGGTACTTAGCTCAGAGAGGAGTGAAGCGTACTTCACCCCTCTACCATTTCCACAGGGCGTCCTCTCTCTTTTCCTCAATCCGGTCCGCTGTGCCGTCCAAGCCCATCTGTCACTTGCTCGTGTCCGTTTGCTCTGCCGGTGTGCTCTGCCGGTTTGCTCTCTCTTCTCTCCACTCTCCACCTGTATATATGGCAGCTTGTGTGGCCAGGAAAACCCACAGCTCACCCCAGGTGCGCCAATCACCCCAGGTGGAAACATTCACACTAATCACCAGGTGAGGGAGGGAATTGGATGGGTGCATTCATACAGAGTGCAGTGAAGGAGAGATGACCCACACCCACACACAGTCACCCCGTGACATTGACACCAGAGAGGCTAAGACCGCATTGACTCAGTGCGGTATTCAGCCTCTCTGGTGTCAAGTCTGATTTTGGAAAAAAATAATAATAATCCAAAATCAGACAGAGTGTTGACACCAGAGAGGCTAAGACCGCATTGACTCAGTGCGGTATTCAGCCTCTCTGGTGTCAAGAGACACCAGAGACACCACAATGAGTTCCAATGACGTGTGTCAACCGTGTCAACTTGTAGATTTATAGAGAGGTACTTAGCTCATTTCCACCATTTCCACAGGGCGTCCTCTCTCTTTTCCTCAATCCGGTCCGCCGTGCTGTCCCACGCACCGCCTCGTCACCAGCTCTCGTACCACTCATGGCCCTGGCTGTCCTGTCTCCGTCCCGTCCAAGCCCATCTGTCACTTGCTCGTGCCGGTTTGCTCTGCCGGTTTGCTCTGCCTTCTCTCCACTCTCCACCTGTATATATGGCAGCTTGTGTGGCCAGGAAAACCCACAGCTCACCCCAGGTGCGCCAATCACCCCAGGTGGAAACATTTACACTAATCACCAGGTGAGGGACGGAATTGGATGGGTGCATTCATACAGAGTGAAGGGAAGGAGAGATGACCCACACCCGTCACCCCGTGACACAATACTCCTCCAAACTCAAAACAACTCCAAATATGAAGCCACAGCAAACCAAACTTATTTAAGCCAAAAATAACTAGTTGTCCCAAGCACATACAGCAGCGGCACAATGAGTTGACCCACACCCACACACAATAATGACACAATACTCCTCCAAACTCAAAACAACTCCAAATATGAAGCCACAGCAAACCAAACTTATTTAAGCCAAAAATAACTAGTTGTCCCAAGCACATACAGCAGCGCCACAATGAGTTCCAATGACGTGTGTCAACTTGTAGATTTATAGAGAGGTACTTAGCTCAGAGAGGAGTGAAGCGTACTTCACCCCTCTACCATTTCCACAGGGCGTCCTCTCTCTTTTCCTCAATCCGGTCCGCTGTGCCGTCCAAGCCCATCTGTCACTTGCTCGTGTCCGTTTGCTCTGCCGGTGTGCTCTGCCGGTTTGCTCTCCCTTCTCTCCACTCTCCACCTGTATATATGGCAGCTTGTGTGGCCAGGAAAACCCACAGCTCACCCCAGGTGCGCCAATCACCCCAGGTGGAAACATTCACACTAATCACCAGGTGAGGGAGGGAATTGGATGGGTGCATTCATACAGAGTGCAGTGAAGGAGAGATGACCCACACCCACACACAGTCACCCCGTGACATTGACACCAGAGAGGCTAAGACCGCATTGACTCAGTGCGGTATTCAGCCTCTCTGGTGTCAAGTCTGATTTTGGAAAAAAATAATAATAATCCAAAATCAGACAGAGTGTTGACACCAGAGAGGCTAAGACCGCATTGACTCAGTGCGGTATTCAGCCTCTCTGGTGTCAAGTCTGATTTTGGAAAAAAATAATAATAATCCAAAATCAGACAGAGTGTTGACACCAGAGAGGCTAAGACCGCATTGACTCAGTGCGGTATTCAGCCTCTCTGGTGTCAAGTCTGATTTTGGAAAAAAAAAAAAAAAAATCCCAAATCAGACAGAGTGTTGACACCAGAGAGGCTAAGACCGCATTGACTCAGTGCGGTATTCAGCCTCTCTGGTGTCAAGAGACACCAGAGACACCACAATGAGTTCCAATGACGTGTGTCAACCGTGTCAACTTGTAGATTTATAGAGAGGTACTTAGCTCAGAGAGGAGTGAAGCGTACTTCACCCCTCTACCATTTCCACAGGGCGTCCTCTCTCTTTTCCTCAATCCGGTCCGCCGTGCTGTCCCACGCACCGCCTCGTCACCAGCTCTCGTACCACTCATGGCCCTGGCTGTCCTGTCTCCGTCCCGTCCAAGCCCATCTGTCACTTGCTCGTGCCGGTTTGCTCTGCCGGTTTGCTCTGCCTTCTCTCCACTCTCCACCTGTATATATGGCAGCTTGTGTGGCCAGGAAAACCCACAGCTCACCCCAGGTGCGCCAATCACCCCAGGTGGAAACATTTACACTAATCACCAGGTGAGGGACGGAATTGGATGGGTGCATTCATACAGAGTGAAGGGAAGGAGAGATGACCCACACCCACACACGTCACCCCGTGACACAATACTCCTCCAAACTCAAAACAACTCCAAATATGAAGCCACAGCAAACCAAACTTATTTAAGCCAAAAATAACTAGTTGTCCCAAGCACATACAGCAGCGGCACAATGAGTTGACCCACACCCACACACAATAATGACACAATACTCCTCCAAACTCAAAACAACTCCAAATATGAAGCCACAGCAAACCAAACTTATTTAAGCCAAAAATAACTAGTTGTCCCAAGCACATACAGCAGCGCCACAATGAGTTCCAATGACGTGTGTCAACTTGTAGATTTATAGAGAGGTACTTAGCTCAGAGAGGAGTGAAGCGTACTTCACCCCTCTACCATTTCCACAGGGCGTCCTCTCTCTTTTCCTCAATCCGGTCCGCTGTGCCGTCCAAGCCCATCTGTCACTTGCTCGTGTCCGTTTGCTCTGCCGGTGTGCTCTGCCGGTTTGCTCTCCCTTCTCTCCACTCTCCACCTGTATATATGGCAGCTTGTGTGGCCAGGAAAACCCACAGCTCACCCCAGGTGCGCCAATCACCCCAGGTGGAAACATTCACACTAATCACCAGGTGAGGGAGGGAATTGGATGGGTGCATTCATACAGAGTGCAGTGAAGGAGAGATGACCCACACCCACACACAGTCACCCCGTGACATTGACACCAGAGAGGCTAAGACCGCATTGACTCAGTGCGGTATTCAGCCTCTCTGGTGTCAAGTCTGATTTTGGAAAAAAATAATAATAATCCAAAATCAGACAGAGTGTTGACACCAGAGAGGCTAAGACCGCATTGACTCAGTGCGGTATTCAGCCTCTCTGGTGTCAAGTCTGATTTTGGAAAAAAATAATAATAATCCAAAATCAGACAGAGTGTTGACACCAGAGAGGCTAAGACCGCATTGACTCAGTGCGGTATTCAGCCTCTCTGGTGTCAAGTCTGATTTTGGAAAAAAAAAAAAAAAAATCCCAAATCAGACAGAGTGTTGACACCAGAGAGGCTAAGACCGCATTGACTCAGTGCGGTATTCAGCCTCTCTGGTGTCAAGAGACACCAGAGACACCACAATGAGTTCCAATGACGTGTGTCAACCGTGTCAACTTGTAGATTTATAGAGAGGTACTTAGCTCAGAGAGGAGTGAAGCGTACTTCACCCCTCTACCATTTCCACAGGGCGTCCTCTCTCTTTTCCTCAATCCGGTCCGCCGTGCTGTCCCACGCACCGCCTCGTCACCAGCTCTCGTACCACTCATGGCCCTGGCTGTCCTGTCTCCGTCCCGTCCAAGCCCATCTGTCACTTGCTCGTGCCGGTTTGCTCTGCCGGTTTGCTCTGCCTTCTCTCCACTCTCCACCTGTATATATGGCAGCTTGTGTGGCCAGGAAAACCCACAGCTCACCCCAGGTGCGCCAATCACCCCAGGTGGAAACATTTACACTAATCACCAGGTGAGGGACGGAATTGGATGGGTGCATTCATACAGAGTGAAGGGAAGGAGAGATGACCCACACCCACACACGTCACCCCGTGACACAATACTCCTCCAAACTCAAAACAACTCCAAATATGAAGCCACAGCAAACCAAACTTATTTAAGCCAAAAATAACTAGTTGTCCCAAGCACATACAGCAGCGGCACAATGAGTTGACCCACACCCACACACAATAATGACACAATACTCCTCCAAACTCAAAACAACTCCAAATATGAAGCCACAGCAAACCAAACTTATTTAAGCCAAAAATAACTAGTTGTCCCAAGCACATACAGCAGCGCCACAATGAGTTCCAATGACGTGTGTCAACTTGTAGATTTATAGAGAGGTACTTAGCTCAGAGAGGAGTGAAGCGTACTTCACCCCTCTACCATTTCCACAGGGCGTCCTCTCTCTTTTCCTCAATCCGGTCCGCTGTGCCGTCCAAGCCCATCTGTCACTTGCTCGTGTCCGTTTGCTCTGCCGGTGTGCTCTGCCGGTTTGCTCTCCCTTCTCTCCACTCTCCACCTGTATATATGGCAGCTTGTGTGGCCAGGAAAACCCACAGCTCACCCCAGGTGCGCCAATCACCCCAGGTGGAAACATTCACACTAATCACCAGGTGAGGGAGGGAATTGGATGGGTGCATTCATACAGAGTGCAGTGAAGGAGAGATGACCCACACCCACACACAGTCACCCCGTGACATTGACACCAGAGAGGCTAAGACCGCATTGACTCAGTGCGGTATTCAGCCTCTCTGGTGTCAAGTCTGATTTTGGAAAAAAATAATAATAATCCAAAATCAGACAGAGTGTTGACACCAGAGAGGCTAAGACCGCATTGACTCAGTGCGGTATTCAGCCTCTCTGGTGTCAAGTCTGATTTTGGAAAAAAATAATAATAATCCAAAATCAGACAGAGTGTTGACACCAGAGAGGCTAAGACCGCATTGACTCAGTGCGGTATTCAGCCTCTCTGGTGTCAAGTCTGATTTTGGAAAAAAAAAAAAAAAAATCCCAAATCAGACAGAGTGTTGACACCAGAGAGGCTAAGACCGCATTGACTCAGTGCGGTATTCAGCCTCTCTGGTGTCAAGAGACACCAGAGACACCACAATGAGTTCCAATGACGTGTGTCAACCGTGTCAACTTGTAGATTTATAGAGAGGTACTTAGCTCAGAGAGGAGTGAAGCGTACTTCACCCCTCTACCATTTCCACAGGGCGTCCTCTCTCTTTTCCTCAATCCGGTCCGCCGTGCTGTCCCACGCACCGCCTCGTCACCAGCTCTCGTACCACTCATGGCCCTGGCTGTCCTGTCTCCGTCCCGTCCAAGCCCATCTGTCACTTGCTCGTGCCGGTTTGCTCTGCCGGTTTGCTCTGCCTTCTCTCCACTCTCCACCTGTATATATGGCAGCTTGTGTGGCCAGGAAAACCCACAGCTCACCCCAGGTGCGCCAATCACCCCAGGTGGAAACATTTACACTAATCACCAGGTGAGGGACGGAATTGGATGGGTGCATTCATACAGAGTGAAGGGAAGGAGAGATGACCCACACCCACACACGTCACCCCGTGACACAATACTCCTCCAAACTCAAAACAACTCCAAATATGAAGCCACAGCAAACCAAACTTATTTAAGCCAAAAATAACTAGTTGTCCCAAGCACATACAGCAGCGCCACAATGAGTTCCAATGACGTGTGTCAACTTGTAGATTTATAGAGAGGTACTTAGCTCAGAGAGGAGTGAAGCGTACTTCACCCCTCTACCATTTCCACAGGGCGTCCTCTCTCTTTTCCTCAATCCGGTCCGCTGTGCCGTCCAAGCCCATCTGTCACTTGCTCGTGTCCGTTTGCTCTGCCGGTTTGCTCTGCCGGTTTGCTCTGCCTTCTCTCCACTCTCCACCTGTATATATGGCAGCTTGTGTGGCCAGGAAAACCCACAGCTCACCCCAGGTGCGCCAATCACCCCAGGTGGAAACATTTACACTAATCACCAGGTGAGGGACGGAATTGGATGGGTGCATTCATACAGAGTGAAGGGAAGGAGAGATGACCCACACCCACACACGTCACCCCGTGACACAATACTCCTCCAAACTCAAAACAACTCCAAATATGAAGCCACAGCAAACCAAACTTATTTAAGCCAAAAATAACTAGTTGTCCCAAGCACATACAGCAGCGCCACAATGAGTTCCAATGACGTGTGTCAACTTGTAGATTTATAGAGAGGTACTTAGCTCAGAGAGGAGTGAAGCGTACTTCACCCCTCTACCATTTCCACAGGGCGTCCTCTCTCTTTTCCTCAATCCGGTCCGCTGTGCCGTCCAAGCCCATCTGTCACTTGCTCGTGTCCGTTTGCTCTGCCGGTGTGCTCTGCCGGTTTGCTCTCCCTTCTCTCCATCTCCACCTGTATATATGGCAGCTTGTGTGGCCAGGAAAACCCACAGCTCACCCCAGGTGCGCCAATCACCCCAGGTGGAAACATTCACACTAATCACCAGGTGAGGGAGGGAATTGGATGGGTGCATTCATACAGAGTGCAGTGAAGGAGAGATGACCCACACCCACACACAGTCACCCCGTGACATTGACACCAGAGAGGCTAAGACCGCATTGACTCAGTGCGGTATTCAGCCTCTCTGGTGTCAAGTCTGATTTTGGAAAAAAATAATAATAATCCAAAATCAGACAGAGTGTTGACACCAGAGAGGCTAAGACCGCATTGACTCAGTGCGGTATTCAGCCTCTCTGGTGTCAAGTCTGATTTTGGAAAAAAAAAAAAATCCAAAATCAGACAGAGTGTTGACACCAGAGAGGCTAAGACCGCATTGACTCAGTGCGGTATTCAGCCTCTCTGGTGTCAAGTCTGATTTTGGAAAAAAAAAAAAAAATCCCAAATCAGACAGAGTGTTGACACCAGAGAGGCTAAGACCGCATTGACTCAGTGCGGTATTCAGCCTCTCTGGTGTCAAGAGACACCAGAGACACCACAATGAGTTCCAATGACGTGTGTCAACCGTGTCAACTTGTAGATTTATAGAGAGGTACTTAGCTCAGAGAGGAGTGAAGCGTACTTCACCCCTCTACCATTTCCACAGGGCGTCCTCTCTCTTTTCCTCAATCCGGTCCGCCGTGCTGTCCCACGCACCGCCTCGTCACCAGCTCTCGTACCACTCATGGCCCTGGCTGTCCTGTCTCCGTCCCGTCCAAGCCCATCTGTCACTTGCTCGTGCCGGTTTGCTCTGCCGGTTTGCTCTGCCTTCTCTCCACTCTCCACCTGTATATATGGCAGCTTGTGTGGCCAGGAAAACCCACAGCTCACCCCAGGTGCGCCAATCACCCCAGGTGGAAACATTTACACTAATCACCAGGTGAGGGACGGAATTGGATGGGTGCATTCATACAGAGTGAAGGGAAGGAGAGATGACCCACACCCACACACGTCACCCCGTGACACAATACTCCTCCAAACTCAAAACAACTCCAAATATGAAGCCACAGCAAACCAAACTTATTTAAGCCAAAAATAACTAGTTGTCCCAAGCACATACAGCAGCGCCACAATGAGTTCCAATGACGTGTGTCAACTTGTAGATTTATAGAGAGGTACTTAGCTCAGAGAGGAGTGAAGCGTACTTCACCCCTCTACCATTTCCACAGGGCGTCCTCTCTCTTTTCCTCAATCCGGTCCGCTGTGCCGTCCAAGCCCATCTGTCACTTGCTCGTGTCCGTTTGCTCTGCCGGTGTGCTCTGCCGGTTTGCTCTCCCTTCTCTCCATCTCCACCTGTATATATGGCAGCTTGTGTGGCCAGGAAAACCCACAGCTCACCCCAGGTGCGCCAATCACCCCAGGTGGAAACATTCACACTAATCACCAGGTGAGGGAGGGAATTGGATGGGTGCATTCATACAGAGTGCAGTGAAGGAGAGATGACCCACACCCACACACAGTCACCCCGTGACATTGACACCAGAGAGGCTAAGACCGCATTGACTCAGTGCGGTATTCAGCCTCTCTGGTGTCAAGTCTGATTTTGGAAAAAAATAATAATAATCCAAAATCAGACAGAGTGTTGACACCAGAGAGGCTAAGACCGCATTGACTCAGTGCGGTATTCAGCCTCTCTGGTGTCAAGTCTGATTTTGGAAAAAAAAAAAAATCCAAAATCAGACAGAGTGTTGACACCAGAGAGGCTAAGACCGCATTGACTCAGTGCGGTATTCAGCCTCTCTGGTGTCAAGTCTGATTTTGGAAAAAAAAAAAAAAATCCCAAATCAGACAGAGTGTTGACACCAGAGAGGCTAAGACCGCATTGACTCAGTGCGGTATTCAGCCTCTCTGGTGTCAAGAGACACCAGAGACACCACAATGAGTTCCAATGACGTGTGTCAACCGTGTCAACTTGTAGATTTATAGAGAGGTACTTAGCTCAGAGAGGAGTGAAGCGTACTTCACCCCTCTACCATTTCCACAGGGCGTCCTCTCTCTTTTCCTCAATCCGGTCCGCCGTGCTGTCCCACGCACCGCCTCGTCACCAGCTCTCGTACCACTCATGGCCCTGGCTGTCCTGTCTCCGTCCCGTCCAAGCCCATCTGTCACTTGCTCGTGCCGGTTTGCTCTGCCGGTTTGCTCTGCCTTCTCTCCACTCTCCACCTGTATATATGGCAGCTTGTGTGGCCAGGAAAACCCACAGCTCACCCCAGGTGCGCCAATCACCCCAGGTGGAAACATTTACACTAATCACCAGGTGAGGGACGGAATTGGATGGGTGCATTCATACAGAGTGAAGGGAAGGAGAGATGACCCACACCCACACACGTCACCCCGTGACACAATACTCCTCCAAACTCAAAACAACTCCAAATATGAAGCCACAGCAAACCAAACTTATTTAAGCCAAAAATAACTAGTTGTCCCAAGCACATACAGCAGCGCCACAATGAGTTCCAATGACGTGTGTCAACTTGTAGATTTATAGAGAGGTACTTAGCTCAGAGAGGAGTGAAGCGTACTTCACCCCTCTACCATTTCCACAGGGCGTCCTCTCTCTTTTCCTCAATCCGGTCTGCTGTGCCGTCCAAGCCCATCTGTCACTTGCTCGTGTCCGTTTGCTCTGCCGGTTTGCTCTGCCGGTTTGCTCTGCCTTCTCTCCACTCTCCACCTGTATATATGGCAGCTTGTGTGGCCAGGAAAACCCACAGCTCACCCCAGGTGCGCCAATCACCCCAGGTGGAAACATTTACACTAATCACCAGGTGAGGGACGGAATTGGATGGGTGCATTCATACAGAGTGAAGGGAAGGAGAGATGACCCACACCCACACACGTCACCCCGTGACACAATACTCCTCCAAACTCAAAACAACTCCAAATATGAAGCCACAGCAAACCAAACTTATTTAAGCCAAAAATAACTAGTTGTCCCAAGCACATACAGCAGCGCCACAATGAGTTCCAATGACGTGTGTCAACTTGTAGATTTATAGAGAGGTACTTAGCTCAGAGAGGAGTGAAGCGTACTTCACCCCTCTACCATTTCCACAGGGCGTCCTCTCTCTTTTCCTCAATCCGGTCCGCTGTGCCGTCCAAGCCCATCTGTCACTTGCTCGTGTCCGTTTGCTCTGCCGGTTTGCTCTGCCGGTTTGCTCTGCCTTCTCTCCACTCTCCACCTGTATATATGGCAGCTTGTGTGGCCAGGAAAACCCACAGCTCACCCCAGGTGCGCCAATCACCCCAGGTGGAAACATTTACACTAATCACCAGGTGAGGGACGGAATTGGATGGGTGCATTCATACAGAGTGAAGGGAAGGAGAGATGACCCACACCCACACACGTCACCCCGTGACACAATACTCCTCCAAACTCAAAACAACTCCAAATATGAAGCCACAGCAAACCAAACTTATTTAAGCCAAAAATAACTAGTTGTCCCAAGCACATACAGCAGCGCCACAATGAGTTCCAATGACGTGTGTCAACTTGTAGATTTATAGAGAGGTACTTAGCTCAGAGAGGAGTGAAGCGTACTTCACCCCTCTACCATTTCCACAGGGCGTCCTCTCTCTTTTCCTCAATCCGGTCCGCTGTGCCGTCCAAGCCCATCTGTCACTTGCTCGTGTCCGTTTGCTCTGCCGGTGTGCTCTGCCGGTTTGCTCTCCCTTCTCTCCATCTCCACCTGTATATATGGCAGCTTGTGTGGCCAGGAAAACCCACAGCTCACCCCAGGTGCGCCAATCACCCCAGGTGGAAACATTCACACTAATCACCAGGTGAGGGAGGGAATTGGATGGGTGCATTCATACAGAGTGCAGTGAAGGAGAGATGACCCACACCCACACACAGTCACCCCGTGACATTGACACCAGAGAGGCTAAGACCGCATTGACTCAGTGCGGTATTCAGCCTCTCTGGTGTCAAGTCTGATTTTGGAAAAAAATAATAATAATCCAAAATCAGACAGAGTGTTGACACCAGAGAGGCTAAGACCGCATTGACTCAGTGCGGTATTCAGCCTCTCTGGTGTCAAGTCTGATTTTGGAAAAAAAAAAAAATCCAAAATCAGACAGAGTGTTGACACCAGAGAGGCTAAGACCGCATTGACTCAGTGCGGTATTCAGCCTCTCTGGTGTCAAGTCTGATTTTGGAAAAAAAAAAAAAAATCCCAAATCAGACAGAGTGTTGACACCAGAGAGGCTAAGACCGCATTGACTCAGTGCGGTATTCAGCCTCTCTGGTGTCAAGAGACACCAGAGACACCACAATGAGTTCCAATGACGTGTGTCAACCGTGTCAACTTGTAGATTTATAGAGAGGTACTTAGCTCAGAGAGGAGTGAAGCGTACTTCACCCCTCTACCATTTCCACAGGGCGTCCTCTCTCTTTTCCTCAATCCGGTCCGCCGTGCTGTCCCACGCACCGCCTCGTCACCAGCTCTCGTACCACTCATGGCCCTGGCTGTCCTGTCTCCGTCCCGTCCAAGCCCATCTGTCACTTGCTCGTGCCGGTTTGCTCTGCCGGTTTGCTCTGCCTTCTCTCCACTCTCCACCTGTATATATGGCAGCTTGTGTGGCCAGGAAAACCCACAGCTCACCCCAGGTGCGCCAATCACCCCAGGTGGAAACATTTACACTAATCACCAGGTGAGGGACGGAATTGGATGGGTGCATTCATACAGAGTGAAGGGAAGGAGAGATGACCCACACCCACACACGTCACCCCGTGACACAATACTCCTCCAAACTCAAAACAACTCCAAATATGAAGCCACAGCAAACCAAACTTATTTAAGCCAAAAATAACTAGTTGTCCCAAGCACATACAGCAGCGCCACAATGAGTTCCAATGACGTGTGTCAACTTGTAGATTTATAGAGAGGTACTTAGCTCAGAGAGGAGTGAAGCGTACTTCACCCCTCTACCATTTCCACAGGGCGTCCTCTCTCTTTTCCTCAATCCGGTCCGCTGTGCCGTCCAAGCCCATCTGTCACTTGCTCGTGTCCGTTTGCTCTGCCGGTTTGCTCTGCCGGTTTGCTCTGCCTTCTCTCCACTCTCCACCTGTATATATGGCAGCTTGTGTGGCCAGGAAAACCCACAGCTCACCCCAGGTGCGCCAATCACCCCAGGTGGAAACATTTACACTAATCACCAGGTGAGGGACGGAATTGGATGGGTGCATTCATACAGAGTGAAGGGAAGGAGAGATGACCCACACCCACACACGTCACCCCGTGACACAATACTCCTCCAAACTCAAAACAACTCCAAATATGAAGCCACAGCAAACCAAACTTATTTAAGCCAAAAATAACTAGTTGTCCCAAGCACATACAGCAGCGCCACAATGAGTTCCAATGACGTGTGTCAACTTGTAGATTTATAGAGAGGTACTTAGCTCAGAGAGGAGTGAAGCGTACTTCACCCCTCTACCATTTCCACAGGGCGTCCTCTCTCTTTTCCTCAATCCGGTCCGCTGTGCCGTCCAAGCCCATCTGTCACTTGCTCGTGTCCGTTTGCTCTGCCGGTTTTCTCTGCCGGTTTGCTCTGCCTTCTCTCCACTCTCCACCTGTATATATGGCAGCTTGTGTGGCCAGGAAAACCCACAGCTCACCCCAGGTGCGCCAATCACCCCAGGTGGAAACATTTACACTAATCACCAGGTGAGGGACGGAATTGGATGGGTGCATTCATACAGAGTGAAGGGAAGGAGAGATGACCCACACCCACACACGTCACCCCGTGACACAATACTCCTCCAAACTCAAAACAACTCCAAATATGAAGCCACAGCAAACCAAACTTATTTAAGCCAAAAATAACTAGTTGTCCCAAGCACATACAGCAGCGCCACAATGAGTTCCAATGACGTGTGTCAACTTGTAGATTTATAGAGAGGTACTTAGCTCAGAGAGGAGTGAAGCGTACTTCACCCCTCTACCATTTCCACAGGGCGTCCTCTCTCTTTTCCTCAATCCGGTCCGCTGTGCCGTCCAAGCCCATCTGTCACTTGCTCGTGTCCGTTTGCTCTGCCGGTGTGCTCTGCCGGTTTGCTCTCCCTTCTCTCCATCTCCACCTGTATATATGGCAGCTTGTGTGGCCAGGAAAACCCACAGCTCACCCCAGGTGCGCCAATCACCCCAGGTGGAAACATTCACACTAATCACCAGGTGAGGGAGGGAATTGGATGGGTGCATTCATACAGAGTGCAGTGAAGGAGAGATGACCCACACCCACACACAGTCACCCCGTGACATTGACACCAGAGAGGCTAAGACCGCATTGACTCAGTGCGGTATTCAGCCTCTCTGGTGTCAAGTCTGATTTTGGAAAAAAATAATAATAATCCAAAATCAGACAGAGTGTTGACACCAGAGAGGCTAAGACCGCATTGACTCAGTGCGGTATTCAGCCTCTCTGGTGTCAAGTCTGATTTTGGAAAAAAAAAAAAAAATCCCAAATCAGACAGAGTGTTGACACCAGAGAGGCTAAGACCGCATTGACTCAGTGCGGTATTCAGCCTCTCTGGTGTCAAGAGACACCAGAGACACCACAATGAGTTCCAATGACGTGTGTCAACCGTGTCAACTTGTAGATTTATAGAGAGGTACTTAGCTCAGAGAGGAGTGAAGCGTACTTCACCCCTCTACCATTTCCACAGGGCGTCCTCTCTCTTTTCCTCAATCCGGTCCGCCGTGCTGTCCCACGCACCGCCTCGTCACCAGCTCTCGTACCACTCATGGCCCTGGCTGTCCTGTCTCCGTCCCGTCCAAGCCCATCTGTCACTTGCTCGTGCCGGTTTGCTCTGCCGGTTTGCTCTGCCTTCTCTCCACTCTCCACCTGTATATATGGCAGCTTGTGTGGCCAGGAAAACCCACAGCTCACCCCAGGTGCGCCAATCACCCCAGGTGGAAACATTTACACTAATCACCAGGTGAGGGACGGAATTGGATGGGTGCATTCATACAGAGTGAAGGGAAGGAGAGATGACCCACACCCACACACGTCACCCCGTGACACAATACTCCTCCAAACTCAAAACAACTCCAAATATGAAGCCACAGCAAACCAAACTTATTTAAGCCAAAAATAACTAGTTGTCCCAAGCACATACAGCAGCGCCACAATGAGTTCCAATGACGTGTGTCAACTTGTAGATTTATAGAGAGGTACTTAGCTCAGAGAGGAGTGAAGCGTACTTCACCCCTCTACCATTTCCACAGGGCGTCCTCTCTCTTTTCCTCAATCCGGTCTGCTGTGCCGTCCAAGCCCATCTGTCACTTGCTCGTGTCCGTTTGCTCTGCCGGTTTGCTCTGCCGGTTTGCTCTGCCTTCTCTCCACTCTCCACCTGTATATATGGCAGCTTGTGTGGCCAGGAAAACCCACAGCTCACCCCAGGTGCGCCAATCACCCCAGGTGGAAACATTTACACTAATCACCAGGTGAGGGACGGAATTGGATGGGTGCATTCATACAGAGTGAAGGGAAGGAGAGATGACCCACACCCACACACGTCACCCCGTGACACAATACTCCTCCAAACTCAAAACAACTCCAAATATGAAGCCACAGCAAACCAAACTTATTTAAGCCAAAAATAACTAGTTGTCCCAAGCACATACAGCAGCGCCACAATGAGTTCCAATGACGTGTGTCAACTTGTAGATTTATAGAGAGGTACTTAGCTCAGAGAGGAGTGAAGCGTACTTCACCCCTCTACCATTTCCACAGGGCGTCCTCTCTCTTTTCCTCAATCCGGTCCGCTGTGCCGTCCAAGCCCATCTGTCACTTGCTCGTGTCCGTTTGCTCTGCCGGTTTGCTCTGCCGGTTTGCTCTGCCTTCTCTCCACTCTCCACCTGTATATATGGCAGCTTGTGTGGCCAGGAAAACCCACAGCTCACCCCAGGTGCGCCAATCACCCCAGGTGGAAACATTTACACTAATCACCAGGTGAGGGACGGAATTGGATGGGTGCATTCATACAGAGTGAAGGGAAGGAGAGATGACCCACACCCACACACGTCACCCCGTGACACAATACTCCTCCAAACTCAAAACAACTCCAAATATGAAGCCACAGCAAACCAAACTTATTTAAGCCAAAAATAACTAGTTGTCCCAAGCACATACAGCAGCGCCACAATGAGTTCCAATGACGTGTGTCAACTTGTAGATTTATAGAGAGGTACTTAGCTCAGAGAGGAGTGAAGCGTACTTCACCCCTCTACCATTTCCACAGGGCGTCCTCTCTCTTTTCCTCAATCCGGTCCGCTGTGCCGTCCAAGCCCATCTGTCACTTGCTCGTGTCCGTTTGCTCTGCCGGTGTGCTCTGCCGGTTTGCTCTCCCTTCTCTCCATCTCCACCTGTATATATGGCAGCTTGTGTGGCCAGGAAAACCCACAGCTCACCCCAGGTGCGCCAATCACCCCAGGTGGAAACATTCACACTAATCACCAGGTGAGGGAGGGAATTGGATGGGTGCATTCATACAGAGTGCAGTGAAGGAGAGATGACCCACACCCACACACAGTCACCCCGTGACATTGACACCAGAGAGGCTAAGACCGCATTGACTCAGTGCGGTATTCAGCCTCTCTGGTGTCAAGTCTGATTTTGGAAAAAAATAATAATAATCCAAAATCAGACAGAGTGTTGACACCAGAGAGGCTAAGACCGCATTGACTCAGTGCGGTATTCAGCCTCTCTGGTGTCAAGTCTGATTTTGGAAAAAAAAAAAAATCCAAAATCAGACAGAGTGTTGACACCAGAGAGGCTAAGACCGCATTGACTCAGTGCGGTATTCAGCCTCTCTGGTGTCAAGTCTGATTTTGGAAAAAAAAAAAAAAATCCCAAATCAGACAGAGTGTTGACACCAGAGAGGCTAAGACCGCATTGACTCAGTGCGGTATTCAGCCTCTCTGGTGTCAAGAGACACCAGAGACACCACAATGAGTTCCAATGACGTGTGTCAACCGTGTCAACTTGTAGATTTATAGAGAGGTACTTAGCTCAGAGAGGAGTGAAGCGTACTTCACCCCTCTACCATTTCCACAGGGCGTCCTCTCTCTTTTCCTCAATCCGGTCCGCCGTGCTGTCCCACGCACCGCCTCGTCACCAGCTCTCGTACCACTCATGGCCCTGGCTGTCCTGTCTCCGTCCCGTCCAAGCCCATCTGTCACTTGCTCGTGCCGGTTTGCTCTGCCGGTTTGCTCTGCCTTCTCTCCACTCTCCACCTGTATATATGGCAGCTTGTGTGGCCAGGAAAACCCACAGCTCACCCCAGGTGCGCCAATCACCCCAGGTGGAAACATTTACACTAATCACCAGGTGAGGGACGGAATTGGATGGGTGCATTCATACAGAGTGAAGGGAAGGAGAGATGACCCACACCCACACACGTCACCCCGTGACACAATACTCCTCCAAACTCAAAACAACTCCAAATATGAAGCCACAGCAAACCAAACTTATTTAAGCCAAAAATAACTAGTTGTCCCAAGCACATACAGCAGCGCCACAATGAGTTCCAATGACGTGTGTCAACTTGTAGATTTATAGAGAGGTACTTAGCTCAGAGAGGAGTGAAGCGTACTTCACCCCTCTACCATTTCCACAGGGCGTCCTCTCTCTTTTCCTCAATCCGGTCCGCTGTGCCGTCCAAGCCCATCTGTCACTTGCTCGTGTCCGTTTGCTCTGCCGGTTTGCTCTGCCGGTTTGCTCTGCCTTCTCTCCACTCTCCACCTGTATATATGGCAGCTTGTGTGGCCAGGAAAACCCACAGCTCACCCCAGGTGCGCCAATCACCCCAGGTGGAAACATTTACACTAATCACCAGGTGAGGGACGGAATTGGATGGGTGCATTCATACAGAGTGAAGGGAAGGAGAGATGACCCACACCCACACACGTCACCCCGTGACACAATACTCCTCCAAACTCAAAACAACTCCAAATATGAAGCCACAGCAAACCAAACTTATTTAAGCCAAAAATAACTAGTTGTCCCAAGCACATACAGCAGCGCCACAATGAGTTCCAATGACGTGTGTCAACTTGTAGATTTATAGAGAGGTACTTAGCTCAGAGAGGAGTGAAGCGTACTTCACCCCTCTACCATTTCCACAGGGCGTCCTCTCTCTTTTCCTCAATCCGGTCCGCTGTGCCGTCCAAGCCCATCTGTCACTTGCTCGTGTCCGTTTGCTCTGCCGGTTTTCTCTGCCGGTTTGCTCTGCCTTCTCTCCACTCTCCACCTGTATATATGGCAGCTTGTGTGGCCAGGAAAACCCACAGCTCACCCCAGGTGCGCCAATCACCCCAGGTGGAAACATTTACACTAATCACCAGGTGAGGGACGGAATTGGATGGGTGCATTCATACAGAGTGAAGGGAAGGAGAGATGACCCACACCCACACACGTCACCCCGTGACACAATACTCCTCCAAACTCAAAACAACTCCAAATATGAAGCCACAGCAAACCAAACTTATTTAAGCCAAAAATAACTAGTTGTCCCAAGCACATACAGCAGCGCCACAATGAGTTCCAATGACGTGTGTCAACTTGTAGATTTATAGAGAGGTACTTAGCTCAGAGAGGAGTGAAGCGTACTTCACCCCTCTACCATTTCCACAGGGCGTCCTCTCTCTTTTCCTCAATCCGGTCCGCTGTGCCGTCCAAGCCCATCTGTCACTTGCTCGTGTCCGTTTGCTCTGCCGGTGTGCTCTGCCGGTTTGCTCTCCCTTCTCTCCATCTCCACCTGTATATATGGCAGCTTGTGTGGCCAGGAAAACCCACAGCTCACCCCAGGTGCGCCAATCACCCCAGGTGGAAACATTCACACTAATCACCAGGTGAGGGAGGGAATTGGATGGGTGCATTCATACAGAGTGCAGTGAAGGAGAGATGACCCACACCCACACACAGTCACCCCGTGACATTGACACCAGAGAGGCTAAGACCGCATTGACTCAGTGCGGTATTCAGCCTCTCTGGTGTCAAGTCTGATTTTGGAAAAAAATAATAATAATCCAAAATCAGACAGAGTGTTGACACCAGAGAGGCTAAGACCGCATTGACTCAGTGCGGTATTCAGCCTCTCTGGTGTCAAGTCTGATTTTGGAAAAAAAAAAAAATCCAAAATCAGACAGAGTGTTGACACCAGAGAGGCTAAGACCGCATTGACTCAGTGCGGTATTCAGCCTCTCTGGTGTCAAGTCTGATTTTGGAAAAAAAAAAAAAAATCCCAAATCAGACAGAGTGTTGACACCAGAGAGGCTAAGACCGCATTGACTCAGTGCGGTATTCAGCCTCTCTGGTGTCAAGAGACACCAGAGACACCACAATGAGTTCCAATGACGTGTGTCAACCGTGTCAACTTGTAGATTTATAGAGAGGTACTTAGCTCAGAGAGGAGTGAAGCGTACTTCACCCCTCTACCATTTCCACAGGGCGTCCTCTCTCTTTTCCTCAATCCGGTCCGCCGTGCTGTCCCACGCACCGCCTCGTCACCAGCTCTCGTACCACTCATGGCCCTGGCTGTCCTGTCTCCGTCCCGTCCAAGCCCATCTGTCACTTGCTCGTGCCGGTTTGCTCTGCCGGTTTGCTCTGCCTTCTCTCCACTCTCCACCTGTATATATGGCAGCTTGTGTGGCCAGGAAAACCCACAGCTCACCCCAGGTGCGCCAATCACCCCAGGTGGAAACATTTACACTAATCACCAGGTGAGGGACGGAATTGGATGGGTGCATTCATACAGAGTGAAGGGAAGGAGAGATGACCCACACCCACACACGTCACCCCGTGACACAATACTCCTCCAAACTCAAAACAACTCCAAATATGAAGCCACAGCAAACCAAACTTATTTAAGCCAAAAATAACTAGTTGTCCCAAGCACATACAGCAGCGCCACAATGAGTTCCAATGACGTGTGTCAACTTGTAGATTTATAGAGAGGTACTTAGCTCAGAGAGGAGTGAAGCGTACTTCACCCCTCTACCATTTCCACAGGGCGTCCTCTCTCTTTTCCTCAATCCGGTCCGCTGTGCCGTCCAAGCCCATCTGTCACTTGCTCGTGTCCGTTTGCTCTGCCGGTTTGCTCTGCCTTCTCTCCACTCTCCACCTGTATATATGGCAGCTTGTGTGGCCAGGAAAACCCACAGCTCACCCCAGGTGCGCCAATCACCCCAGGTGGAAACATTTACACTAATCACCAGGTGAGGGACGGAATTGGATGGGTGCATTCATACAGAGTGAAGGGAAGGAGAGATGACCCACACCCACACACGTCACCCCGTGACACAATACTCCTCCAAACTCAAAACAACTCCAAATATGAAGCCACAGCAAACCAAACTTATTTAAGCCAAAAATAACTAGTTGTCCCAAGCACATACAGCAGCGCCACAATGAGTTCCAATGACGTGTGTCAACTTGTAGATTTATAGAGAGGTACTTAGCTCAGAGAGGAGTGAAGCGTACTTCACCCCTCTACCATTTCCACAGGGCGTCCTCTCTCTTTTCCTCAATCCGGTCCGCTGTGCCGTCCAAGCCCATCTGTCACTTGCTCGTGTCCGTTTGCTCTGCCGGTGTGCTCTGCCGGTTTGCTCTCCCTTCTCTCCATCTCCACCTGTATATATGGCAGCTTGTGTGGCCAGGAAAACCCACAGCTCACCCCAGGTGCGCCAATCACCCCAGGTGGAAACATTCACACTAATCACCAGGTGAGAGAGGGAATTGGATGGGTGCATTCATACAGAGTGCAGTGAAGGAGAGATGACCCACACCCACACACAGTCACCCCGTGACATTGACACCAGAGAGGCTAAGACCGCATTGACTCAGTGCGGTATTCAGCCTCTCTGGTGTCAAGTCTGATTTTGGAAAAAAATAATAATAATCCAAAATCAGACAGAGTGTTGACACCAGAGAGGCTAAGACCGCATTGACTCAGTGCGGTATTCAGCCTCTCTGGTGTCAAGTCTGATTTTGGAAAAAAAAAAAAATCCAAAATCAGACAGAGTGTTGACACCAGAGAGGCTAAGACCGCATTGACTCAGTGCGGTATTCAGCCTCTCTGGTGTCAAGTCTGATTTTGGAAAAAAAAAAAAAAATCCCAAATCAGACAGAGTGTTGACACCAGAGAGGCTAAGACCGCATTGACTCAGTGCGGTATCCAGCCTCTCTGGTGTCAAGAGACACCAGAGACACCACAATGAGTTCCAATGACGTGTGTCAACCGTGTCAACTTGTAGATTTATAGAGAGGTACTTAGCTCAGAGAGGAGTGAAGCGTACTTCACCCCTCTACAATTTCCACAGGGCGTCCTCTCTCTTTTCCTCAATCCGGTCCGCCGTGCTGTCCCACGCACCGCCTCGTCACCAGCTCTCGTACCACTCATGGCCCTGGCTGTCCTGTCTCCGTCCCGTCCAAGCCCATCTGTCACTTGCTCGTGCCGGTTTGCTCTGCCGGTTTGCTCTGCCTTCTCTCCACTCTCCACCTGTATATATGGCAGCTTGTGTGGCCAGGAAAACCCACAGCTCACCCCAGGTGCGCCAATCACCCCAGGTGGAAACATTTACACTAATCACCAGGTGAGGGACGGAATTGGATGGGTGCATTCATACAGAGTGAAGGGAAGGAGAGATGACCCACACCCACACACGTCACCCCGTGACACAATACTCCTCCAAACTCAAAACAACTCCAAATATGAAGCCACAGCAAACCAAACTTATTTAAGCCAAAAATAACTAGTTGTCCCAAGCACATACAGCAGCGCCACAATGAGTTCCAATGACTAGTGTCAACTTGTAGATTTATAGAGGTACTTAGCTCAGAGAGGAGTGAAGCGTACTTCACCCCTCTACCATTTCCACAGGGCGTCCTCTCTCTTTTCCTCAATCCGGTCCGCTGTGCCGTCCAAGCCCATCTGTCACTTGCTCGTGTCCGTTTGCTCTGCCGGTTTGCTCTGCCGGTTTGCTCTGCCTTCTCTCCACTCTCCACCTGTATATATGGCAGCTTGTGTGGCCAGGAAAACCCACAGCTCACCCCAGGTGCGCCAATCACCCCAGGTGGAAACATTTACACTAATCACCAGGTGAGGGACGGAATTGGATGGGTGCATTCATACAGAGTGAAGGGAAGGAGAGATGACCCACACCCACACACGTCACCCCGTGACACAATACTCCTCCAAACTCAAAACAACTCCAAATATGAAGCCACAGCAAACCAAACTTATTTAAGCCAAAAATAACTAGTTGTCCCAAGCACATACAGCAGCGCCACAATGAGTTCCAATGACTAGTGTCAACTTGTAGATTTATAGAGGTACTTAGCTCAGAGAGGAGTGAAGCGTACTTCACCCCTCTACCATTTCCACAGGGCGTCCTCTCTCTTTTCCTCAATCCGGTCCGCTGTGCCGTCCAAGCCCATCTGTCACTTGCTCGTGTCCGTTTGCTCTGCCGGTTTGCTCTGCCGGTTTGCTCTGCCTTCTCTCCACTCTCCACCTGTATATATGGCAGCTTGTGTGGCCAGGAAAACCCACAGCTCACCCCAGGTGCGCCAATCACCCCAGGTGGAAACATTTACACTAATCAGCAGGTGAGGGACGGAATTGGATGGGTGCATTCATACAGAGTGAAGGGAAGGAGAGATGACCCACACCCACACACGTCACCCCGTGACACAATACTCCTCCAAACTCAAAACAACTCCAAATATGAAGCCACAGCAAACCAAACTTATTTAAGCCAAAAATAACTAGTTGTCCCAAGCACATACAGCAGCGCCACAATGAGTTCCAATGACGTGTGTCAACTTGTAGATTTATAGAGAGGTACTTAGCTCAGAGAGGAGTGAAGCGTACTTCACCCCTCTACCATTTCCACAGGGCGTCCTCTCTCTTTTCCTCAATCCGGTCCGCTGTGCCGTCCAAGCCCATCTGTCACTTGCTCGTGTCCGTTTGCTCTGCCGGTGTGCTCTGCCGGTTTGCTCTCCCTTCTCTCCACTCTCCACCTGTATATATGGCAGCTTGTGTGGCCAGGAAAACCCACAGCTCACCCCAGGTGCGCCAATCACCCCAGGTGGAAACATTCACACTAATCACCAGGTGAGGGAGGGAATTGGATGGGTGCATTCATACAGAGTGCAGTGAAGGAGAGATGACCCACACCCACACACAGTCACCCCGTGACATTGACACCAGAGAGGCTAAGACCGCATTGACTCAGTGCGGTATTCAGCCTCTCTGGTGTCAAGTCTGATTTTGGAAAAAAATAATAATAATCCAAAATCAGACAGAGTGTTGACACCAGAGAGGCTAAGACCGCATTGACTCAGTGCGGTATTCAGCCTCTCTGGTGTCAAGTCTGATTTTGAAAAAAATAATAATAATCCAAAATCAGACAGAGTGTTGACACCAGAGAGGCTAAGACCGCATTGACTCAGTGCGGTATTCAGCCTCTCTGGTGTCAAGTCTGATTTTGGAAAAAAAAAAAAAAAAATCCCAAATCAGACAGAGTGTTGACACCAGAGAGGCTAAGACCGCATTGACTCAGTGCGGTATTCAGCCTCTCTGGTGTCAAGAGACACCAGAGACACCACAATGAGTTCCAATGACGTGTGTCAACCGTGTCAACTTGTAGATTTATAGAGAGGTACTTAGCTCAGAGAGGAGTGAAGCGTACTTCACCCCTCTACCATTTCCACAGGGCGTCCTTTCTCTTTTCCTCAATCCGGTCCGCCGTGCTGTCCCACGCACCGCCTCGTCACCAGCTCTCGTACCACTCATGGCCCTGGCTGTCCTGTCTCCGTCCCGTCCAAGCCCATCTGTCACTTGCTCGTGCCGGTTTGCTCTGCCGGTTTGCTCTGCCTTCTCTCCACTCTCCACCTGTATATATGGCAGCTTGTGTGGCCAGGAAAACCCACAGCTCACCCCAGGTGCGCCAATCACCCCAGGTGGAAACATTTACACTAATCACCAGGTGAGGGACGGAATTGGATGGGTGCATTCATACAGAGTGAAGGGAAGGAGAGATGACCCACACCCACACACGTCACCCCGTGACACAATACTCCTCCAAACTCAAAACAACTCCAAATATGAAGCCACAGCAAACCAAACTTATTTAAGCCAAAAATAACTAGTTGTCCCAAGCACATACAGCAGCGCCACAATGAGTTCCAATGACTAGTGTCAACTTGTAGATTTATAGAGGTACTTAGCTCAGAGAGGAGTGAAGCGTACTTCACCCCTCTACCATTTCCACAGGGCGTCCTCTCTCTTTTCCTCAATCCGGTCCGCTGTGCCGTCCAAGCCCATCTGTCACTTGCTCGTGTCCGTTTGCTCTGCCGGTTTGCTCTGCCGGTTTGCTCTGCCTTCTCTCCACTCTCCACCTGTATATATGGCAGCTTGTGTGGCCAGGAAAACCCACAGCTCACCCCAGGTGGAAACATTTACACTAATCACCAGGTGAGGGACGGAATTGGATGGGTGCATTCATACAGAGTGAAGGGAAGGAGAGATGACCCACACCCACACACGTCACCCCGTGACACAATACTCCTCCAAACTCAAAACAACTCCAAATATGAAGCCACAGCAAACCAAACTTATTTAAGCCAAAAATAACTAGTTGTCCCAAGCACATACAGCAGCGCCACAATGAGTTCCAATGACTAGTGTCAACTTGTAGATTTATAGAGGTACTTAGCTCAGAGAGGAGTGAAGCGTACTTCACCCCTCTACCATTTCCACAGGGCGTCCTCTCTCTTTTCCTCAATCCGGTCCGCTGTGCCGTCCAAGCCCATCTGTCACTTGCTCGTGTCCGTTTGCTCTGCCGGTTTGCTCTGCCGGTTTGCTCTGCCTTCTCTCCAATCTCCACCTGTATATATGGCAGCTTGTGTGGCCAGGAAAACCCACAGCTCACCCCAGGTGCGCCAATCACCCCAGGTGGAAACATTTACACTAATCACCAGGTGAGGGACGGAATTGGATGGGTGCATTCATACAGAGTGAAGGGAAGGAGAGATGACCCACACCCACACACGTCACCCCGTGACACAATACTCCTCCAAACTCAAAACAACTCCAAATATGAAGCCACAGCAAACCAAACTTATTTAAGCCAAAAATAACTAGTTGTCCCAAGCACATACAGCAGCGCCACAATGAGTTCCAATGACGTGTGTCAACTTGTAGATTTATAGAGAGGTACTTAGCTCAGAGAGGAGTGAAGCGTACTTCACCCCTCTACCATTTCCACAGGGCGTCCTCTCTCTTTTCCTCAATCCGGTCCGCCGTGCTGTCCCACGCACCGCCTCGTCACCAGCTCTCGTACCACTCATGGCCCTGGCTGTCCTGTCTCCGTCCCGTCCAAGCCCATCTGTCACTTGCTTGTGCCGGTTTGCTCTGCCGGTTTGCTCTGCCTTCTCTCCACTCTCCACCTGTATATATGGCAGCTTGTGTGGCCAGGAAAACCCACAGCTCACCCCAGGTGCGCCAATCACCCCAGGTGGAAACATTTACACTAATCACCAGGTGAGGGACGGAATTGGATGGGTGCATTCATACAGAGTGAAGGGAAGGAGAGATGACCCACACCCACACACGTCACCCCGTGACACAATACTCCTCCAAACTCAAAACAACTCCAAATATGAAGCCACAGCAAACCAAACTTATTTAAGCCAAAAATAACTAGTTGTCCCAGGCACATACAGCAGCGCCACAATGAGTTCCAATGACTAGTGTCAACTTGTAGATTTATAGAGGTACTTAGCTCAGAGAGGAGTGAAGCGTACTTCACCCCTCTACCATTTCCACAGGGCGTCCTCTCTCTTTTCCTCAATCCGGTCCGCTGTGCCGTCCAAGCCCATCTGTCACTTGCTCGTGTCCGTTTGCTCTGCCGGTTTGCTCTGCCGGTTTGCTCTGCCTTCTCTCCACTCTCCACCTGTATATATGGCAGCTTGTGTGGCCAGGAAAACCCACAGCTCACCCCAGGTGGAAACATTTACACTAATCACCAGGTGAGGGACGGAATTGGATGGGTGCATTCATACAGAGTGAAGGGAAGGAGAGATGACCCACACCCACACACGTCACCCCGTGACACAATACTCCTCCAAACTCAAAACAACTCCAAATATGAAGCCACAGCAAACCAAACTTATTTAAGCCAAAAATAACTAGTTGTCCCAAGCACATACAGCAGCGCCACAATGAGTTCCAATGACTAGTGTCAACTTGTAGATTTATAGAGGTACTTAGCTCAGAGAGGAGTGAAGCGTACTTCACCCCTCTACCATTTCCACAGGGCGTCCTCTCTCTTTTCCTCAATCCGGTCCGCTGTGCCGTCCAAGCCCATCTGTCACTTGCTCGTGTCCGTTTGCTCTGCCGGTTTGCTCTGCCGGTTTGCTCTGCCTTCTCTCCAATCTCCACCTGTATATATGGCAGCTTGTGTGGCCAGGAAAACCCACAGCTCACCCCAGGTGCGCCAATCACCCCAGGTGGAAACATTTACACTAATCACCAGGTGAGGGACGGAATTGGATGGGTGCATTCATACAGAGTGAAGGGAAGGAGAGATGACCCACACCCACACACGTCACCCCGTGACACAATACTCCTCCAAACTCAAAACAACTCCAAATATGAAGCCACAGCAAACCAAACTTATTTAAGCCAAAAATAACTAGTTGTCCCAAGCACATACAGCAGCGCCACAATGAGTTCCAATGACGTGTGTCAACTTGTAGATTTATAGAGAGGTACTTAGCTCAGAGAGGAGTGAAGCGTACTTCACCCCTCTACCATTTCCACAGGGCGTCCTCTCTCTTTTCCTCAATCCGGTCCGCCGTGCTGTCCCACGCACCGCCTCGTCACCAGCTCTCGTACCACTCATGGCCCTGGCTGTCCTGTCTCCGTCCCGTCCAAGCCCATCTGTCACTTGCTCGTGCCGGTTTGCTCTGCCGGTTTGCTCTGCCTTCTCTCCACTCTCCACCTGTATATATGGCAGCTTGTGTGGCCAGGAAAACCCACAGCTCACCCCAGGTGCGCCAATCACCCCAGGTGGAAACATTTACACTAATCACCAGGTGAGGGACGGAATTGGATGGGTGCATTCATACAGAGTGAAGGGAAGGAGAGATGACCCACACCCACACACGTCACCCCGTGACACAATACTCCTCCAAACTCAAAACAACTCCAAATATGAAGCCACAGCAAACCAAACTTATTTAAGCCAAAAATAACTAGTTGTCCCAAGCACATACAGCAGCGCCACAATGAGTTCCAATGACTAGTGTCAACTTGTAGATTTATAGAGGTACTTAGCTCAGAGAGGAGTGAAGCGTACTTCACCCCTCTACCATTTCCACAGGGCGTCCTCTCTCTTTTCCTCAATCCGGTCCGCTGTGCCGTCCAAGCCCATCTGTCACTTGCTCGTGTCCGTTTGCTCTGCCGGTTTGCTCTGCCGGTTTGCTCTGCCTTCTCTCCACTCTCCACCTGTATATATGGCAGCTTGTGTGGCCAGGAAAACCCACAGCTCACCCCAGGTGGAAACATTTACACTAATCACCAGGTGAGGGACGGAATTGGATGGGTGCATTCATACAGAGTGAAGGGAAGGAGAGATGACCCACACCCACACACGTCACCCCGTGACACAATACTCCTCCAAACTCAAAACAACTCCAAATATGAAGCCACAGCAAACCAAACTTATTTAAGCCAAAAATAACTAGTTGTCCCAAGCACATACAGCAGCGCCACAATGAGTTCCAATGACTAGTGTCAACTTGTAGATTTATAGAGGTACTTAGCTCAGAGAGGAGTGAAGCGTACTTCACCCCTCTACCATTTCCACAGGGCGTCCTCTCTCTTTTCCTCAATCCGGTCCGCTGTGCCGTCCAAGCCCATCTGTCACTTGCTCGTGTCCGTTTGCTCTGCCGGTTTGCTCTGCCGGTTTGCTCTGCCTTCTCTCCACTCTCCACCTGTATATATGGCAGCTTGTGTGGCCAGGAAAACCCACAGCTCACCCCAGGTGGAAACATTTACACTAATCACCAGGTGAGGGACGGAATTGGATGGGTGCATTCATACAGAGTGAAGGGAAGGAGAGATGACCCACACCCACACACGTCACCCCGTGACACAATACTCCTCCAAACTCAAAACAACTCCAAATATGAAGCCACAGCAAACCAAACTTATTTAAGCCAAAAATAACTAGTTGTCCCAAGCACATACAGCAGCGCCACAATGAGTTCCAATGACTAGTGTCAACTTGTAGATTTATAGAGGTACTTAGCTCAGAGAGGAGTGAAGCGTACTTCACCCCTCTACCATTTCCACAGGGCGTCCTCTCTCTTTTCCTCAATCCGGTCCGCTGTGCCGTCCAAGCCCATCTGTCACTTGCTCGTGTCCGTTTGCTCTGCCGGTTTGCTCTGCCGGTTTGCTCTGCCTTCTCTCCACTCTCCACCTGTATATATGGCAGCTTGTGTGGCCAGGAAAACCCACAGCTCACCCCAGGTGGAAACATTTACACTAATCACCAGGTGAGGGACGGAATTGGATGGGTGCATTCATACAGAGTGAAGGGAAGGAGAGATGACCCACACCCACACACGTCACCCCGTGACACAATACTCCTCCAAACTCAAAACAACTCCAAATATGAAGCCACAGCAAACCAAACTTATTTAAGCCAAAAATAACTAGTTGTCCCAAGCACATACAGCAGCGCCACAATGAGTTCCAATGACTAGTGTCAACTTGTAGATTTATAGAGGTACTTAGCTCAGAGAGGAGTGAAGCGTACTTCACCCCTCTACCATTTCCACAGGGCGTCCTCTCTCTTTTCCTCAATCCGGTCCGCTGTGCCGTCCAAGCCCATCTGTCACTTGCTCGTGTCCGTTTGCTCTGCCGGTTTGCTCTGCCGGTTTGCTCTGCCTTCTCTCCAATCTCCACCTGTATATATGGCAGCTTGTGTGGCCAGGAAAACCCACAGCTCACCCCAGGTGCGCCAATCACCCCAGGTGGAAACATTTACACTAATCACCAGGTGAGGGACGGAATTGGATGGGTGCATTCATACAGAGTGAAGGGAAGGAGAGATGACCCACACCCACACACGTCACCCCGTGACACAATACTCCTCCAAACTCAAAACAACTCCAAATATGAAGCCACAGCAAACCAAACTTATTTAAGCCAAAAATAACTAGTTGTCCCAAGCACATACAGCAGCGCCACAATGAGTTCCAATGACGTGTGTCAACTTGTAGATTTATAGAGAGGTACTTAGCTCAGAGAGGAGTGAAGCGTACTTCACCCCTCTACCATTTCCACAGGGCGTCCTCTCTCTTTTCCTCAATCCGGTCCGCCGTGCTGTCCCACGCACCGCCTCGTCACCAGCTCTCGTACCACTCATGGCCCTGGCTGTCCTGTCTCCGTCCCGTCCAAGCCCATCTGTCACTTGCTCGTGCCGGTTTGCTCTGCCGGTTTGCTCTGCCTTCTCTCCACTCTCCACCTGTATATATGGCAGCTTGTGTGGCCAGGAAAACCCACAGCTCACCCCAGGTGCGCCAATCACCCCAGGTGGAAACATTTACACTAATCACCAGGTGAGGGACGGAATTGGATGGGTGCATTCATACAGAGTGAAGGGAAGGAGAGATGACCCACACCCACACACGTCACCCCGTGACACAATACTCCTCCAAACTCAAAACAACTCCAAATATGAAGCCACAGCAAACCAAACTTATTTAAGCCAAAAATAACTAGTTGTCCCAAGCACATACAGCAGCGCCACAATGAGTTCCAATGACTAGTGTCAACTTGTAGATTTATAGAGGTACTTAGCTCAGAGAGGAGTGAAGCGTACTTCACCCCTCTACCATTTCCACAGGGCGTCCTCTCTCTTTTCCTCAATCCGGTCCGCTGTGCCGTCCAAGCCCATCTGTCACTTGCTCGTGTCCGTTTGCTCTGCCGGTTTGCTCTGCCGGTTTGCTCTGCCTTCTCTCCACTCTCCACCTGTATATATGGCAGCTTGTGTGGCCAGGAAAACCCACAGCTCACCCCAGGTGGAAACATTTACACTAATCACCAGGTGAGGGACGGAATTGGATGGGTGCATTCATACAGAGTGAAGGGAAGGAGAGATGACCCACACCCACACACGTCACCCCGTGACACAATACTCCTCCAAACTCAAAACAACTCCAAATATGAAGCCACAGCAAACCAAACTTATTTAAGCCAAAAATAACTAGTTGTCCCAAGCACATACAGCAGCGCCACAATGAGTTCCAATGACTAGTGTCAACTTGTAGATTTATAGAGGTACTTAGCTCAGAGAGGAGTGAAGCGTACTTCACCCCTCTACCATTTCCACAGGGCGTCCTCTCTCTTTTCCTCAATCCGGTCCGCTGTGCCGTCCAAGCCCATCTGTCACTTGCTCGTGTCCGTTTGCTCTGCCGGTTTGCTCTGCCGGTTTGCTCTGCCTTCTCTCCACTCTCCACCTGTATATATGGCAGCTTGTGTGGCCAGGAAAACCCACAGCTCACCCCAGGTGGAAACATTTACACTAATCACCAGGTGAGGGACGGAATTGGATGGGTGCATTCATACAGAGTGAAGGGAAGGAGAGATGACCCACACCCACACACGTCACCCCGTGACACAATACTCCTCCAAACTCAAAACAACTCCAAATATGAAGCCACAGCAAACCAAACTTATTTAAGCCAAAAATAACTAGTTGTCCCAAGCACATACAGCAGCGCCACAATGAGTTCCAATGACTAGTGTCAACTTGTAGATTTATAGAGGTACTTAGCTCAGAGAGGAGTGAAGCGTACTTCACCCCTCTACCATTTCCACAGGGCGTCCTCTCTCTTTTCCTCAATCCGGTCCGCTGTGCCGTCCAAGCCCATCTGTCACTTGCTCGTGTCCGTTTGCTCTGCCGGTTTGCTCTGCCGGTTTGCTCTGCCTTCTCTCCACTCTCCACCTGTATATATGGCAGCTTGTGTGGCCAGGAAAACCCACAGCTCACCCCAGGTGGAAACATTTACACTAATCACCAGGTGAGGGACGGAATTGGATGGGTGCATTCATACAGAGTGAAGGGAAGGAGAGATGACCCACACCCACACACGTCACCCCGTGACACAATACTCCTCCAAACTCAAAACAACTCCAAATATGAAGCCACAGCAAACCAAACTTATTTAAGCCAAAAATAACTAGTTGTCCCAAGCACATACAGCAGCGCCACAATGAGTTCCAATGACTAGTGTCAACTTGTAGATTTATAGAGGTACTTAGCTCAGAGAGGAGTGAAGCGTACTTCACCCCTCTACCATTTCCACAGGGCGTCCTCTCTCTTTTCCTCAATCCGGTCCGCTGTGCCGTCCAAGCCCATCTGTCACTTGCTCGTGTCCGTTTGCTCTGCCGGTTTGCTCTGCCGGTTTGCTCTGCCTTCTCTCCAATCTCCACCTGTATATATGGCAGCTTGTGTGGCCAGGAAAACCCACAGCTCACCCCAGGTGCGCCAATCACCCCAGGTGGAAACATTTACACTAATCACCAGGTGAGGGACGGAATTGGATGGGTGCATTCATACAGAGTGAAGGGAAGGAGAGATGACCCACACCCACACACGTCACCCCGTGACACAATACTCCTCCAAACTCAAAACAACTCCAAATATGAAGCCACAGCAAACCAAACTTATTTAAGCCAAAAATAACTAGTTGTCCCAAGCACATACAGCAGCGCCACAATGAGTTCCAATGACTAGTGTCAACTTGTAGATTTATAGAGGTACTTAGCTCAGAGAGGAGTGAAGCGTACTTCACCCCTCTACCATTTCCACAGGGCGTCCTCTCTCTTTTCCTCAATCCGGTCCGCTGTGCCGTCCAAGCCCATCTGTCACTTGCTCGTGTCCGTTTGCTCTGCCGGTTTGCTCTGCCGGTTTGCTCTGCCTTCTCTCCACTCTCCACCTGTATATATGGCAGCTTGTGTGGCCAGGAAAACCCACAGCTCACCCCAGGTGGAAACATTTACACTAATCACCAGGTGAGGGACGGAATTGGATGGGTGCATTCATACAGAGTGAAGGGAAGGAGAGATGACCCACACCCACACACGTCACCCCGTGACACAATACTCCTCCAAACTCAAAACAACTCCAAATATGAAGCCACAGCAAACCAAACTTATTTAAGCCAAAAATAACTAGTTGTCCCAAGCACATACAGCAGCGCCACAATGAGTTCCAATGACTAGTGTCAACTTGTAGATTTATAGAGGTACTTAGCTCAGAGAGGAGTGAAGCGTACTTCACCCCTCTACCATTTCCACAGGGCGTCCTCTCTCTTTTCCTCAATCCGGTCCGCTGTGCCGTCCAAGCCCATCTGTCACTTGCTCGTGTCCGTTTGCTCTGCCGGTTTGCTCTGCCGGTTTGCTCTGCCTTCTCTCCAATCTCCACCTGTATATATGGCAGCTTGTGTGGCCAGGAAAACCCACAGCTCACCCCAGGTGCGCCAATCACCCCAGGTGGAAACATTTACACTAATCACCAGGTGAGGGACGGAATTGGATGGGTGCATTCATACAGAGTGAAGGGAAGGAGAGATGACCCACACCCACACACGTCACCCCGTGACACAATACTCCTCCAAACTCAAAACAACTCCAAATATGAAGCCACAGCAAACCAAACTTATTTAAGCCAAAAATAACTAGTTGTCCCAAGCACATACAGCAGCGCCACAATGAGTTCCAATGACGTGTGTCAACTTGTAGATTTATAGAGAGGTACTTAGCTCAGAGAGGAGTGAAGCGTACTTCACCCCTCTACCATTTCCACAGGGCGTCCTCTCTCTTTTCCTCAATCCGGTCCGCCGTGCTGTCCCACGCACCGCCTCGTCACCAGCTCTCGTACCACTCATGGCCCTGGCTGTCCTGTCTCCGTCCCGTCCAAGCCCATCTGTCACTTGCTCGTGCCGGTTTGCTCTGCCGGTTTGCTCTGCCTTCTCTCCACTCTCCACCTGTATATATGGCAGCTTGTGTGGCCAGGAAAACCCACAGCTCACCCCAGGTGCGCCAATCACCCCAGGTGGAAACATTTACACTAATCACCAGGTGAGGGACGGAATTGGATGGGTGCATTCATACAGAGTGAAGGGAAGGAGAGATGACCCACACCCACACACGTCACCCCGTGACACAATACTCCTCCAAACTCAAAACAACTCCAAATATGAAGCCACAGCAAACCAAACTTATTTAAGCCAAAAATAACTAGTTGTCCCAAGCACATACAGCAGCGCCACAATGAGTTCCAATGACTAGTGTCAACTTGTAGATTTATAGAGGTACTTAGCTCAGAGAGGAGTGAAGCGTACTTCACCCCTCTACCATTTCCACAGGGCGTCCTCTCTCTTTTCCTCAATCCGGTCCGCTGTGCCGTCCAAGCCCATCTGTCACTTGCTCGTGTCCGTTTGCTCTGCCGGTTTGCTCTGCCGGTTTGCTCTGCCTTCTCTCCACTCTCCACCTGTATATATGGCAGCTTGTGTGGCCAGGAAAACCCACAGCTCACCCCAGGTGGAAACATTTACACTAATCACCAGGTGAGGGACGGAATTGGATGGGTGCATTCATACAGAGTGAAGGGAAGGAGAGATGACCCACACCCACACACGTCACCCCGTGACACAATACTCCTCCAAACTCAAAACAACTCCAAATATGAAGCCACAGCAAACCAAACTTATTTAAGCCAAAAATAACTAGTTGTCCCAAGCACATACAGCAGCGCCACAATGAGTTCCAATGACTAGTGTCAACTTGTAGATTTATAGAGGTACTTAGCTCAGAGAGGAGTGAAGCGTACTTCACCCCTCTACCATTTCCACAGGGCGTCCTCTCTCTTTTCCTCAATCCGGTCCGCTGTGCCGTCCAAGCCCATCTGTCACTTGCTCGTGTCCGTTTGCTCTGCCGGTTTGCTCTGCCGGTTTGCTCTGCCTTCTCTCCACTCTCCACCTGTATATATGGCAGCTTGTGTGGCCAGGAAAACCCACAGCTCACCCCAGGTGGAAACATTTACACTAATCACCAGGTGAGGGACGGAATTGGATGGGTGCATTCATACAGAGTGAAGGGAAGGAGAGATGACCCACACCCACACACGTCACCCCGTGACACAATACTCCTCCAAACTCAAAACAACTCCAAATATGAAGCCACAGCAAACCAAACTTATTTAAGCCAAAAATAACTAGTTGTCCCAAGCACATACAGCAGCGCCACAATGAGTTCCAATGACTAGTGTCAACTTGTAGATTTATAGAGGTACTTAGCTCAGAGAGGAGTGAAGCGTACTTCACCCCTCTACCATTTCCACAGGGCGTCCTCTCTCTTTTCCTCAATCCGGTCCGCTGTGCCGTCCAAGCCCATCTGTCACTTGCTCGTGTCCGTTTGCTCTGCCGGTTTGCTCTGCCGGTTTGCTCTGCCTTCTCTCCAATCTCCACCTGTATATATGGCAGCTTGTGTGGCCAGGAAAACCCACAGCTCACCCCAGGTGCGCCAATCACCCCAGGTGGAAACATTTACACTAATCACCAGGTGAGGGACGGAATTGGATGGGTGCATTCATACAGAGTGAAGGGAAGGAGAGATGACCCACACCCACACACGTCACCCCGTGACACAATACTCCTCCAAACTCAAAACAACTCCAAATATGAAGCCACAGCAAACCAAACTTATTTAAGCCAAAAATAACTAGTTGTCCCAAGCACATACAGCAGCGCCACAATGAGTTCCAATGACGTGTGTCAACTTGTAGATTTATAGAGAGGTACTTAGCTCAGAGAGGAGTGAAGCGTACTTCACCCCTCTACCATTTCCACAGGGCGTCCTCTCTCTTTTCCTCAATCCGGTCCGCCGTGCTGTCCCACGCACCGCCTCGTCACCAGCTCTCGTACCACTCATGGCCCTGGCTGTCCTGTCTCCGTCCCGTCCAAGCCCATCTGTCACTTGCTCGTGCCGGTTTGCTCTGCCGGTTTGCTCTGCCTTCTCTCCACTCTCCACCTGTATATATGGCAGCTTGTGTGGCCAGGAAAACCCACAGCTCACCCCAGGTGCGCCAATCACCCCAGGTGGAAACATTTACACTAATCACCAGGTGAGGGACGGAATTGGATGGGTGCATTCATACAGAGTGAAGGGAAGGAGAGATGACCCACACCCACACACGTCACCCCGTGACACAATACTCCTCCAAACTCAAAACAACTCCAAATATGAAGCCACAGCAAACCAAACTTATTTAAGCCAAAAATAACTAGTTGTCCCAAGCACATACAGCAGCGCCACAATGAGTTCCAATGACTAGTGTCAACTTGTAGATTTATAGAGGTACTTAGCTCAGAGAGGAGTGAAGCGTACTTCACCCCTCTACCATTTCCACAGGGCGTCCTCTCTCTTTTCCTCAATCCGGTCCGCTGTGCCGTCCAAGCCCATCTGTCACTTGCTCGTGTCCGTTTGCTCTGCCGGTTTGCTCTGCCGGTTTGCTCTGCCTTCTCTCCACTCTCCACCTGTATATATGGCAGCTTGTGTGGCCAGGAAAACCCACAGCTCACCCCAGGTGGAAACATTTACACTAATCACCAGGTGAGGGACGGAATTGGATGGGTGCATTCATACAGAGTGAAGGGAAGGAGAGATGACCCACACCCACACACGTCACCCCGTGACACAATACTCCTCCAAACTCAAAACAACTCCAAATATGAAGCCACAGCAAACCAAACTTATTTAAGCCAAAAATAACTAGTTGTCCCAAGCACATACAGCAGCGCCACAATGAGTTCCAATGACTAGTGTCAACTTGTAGATTTATAGAGGTACTTAGCTCAGAGAGGAGTGAAGCGTACTTCACCCCTCTACCATTTCCACAGGGCGTCCTCTCTCTTTTCCTCAATCCGGTCCGCTGTGCCGTCCAAGCCCATCTGTCACTTGCTCGTGTCCGTTTGCTCTGCCGGTTTGCTCTGCCGGTTTGCTCTGCCTTCTCTCCACTCTCCACCTGTATATATGGCAGCTTGTGTGGCCAGGAAAACCCACAGCTCACCCCAGGTGCGCCAATCACCCCAGGTGGAAACATTTACACTAATCACCAGGTGAGGGACGGAATTGGATGGGTGCATTCATACAGAGTGAAGGGAAGGAGAGATGACCCACACCCACACACGTCACCCCGTGACACAATACTCCTCCAAACTCAAAACAACTCCAAATATGAAGCCACAGCAAACCAAACTTATTTAAGCCAAAAATAACTAGTTGTCCCAAGCACATACAGCAGCGCCACAATGAGTTCCAATGACGTGTGTCAACTTGTAGATTTATAGAGAGGTACTTAGCTCAGAGAGGAGTGAAGCGTACTTCACCCCTCTACCATTTCCACAGGGCGTCCTCTCTCTTTTCCTCAATCCGGTCCGCCGTGCTGTCCCACGCACCGCCTCGTCACCAGCTCTCGTACCACTCATGGCCCTGGCTGTCCTGTCTCCGTCCCGTCCAAGCCCATCTGTCACTTGCTCGTGCCGGTTTGCTCTGCCGGTTTGCTCTGCCTTCTCTCCACTCTCCACCTGTATATATGGCAGCTTGTGTGGCCAGGAAAACCCACAGCTCACCCCAGGTGCGCCAATCACCCCAGGTGGAAACATTTACACTAATCACCAGGTGAGGGACGGAATTGGATGGGTGCATTCATACAGAGTGAAGGGAAGGAGAGATGACCCACACCCACACACGTCACCCCGTGACACAATACTCCTCCAAACTCAAAACAACTCCAAATATGAAGCCACAGCAAACCAAACTTATTTAAGCCAAAAATAACTAGTTGTCCCAAGCACATACAGCAGCGCCACAATGAGTTCCAATGACTAGTGTCAACTTGTAGATTTATAGAGGTACTTAGCTCAGAGAGGAGTGAAGCGTACTTCACCCCTCTACCATTTCCACAGGGCGTCCTCTCTCTTTTCCTCAATCCGGTCCGCTGTGCCGTCCAAGCCCATCTGTCACTTGCTCGTGTCCGTTTGCTCTGCCGGTTTGCTCTGCCGGTTTGCTCTGCCTTCTCTCCACTCTCCACCTGTATATATGGCAGCTTGTGTGGCCAGGAAAACCCACAGCTCACCCCAGGTGGAAACATTTACACTAATCACCAGGTGAGGGACGGAATTGGATGGGTGCATTCATACAGAGTGAAGGGAAGGAGAGATGACCCACACCCACACACGTCACCCCGTGACACAATACTCCTCCAAACTCAAAACAACTCCAAATATGAAGCCACAGCAAACCAAACTTATTTAAGCCAAAAATAACTAGTTGTCCCAAGCACATACAGCAGCGCCACAATGAGTTCCAATGACTAGTGTCAACTTGTAGATTTATAGAGGTACTTAGCTCAGAGAGGAGTGAAGCGTACTTCACCCCTCTACCATTTCCACAGGGCGTCCTCTCTCTTTTCCTCAATCCGGTCCGCTGTGCCGTCCAAGCCCATCTGTCACTTGCTCGTATCCGTTTGCTCTGCCGGTTTGCTCTGCCGGTTTGCTCTGCCTTCTCTCCACTCTCCACCTGTATATATGGCAGCTTGTGTGGCCAGGAAAACCCACAGCTCACCCCAGGTGGAAACATTTACACTAATCACCAGGTGAGGGACGGAATTGGATGGGTGCATTCATACAGAGTGAAGGGAAGGAGAGATGACCCACACCCACACACGTCACCCCGTGACACAATACTCCTCCAAACTCAAAACAACTCCAAATATGAAGCCACAGCAAACCAAACTTATTTAAGCCAAAAATAACTAGTTGTCCCAAGCACATACAGCAGCGCCACAATGAGTTCCAATGACTAGTGTCAACTTGTAGATTTATAGAGGTACTTAGCTCAGAGAGGAGTGAAGCGTACTTCACCCCTCTACCATTTCCACAGGGCGTCCTCTCTCTTTTCCTCAATCCGGTCCGCTGTGCCGTCCAAGCCCATCTGTCACTTGCTCGTGTCCGTTTGCTCTGCCGGTTTGCTCTGCCGGTTTGCTCTGCCTTCTCTCCACTCTCCACCTGTATATATGGCAGCTTGTGTGGCCAGGAAAACCCACAGCTCACCCCAGGTGCGCCAATCACCCCAGGTGGAAACATTTACACTAATCACCAGGTGAGGGACGGAATTGGATGGGTGCATTCATACAGAGTGAAGGGAAGGAGAGATGACCCACACCCACACACGTCACCCCGTGACACAATACTCCTCCAAACTCAAAACAACTCCAAATATGAAGCCACAGCAAACCAAACTTATTTAAGCCAAAAATAACTAGTTGTCCCAAGCACATACAGCAGCGCCACAATGAGTTCCAATGACGTGTGTCAACTTGTAGATTTATAGAGAGGTACTTAGCTCAGAGAGGAGTGAAGCGTACTTCACCCCTCTACCATTTCCACAGGGCGTCCTCTCTCTTTTCCTCAATCCGGTCCGCCGTGCTGTCCCACGCACCGCCTCGTCACCAGCTCTCGTACCACTCATGGCCCTGGCTGTCCTGTCTCCGTCCCGTCCAAGCCCATCTGTCACTTGCTCGTGCCGGTTTGCTCTGCCGGTTTGCTCTGCCTTCTCTCCACTCTCCACCTGTATATATGGCAGCTTGTGTGGCCAGGAAAACCCACAGCTCACCCCAGGTGCGCCAATCACCCCAGGTGGAAACATTTACACTAATCACCAGGTGAGGGACGGAATTGGATGGGTGCATTCATACAGAGTGAAGGGAAGGAGAGATGACCCACACCCACACACGTCACCCCGTGACACAATACTCCTCCAAACTCAAAACAACTCCAAATATGAAGCCACAGCAAACCAAACTTATTTAAGCCAAAAATAACTAGTTGTCCCAAGCACATACAGCAGCGCCACAATGAGTTCCAATGACTAGTGTCAACTTGTAGATTTATAGAGGTACTTAGCTCAGAGAGGAGTGAAGCGTACTTCACCCCTCTACCATTTCCACAGGGCGTCCTCTCTCTTTTCCTCAATCCGGTCCGCTGTGCCGTCCAAGCCCATCTGTCACTTGCTCGTGTCCGTTTGCTCTGCCGGTTTGCTCTGCCGGTTTGCTCTGCCTTCTCTCCACTCTCCACCTGTATATATGGCAGCTTGTGTGGCCAGGAAAACCCACAGCTCACCCCAGGTGGAAACATTTACACTAATCACCAGGTGAGGGACGGAATTGGATGGGTGCATTCATACAGAGTGAAGGGAAGGAGAGATGACCCACACCCACACACGTCACCCCGTGACACAATACTCCTCCAAACTCAAAACAACTCCAAATATGAAGCCACAGCAAACCAAACTTATTTAAGCCAAAAATAACTAGTTGTCCCAAGCACATACAGCAGCGCCACAATGAGTTCCAATGACTAGTGTCAACTTGTAGATTTATAGAGGTACTTAGCTCAGAGAGGAGTGAAGCGTACTTCACCCCTCTACCATTTCCACAGGGCGTCCTCTCTCTTTTCCTCAATCCGGTCCGCTGTGCCGTCCAAGCCCATCTGTCACTTGCTCGTGTCCGTTTGCTCTGCCGGTTTGCTCTGCCGGTTTGCTCTGCCTTCTCTCCACTCTCCACCTGTATATATGGCAGCTTGTGTGGCCAGGAAAACCCACAGCTCACCCCAGGTGCGCCAATCACCCCAGGTGGAAACATTTACACTAATCACCAGGTGAGGGACGGAATTGGATGGGTGCATTCATACAGAGTGAAGGGAAGGAGAGATGACCCACACCCACACACGTCACCCCGTGACACAATACTCCTCCAAACTCAAAACAACTCCAAATATGAAGCCACAGCAAACCAAACTTATTTAAGCCAAAAATAACTAGTTGTCCCAAGCACATACAGCAGCGCCACAATGAGTTCCAATGACTAGTGTCAACTTGTAGATTTATAGAGGTACTTAGCTCAGAGAGGAGTGAAGCGTACTTCACCCCTCTACCATTTCCACAGGGCGTCCTCTCTCTTTTCCTCAATCCGGTCCGCTGTGCCGTCCAAGCCCATCTGTCACTTGCTCGTGTCCGTTTGCTCTGCCGGTTTGCTCTGCCGGTTTGCTCTGCCTTCTCTCCACTCTCCACCTGTATATATGGCAGCTTGTGTGGCCAGGAAAACCCACAGCTCACCCCAGGTGGAAACATTTACACTAATCACCAGGTGAGGGACGGAATTGGATGGGTGCATTCATACAGAGTGAAGGGAAGGAGAGATGACCCACACCCACACACGTCACCCCGTGACACAATACTCCTCCAAACTCAAAACAACTCCAAATATGAAGCCACAGCAAACCAAACTTATTTAAGCCAAAAATAACTAGTTGTCCCAAGCACATACAGCAGCGCCACAATGAGTTCCAATGACTAGTGTCAACTTGTAGATTTATAGAGGTACTTAGCTCAGAGAGGAGTGAAGCGTACTTCACCCCTCTACCATTTCCACAGGGCGTCCTCTCTCTTTTCCTCAATCCGGTCCGCTGTGCCGTCCAAGCCCATCTGTCACTTGCTCGTGTCCGTTTGCTCTGCCGGTTTGCTCTGCCGGTTTGCTCTGCCTTCTCTCCACTCTCCACCTGTATATATGGCAGCTTGTGTGGCCAGGAAAACCCACAGCTCACCCCAGGTGCGCCAATCACCCCAGGTGGAAACATTTACACTAATCACCAGGTGAGGGACGGAATTGGATGGGTGCATTCATACAGAGTGAAGGGAAGGAGAGATGACCCACACCCACACACGTCACCCCGTGACACAATACTCCTCCAAACTCAAAACAACTCCAAATATGAAGCCACAGCAAACCAAACTTATTTAAGCCAAAAATAACTAGTTGTCCCAAGCACATACAGCAGCGCCACAATGAGTTCCAATGACGTGTGTCAACTTGTAGATTTATAGAGAGGTACTTAGCTCAGAGAGGAGTGAAGCGTACTTCACCCCTCTACCATTTCCACAGGGCGTCCTCTCTCTTTTCCTCAATCCGGTCCGCCGTGCTGTCCCACGCACCGCCTCGTCACCAGCTCTCGTACCACTCATGGCCCTGGCTGTCCTGTCTCCGTCCCGTCCAAGCCCATCTGTCACTTGCTCGTGCCGGTTTGCTCTGCCGGTTTGCTCTGCCTTCTCTCCACTCTCCACCTGTATATATGGCAGCTTGTGTGGCCAGGAAAACCCACAGCTCACCCCAGGTGCGCCAATCACCCCAGGTGGAAACATTTACACTAATCACCAGGTGAGGGACGGAATTGGATGGGTGCATTCATACAGAGTGAAGGGAAGGAGAGATGACCCACACCCACACACGTCACCCCGTGACACAATACTCCTCCAAACTCAAAACAACTCCAAATATGAAGCCACAGCAAACCAAACTTATTTAAGCCAAAAATAACTAGTTGTCCCAAGCACATACAGCAGCGCCACAATGAGTTCCAATGACTAGTGTCAACTTGTAGATTTATAGAGGTACTTAGCTCAGAGAGGAGTGAAGCGTACTTCACCCCTCTACCATTTCCACAGGGCGTCCTCTCTCTTTTCCTCAATCCGGTCCGCTGTGCCGTCCAAGCCCATCTGTCACTTGCTCGTGTCCGTTTGCTCTGCCGGTTTGCTCTGCCGGTTTGCTCTGCCTTCTCTCCACTCTCCACCTGTATATATGGCAGCTTGTGTGGCCAGGAAAACCCACAGCTCACCCCAGGTGGAAACATTTACACTAATCACCAGGTGAGGGACGGAATTGGATGGGTGCATTCATACAGAGTGAAGGGAAGGAGAGATGACCCACACCCACACACGTCACCCCGTGACACAATACTCCTCCAAACTCAAAACAACTCCAAATATGAAGCCACAGCAAACCAAACTTATTTAAGCCAAAAATAACTAGTTGTCCCAAGCACATACAGCAGCGCCACAATGAGTTCCAATGACTAGTGTCAACTTGTAGATTTATAGAGGTACTTAGCTCAGAGAGGAGTGAAGCGTACTTCACCCCTCTACCATTTCCACAGGGCGTCCTCTCTCTTTTCCTCAATCCGGTCCGCTGTGCCGTCCAAGCCCATCTGTCACTTGCTCGTGTCCGTTTGCTCTGCCGGTTTGCTCTGCCGGTTTGCTCTGCCTTCTCTCCACTCTCCACCTGTATATATGGCAGCTTGTGTGGCCAGGAAAACCCACAGCTCACCCCAGGTGCGCCAATCACCCCAGGTGGAAACATTTACACTAATCACCAGGTGAGGGACGGAATTGGATGGGTGCATTCATACAGAGTGAAGGGAAGGAGAGATGACCCACACCCACACACGTCACCCCGTGACACAATACTCCTCCAAACTCAAAACAACTCCAAATATGAAGCCACAGCAAACCAAACTTATTTAAGCCAAAAATAACTAGTTGTCCCAAGCACATACAGCAGCGCCACAATGAGTTCCAATGACGTGTGTCAACTTGTAGATTTATAGAGAGGTACTTAGCTCAGAGAGGAGTGAAGCGTACTTCACCCCTCTACCATTTCCACAGGGCGTCCTCTCTCTTTTCCTCAATCCGGTCCGCCGTGCTGTCCCACGCACCGCCTCGTCACCAGCTCTCGTACCACTCATGGCCCTGGCTGTCCTGTCTCCGTCCCGTCCAAGCCCATCTGTCACTTGCTCGTGCCGGTTTGCTCTGCCGGTTTGCTCTGCCTTCTCTCCACTCTCCACCTGTATATATGGCAGCTTGTGTGGCCAGGAAAACCCACAGCTCACCCCAGGTGCGCCAATCACCCCAGGTGGAAACATTTACACTAATCACCAGGTGAGGGACGGAATTGGATGGGTGCATTCATACAGAGTGAAGGGAAGGAGAGATGACCCACACCCACACACGTCACCCCGTGACACAATACTCCTCCAAACTCAAAACAACTCCAAATATGAAGCCACAGCAAACCAAACTTATTTAAGCCAAAAATAACTAGTTGTCCCAAGCACATACAGCAGCGCCACAATGAGTTCCAATGACTAGTGTCAACTTGTAGATTTATAGAGGTACTTAGCTCAGAGAGGAGTGAAGCGTACTTCACCCCTCTACCATTTCCACAGGGCGTCCTCTCTCTTTTCCTCAATCCGGTCCGCTGTGCCGTCCAAGCCCATCTGTCACTTGCTCGTGTCCGTTTGCTCTGCCGGTTTGCTCTGCCGGTTTGCTCTGCCTTCTCTCCACTCTCCACCTGTATATATGGCAGCTTGTGTGGCCAGGAAAACCCACAGCTCACCCCAGGTGGAAACATTTACACTAATCACCAGGTGAGGGACGGAATTGGATGGGTGCATTCATACAGAGTGAAGGGAAGGAGAGATGACCCACACCCACACACGTCACCCCGTGACACAATACTCCTCCAAACTCAAAACAACTCCAAATATGAAGCCACAGCAAACCAAACTTATTTAAGCCAAAAATAACTAGTTGTCCCAAGCACATACAGCAGCGCCACAATGAGTTCCAATGACTAGTGTCAACTTGTAGATTTATAGAGGTACTTAGCTCAGAGAGGAGTGAAGCGTACTTCACCCCTCTACCATTTCCACAGGGCGTCCTCTCTCTTTTCCTCAATCCGGTCCGCTGTGCCGTCCAAGCCCATCTGTCACTTGCTCGTGTCCGTTTGCTCTGCCGGTTTGCTCTGCCGGTTTGCTCTGCCTTCTCTCCACTCTCCACCTGTATATATGGCAGCTTGTGTGGCCAGGAAAACCCACAGCTCACCCCAGGTGCGCCAATCACCCCAGGTGGAAACATTTACACTAATCACCAGGTGAGGGACGGAATTGGATGGGTGCATTCATACAGAGTGAAGGGAAGGAGAGATGACCCACACCCACACACGTCACCCCGTGACACAATACTCCTCCAAACTCAAAACAACTCCAAATATGAAGCCACAGCAAACCAAACTTATTTAAGCCAAAAATAACTAGTTGTCCCAAGCACATACAGCAGCGCCACAATGAGTTCCAATGACGTGTGTCAACTTGTAGATTTATAGAGAGGTACTTAGCTCAGAGAGGAGTGAAGCGTACTTCACCCCTCTACCATTTCCACAGGGCGTCCTCTCTCTTTTCCTCAATCCGGTCCGCCGTGCTGTCCCACGCACCGCCTCGTCACCAGCTCTCGTACCACTCATGGCCCTGGCTGTCCTGTCTCCGTCCCGTCCAAGCCCATCTGTCACTTGCTCGTGCCGGTTTGCTCTGCCGGTTTGCTCTGCCTTCTCTCCACTCTCCACCTGTATATATGGCAGCTTGTGTGGCCAGGAAAACCCACAGCTCACCCCAGGTGCGCCAATCACCCCAGGTGGAAACATTTACACTAATCACCAGGTGAGGGACGGAATTGGATGGGTGCATTCATACAGAGTGAAGGGAAGGAGAGATGACCCACACCCACACACGTCACCCCGTGACACAATACTCCTCCAAACTCAAAACAACTCCAAATATGAAGCCACAGCAAACCAAACTTATTTAAGCCAAAAATAACTAGTTGTCCCAAGCACATACAGCAGCGCCACAATGAGTTCCAATGACTAGTGTCAACTTGTAGATTTATAGAGGTACTTAGCTCAGAGAGGAGTGAAGCGTACTTCACCCCTCTACCATTTCCACAGGGCGTCCTCTCTCTTTTCCTCAATCCGGTCCGCTGTGCCGTCCAAGCCCATCTGTCACTTGCTCGTGTCCGTTTGCTCTGCCGGTTTGCTCTGCCGGTTTGCTCTGCCTTCTCTCCACTCTCCACCTGTATATATGGCAGCTTGTGTGGCCAGGAAAACCCACAGCTCACCCCAGGTGGAAACATTTACACTAATCACCAGGTGAGGGACGGAATTGGATGGGTGCATTCATACAGAGTGAAGGGAAGGAGAGATGACCCACACCCACACACGTCACCCCGTGACACAATACTCCTCCAAACTCAAAACAACTCCAAATATGAAGCCACAGCAAACCAAACTTATTTAAGCCAAAAATAACTAGTTGTCCCAAGCACATACAGCAGCGCCACAATGAGTTCCAATGACTAGTGTCAACTTGTAGATTTATAGAGGTACTTAGCTCAGAGAGGAGTGAAGCGTACTTCACCCCTCTACCATTTCCACAGGGCGTCCTCTCTCTTTTCCTCAATCCGGTCCGCTGTGCCGTCCAAGCCCATCTGTCACTTGCTCGTGTCCGTTTGCTCTGCCGGTTTGCTCTGCCGGTTTGCTCTGCCTTCTCTCCACTCTCCACCTGTATATATGGCAGCTTGTGTGGCCAGGAAAACCCACAGCTCACCCCAGGTGCGCCAATCACCCCAGGTGGAAACATTTACACTAATCACCAGGTGAGGGACGGAATTGGATGGGTGCATTCATACAGAGTGAAGGGAAGGAGAGATGACCCACACCCACACACGTCACCCCGTGACACAATACTCCTCCAAACTCAAAACAACTCCAAATATGAAGCCACAGCAAACCAAACTTATTTAAGCCAAAAATAACTAGTTGTCCCAAGCACATACAGCAGCGCCACAATGAGTTCCAATGACGTGTGTCAACTTGTAGATTTATAGAGAGGTACTTAGCTCAGAGAGGAGTGAAGCGTACTTCACCCCTCTACCATTTCCACAGGGCGTCCTCTCTCTTTTCCTCAATCCGGTCCGCCGTGCTGTCCCACGCACCGCCTCGTCACCAGCTCTCGTACCACTCATGGCCCTGGCTGTCCTGTCTCCGTCCCGTCCAAGCCCATCTGTCACTTGCTCGTGCCGGTTTGCTCTGCCGGTTTGCTCTGCCTTCTCTCCACTCTCCACCTGTATATATGGCAGCTTGTGTGGCCAGGAAAACCCACAGCTCACCCCAGGTGCGCCAATCACCCCAGGTGGAAACATTTACACTAATCACCAGGTGAGGGACGGAATTGGATGGGTGCATTCATACAGAGTGAAGGGAAGGAGAGATGACCCACACCCACACACGTCACCCCGTGACACAATACTCCTCCAAACTCAAAACAACTCCAAATATGAAGCCACAGCAAACCAAACTTATTTAAGCCAAAAATAACTAGTTGTCCCAAGCACATACAGCAGCGCCACAATGAGTTCCAATGACTAGTGTCAACTTGTAGATTTATAGAGGTACTTAGCTCAGAGAGGAGTGAAGCGTACTTCACCCCTCTACCATTTCCACAGGGCGTCCTCTCTCTTTTCCTCAATCCGGTCCGCTGTGCCGTCCAAGCCCATCTGTCACTTGCTCGTGTCCGTTTGCTCTGCCGGTTTGCTCTGCCGGTTTGCTCTGCCTTCTCTCCACTCTCCACCTGTATATATGGCAGCTTGTGTGGCCAGGAAAACCCACAGCTCACCCCAGGTGGAAACATTTACACTAATCACCAGGTGAGGGACGGAATTGGATGGGTGCATTCATACAGAGTGAAGGGAAGGAGAGATGACCCACACCCACACACGTCACCCCGTGACACAATACTCCTCCAAACTCAAAACAACTCCAAATATGAAGCCACAGCAAACCAAACTTATTTAAGCCAAAAATAACTAGTTGTCCCAAGCACATACAGCAGCGCCACAATGAGTTCCAATGACTAGTGTCAACTTGTAGATTTATAGAGGTACTTAGCTCAGAGAGGAGTGAAGCGTACTTCACCCCTCTACCATTTCCACAGGGCGTCCTCTCTCTTTTCCTCAATCCGGTCCGCTGTGCCGTCCAAGCCCATCTGTCACTTGCTCGTGTCCGTTTGCTCTGCCGGTTTGCTCTGCCGGTTTGCTCTGCCTTCTCTCCACTCTCCACCTGTATATATGGCAGCTTGTGTGGCCAGGAAAACCCACAGCTCACCCCAGGTGGAAACATTTACACTAATCACCAGGTGAGGGACGGAATTGGATGGGTGCATTCATACAGAGTGAAGGGAAGGAGAGATGACCCACACCCACACACGTCACCCCGTGACACAATACTCCTCCAAACTCAAAACAACTCCAAATATGAAGCCACAGCAAACCAAACTTATTTAAGCCAAAAATAACTAGTTGTCCCAAGCACATACAGCAGCGCCACAATGAGTTCCAATGACTAGTGTCAACTTGTAGATTTATAGAGGTACTTAGCTCAGAGAGGAGTGAAGCGTACTTCACCCCTCTACCATTTCCACAGGGCGTCCTCTCTCTTTTCCTCAATCCGGTCCGCTGTGCCGTCCAAGCCCATCTGTCACTTGCTCGTGTCCGTTTGCTCTGCCGGTTTGCTCTGCCGGTTTGCTCTGCCTTCTCTCCACTCTCCACCTGTATATATGGCAGCTTGTGTGGCCAGGAAAACCCACAGCTCACCCCAGGTGCGCCAATCACCCCAGGTGGAAACATTTACACTAATCACCAGGTGAGGGACGGAATTGGATGGGTGCATTCATACAGAGTGAAGGGAAGGAGAGATGACCCACACCCACACACGTCACCCCGTGACACAATACTCCTCCAAACTCAAAACAACTCCAAATATGAAGCCACAGCAAACCAAACTTATTTAAGCCAAAAATAACTAGTTGTCCCAAGCACATACAGCAGCGCCACAATGAGTTCCAATGACGTGTGTCAACTTGTAGATTTATAGAGAGGTACTTAGCTCAGAGAGGAGTGAAGCGTACTTCACCCCTCTACCATTTCCACAGGGCGTCCTCTCTCTTTTCCTCAATCCGGTCCGCCGTGCTGTCCCACGCACCGCCTCGTCACCAGCTCTCGTACCACTCATGGCCCTGGCTGTCCTGTCTCCGTCCCGTCCAAGCCCATCTGTCACTTGCTCGTGCCGGTTTGCTCTGCCGGTTTGCTCTGCCTTCTCTCCACTCTCCACCTGTATATATGGCAGCTTGTGTGGCCAGGAAAACCCACAGCTCACCCCAGGTGCGCCAATCACCCCAGGTGGAAACATTTACACTAATCACCAGGTGAGGGACGGAATTGGATGGGTGCATTCATACAGAGTGAAGGGAAGGAGAGATGACCCACACCCACACACGTCACCCCGTGACACAATACTCCTCCAAACTCAAAACAACTCCAAATATGAAGCCACAGCAAACCAAACTTATTTAAGCCAAAAATAACTAGTTGTCCCAAGCACATACAGCAGCGCCACAATGAGTTCCAATGACTAGTGTCAACTTGTAGATTTATAGAGGTACTTAGCTCAGAGAGGAGTGAAGCGTACTTCACCCCTCTACCATTTCCACAGGGCGTCCTCTCTCTTTTCCTCAATCCGGTCCGCTGTGCCGTCCAAGCCCATCTGTCACTTGCTCGTGTCCGTTTGCTCTGCCGGTTTGCTCTGCCGGTTTGCTCTGCCTTCTCTCCACTCTCCACCTGTATATATGGCAGCTTGTGTGGCCAGGAAAACCCACAGCTCACCCCAGGTGGAAACATTTACACTAATCACCAGGTGAGGGACGGAATTGGATGGGTGCATTCATACAGAGTGAAGGGAAGGAGAGATGACCCACACCCACACACGTCACCCCGTGACACAATACTCCTCCAAACTCAAAACAACTCCAAATATGAAGCCACAGCAAACCAAACTTATTTAAGCCAAAAATAACTAGTTGTCCCAAGCACATACAGCAGCGCCACAATGAGTTCCAATGACTAGTGTCAACTTGTAGATTTATAGAGGTACTTAGCTCAGAGAGGAGTGAAGCGTACTTCACCCCTCTACCATTTCCACAGGGCGTCCTCTCTCTTTTCCTCAATCCGGTCCGCTGTGCCGTCCAAGCCCATCTGTCACTTGCTCGTGTCGTTTGCTCTGCCGGTTTGCTCTGCCGGTTTGCTCTGCCTTCTCTCCACTCTCCACCTGTATATATGGCAGCTTGTGTGGCCAGGAAAACCCACAGCTCACCCCAGGTGCGCCAATCACCCCAGGTGGAAACATTTACACTAATCACCAGGTGAGGGACGGAATTGGATGGGTGCATTCATACAGAGTGAAGGGAAGGAGAGATGACCCACACCCACACACGTCACCCCGTGACACAATACTCCTCCAAACTCAAAACAACTCCAAATATGAAGCCACAGCAAACCAAACTTATTTAAGCCAAAAATAACTAGTTGTCCCAAGCACATACAGCAGCGCCACAATGAGTTCCAATGACGTGTGTCAACTTGTAGATTTATAGAGAGGTACTTAGCTCAGAGAGGAGTGAAGCGTACTTCACCCCTCTACCATTTCCACAGGGCGTCCTCTCTCTTTTCCTCAATCCGGTCCGCCGTGCTGTCCCACGCACCGCCTCGTCACCAGCTCTCGTACCACTCATGGCCCTGGCTGTCCTGTCTCCGTCCCGTCCAAGCCCATCTGTCACTTGCTCGTGCCGGTTTGCTCTGCCGGTTTGCTCTGCCTTCTCTCCACTCTCCACCTGTATATATGGCAGCTTGTGTGGCCAGGAAAACCCACAGCTCACCCCAGGTGCGCCAATCACCCCAGGTGGAAACATTTACACTAATCACCAGGTGAGGGACGGAATTGGATGGGTGCATTCATACAGAGTGAAGGGAAGGAGAGATGACCCACACCCACACACGTCACCCCGTGACACAATACTCCTCCAAACTCAAAACAACTCCAAATATGAAGCCACAGCAAACCAAACTTATTTAAGCCAAAAATAACTAGTTGTCCCAAGCACATACAGCAGCGCCACAATGAGTTCCAATGACTAGTGTCAACTTGTAGATTTATAGAGGTACTTAGCTCAGAGAGGAGTGAAGCGTACTTCACCCCTCTACCATTTCCACAGGGCGTCCTCTCTCTTTTCCTCAATCCGGTCCGCTGTGCCGTCCAAGCCCATCTGTCACTTGCTCGTGTCCGTTTGCTCTGCCGGTTTGCTCTGCGGTTTGCTCTGCCTTCTCTCCACTCTCCACCTGTATATATGGCAGCTTGTGTGGCCAGGAAAACCCACAGCTCACACCCAGGTGGAAACATTTACACTAATCACCAGGTGAGGGACGGAATTGGATGGGTGCATTCATACAGAGTGAAGGGAAGGAGAGATGACCCACACCCACACACGTCACCCCGTGACACAATACTCCTCCAAACTCAAAACAACTCCAAATATGAAGCCACAGCAAACCAAACTTATTTAAGCCAAAAATAACTAGTTGTCCCAAGCACATACAGCAGCGCCACAATGAGTTCCAATGACTAGTGTCAACTTGTAGATTTATAGAGGTACTTAGCTCAGAGAGGAGTGAAGCGTACTTCACCCTCTACCATTTCCACAGGGCGTCCTCTCTCTTTTCCTCAATCCGGTCCGCTGTGCCGTCCAAGCCCATCTGTCACTTGCTCGTGTCCGTTTGCTCTGCCGGTTTGCTCTGCCGGTTTGCTCTGCCTTCTCTCCACTCTCCACCTGTATATATGGCAGCTTGTGTGGCCAGGAAAACCCACAGCTCACCCCAGGTGCGCCAATCACCCCAGGTGGAAACATTTACACTAATCACCAGGTGAGGGACGGAATTGGATGGGTGCATTCATACAGAGTGAAGGGAAGGAGAGATGACCCACACCCACACACGTCACCCCGTGACACAATACTCCTCCAAACTCAAAACAACTCCAAATATGAAGCCACAGCAAACCAAACTTATTTAAGCCAAAAATAACTAGTTGTCCCAAGCACATACAGCAGCGCCACAATGAGTTCCAATGACGTGTGTCAACTTGTAGATTTATAGAGAGGTACTTAGCTCAGAGAGGAGTGAAGCGTACTTCACCCCTCTACCATTTCCACAGGGCGTCCTCTCTCTTTTCCTCAATCCGGTCCGCCGTGCTGTCCCACGCACCGCCTCGTCACCAGCTCTCGTACCACTCATGGCCCTGGCTGTCCTGTCTCCGTCCCGTCCAAGCCCATCTGTCACTTGCTCGTGCCGGTTTGCTCTGCCGGTTTGCTCTGCCTTCTCTCCACTCTCCACCTGTATATATGGCAGCTTGTGTGGCCAGGAAAACCCACAGCTCACCCCAGGTGCGCCAATCACCCCAGGTGGAAACATTTACACTAATCACCAGGTGAGGGACGGAATTGGATGGGTGCATTCATACAGAGTGAAGGGAAGGAGAGATGACCCACACCCACACACGTCACCCGTGACACAATACTCCTCCAAACTCAAAACAACTCCAAATATGAAGCCACAGCAAACCAAACTTATTTAAGCCAAAAATAACTAGTTGTCCCAAGCACATACAGCAGCGCCACAATGAGTTCCAATGACTAGTGTCAACTTGTAGATTTATAGAGGTACTTAGCTCAGAGAGGAGTGAAGCGTACTTCACCCCTCTACCATTTCCACAGGGCGTCCTCTCTCTTTTCCTCAATCCGGTCCGCTGTGCCGTCCAAGCCCATCTGTCACTTGCTCGTGTCCGTTTGCTCTGCCGGTTTGCTCTGCCGGTTTGCTCTGCCTTCTCTCCACTCTCCACCTGTATATATGGCAGCTTGTGTGGCCAGGAAAACCCACAGCTCACCCCAGGTGCGCCAATCACCCCAGGTGGAAACATTTACACTAATCACCAGGTGAGGGACGGAATTGGATGGGTGCATTCATACAGAGTGAAGGGAAGGAGAGATGACCCACACCCACACACGTCACCCCGTGACACAATACTCCTCCAAACTCAAAACAACTCCAAATATGAAGCCACAGCAAACCAAACTTATTTAAGCCAAAAATAACTAGTTGTCCCAAGCACATACAGCAGCGCCACAATGAGTTCCAATGACGTGTGTCAACTTGTAGATTTATAGAGAGGTACTTAGCTCAGAGAGGAGTGAAGCGTACTTCACCCCTCTACCATTTCCACAGGGCGTCCTCTCTCTTTTCCTCAATCCGGTCCGCCGTGCCTGTCCCACGCACCGCCTCGTCACCAGCTCTCGTACCACTCATGGCCCTGGCTGTCCTGTCTCCGTCCCGTCCAAGCCCATCTGTCACTTGCTCGTGCCGGTTTGCTCTGCCGGTTTGCTCTGCCTTCTCTCCACTCTCCACCTGTATATATGGCAGCTTGTGTGGCCAGGAAAACCCACAGCTCACCCCAGGTGCGCCAATCACCCCAGGTGGAAACATTTACACTAATCACCAGGTGAGGGACGGAATTGGATGGGTGCATTCATACAGAGTGAAGGGAAGGAGAGATGACCCACACCCACACACGTCACCCCGTGACACAATACTCCTCCAAACTCAAAACAACTCCAAATATGAAGCCACAGCAAACCAAACTTATTTAAGCCAAAAATAACTAGTTGTCCCAAGCACATACAGCAGCGCCACAATGAGTTCCAATGACTAGTGTCAACTTGTAGATTTATAGAGGTACTTAGCTCAGAGAGGAGTGAAGCGTACTTCACCCCTCTACCATTTCCACAGGGCGTCCTCTCTCTTTTCCTCAA